>NC_064231.1:11127774-11484924 GCF_023101765.2 Spodoptera frugiperda | reverse complement strand
AAAAGTACAAGTATTAGATTAAAACACTGTTTAGTTGAAAGTTTGAGATCCATTTAAGTCGGAATCGTGACTGGTTTTAAATCTGATATTATACCCGGTATACTTCGTAAAACCTCATCAGTATAACATAACTGGCAAAAATGTTACATTTAATATGTAACGTACGCCTCCCACTTTTCTACTCCTTAAGGGAATAAATTGCCAAGTTCACGAAGCTTAAAATAATAAAAGAGCATTCAAATTCAAATATCTGAAAGTGTTTCTTGAACTGTCCTCCTTTGTTAAGCTAATTAGAGAGTTGAATGTTAGCCGCCACAGTTCGACCACCGGCCGAGGCACGCGATTAGCGGTGGCTTTAATACCGCAACAATATTAACTCTGCAATCGTTTGAAGTAAGTGTATTTAAAATTATGTGGAAATACCTCGCGTTTTTTGTTGGTGTACCTGTTTCTAGTCTGAGGGTGCTTTTCCAACAGAGATGTGCTATTATGTTACGAAGACGTAATAGCTAAACAATGAAACTGTGTGACCGTTACCACTGATACTAAGCTAAGTAGCTGTGCGAGAAGGTTGGGAAACCATCCAGAGTACAAACAACAATAACACGTACCTATAGCACGCATCTTTCTATATAAAAACATAGCTTAGCTGAGTCCGTTTCCGCAAATGTTAAGCTATGTGTACCATATAATATGATTTGTGGAAGGTAAACGCATCCACAGCACTTATTCTGTTTTTATTTCACAAGTTACCCTGTCTTGTCTTTTCTGTGGAGTAATCACAAGTAACACTATGAAGTGAACGATCTTAGGTTAGATAGATCCGTACGGAAAAAGTCGATGTGAGACCCACATATTGTTGTTACTTGTCGAGGTGCGATGTTCATGTGAAGTTATAAGTTTGTGAGCGTACCCTAGAGAGTAATACTAAATAGAGTATACAAATACATCGCTGTTTAGTGTGTAAATGTTTTATAAACAGTTTTTAAGCCACAGTTAATGGCTAAATAACCACAGTGTAACATTTGTTTACTTCCTCGAGAGCGTTTGCCAAAATACTACAATTTCACCGCCCATAATGAATATGTTCACGGTGGCGAGACGATTGAGGGCGAACAGCTTCAGCATCACACCATTAATCAACGTCAGAAACCAATTAGAGGGCAATATTTGTTCTGCGGCAGCCATGTTTTATATTGAAAATATTAATACTTGTAACCCCTAGCTGATTGTGCGTGCTTAAATGAATGTAGGCCTTATGGTTTAGGGATAAGGACGTTATTTAATAAAAGGGGTAGTTTCAGAATACTTATCGACAGTTTCACAGGTTCTGGATAAATACTATCTACGGAATAGGGTAGATGACTAATTTTTATTTTATTGTCCGTCTTAGACACGTATTTTTTATTATCTCACGGATTTAAATATTTTCGAAGATAAATTGATTTGAAATATTGGGTGATGTCCCCTTTAGGTACATTTTATAAGTAGAAGTGACACGTTTGCACCCACTCCTAAATTTTTATTCGTTTTATCTAAGTCTTGTTTTCTAATACGACAAAAAAAATACTAGTCGAATATTTTTTCATTACCTAACTGACGGACGTAATAGATTTTTAATTTTCATACCCTCATCATCCCTATTACTAATGCTGATTAAGCTAATACTAATTAGTTCGATAATAAGAATTATAATCGCCAAACTAGGTATAAAACTGAAGCCAAATATATGTTAAGAAGGTTCAGTTTTCTTTGGCAGACAGTATCTTGATTCTTGGATCTGACCTTTAAGTAATACTATTTAGCGTAGGAACAGGTCAACATGATATTAAATTTCCTAGAAAGCTTAGCATAATATCTATACCAATTTCCTAAAATTTCTCTATATAATATTGTATATACACAAAATTCTCTGTATTATTATAACCTTTAGAATAGTTCGTAATCTCTTGTCCTTAATTTTGTCTTGTCTTCATTCATTCTTCTAGTCTTCAAATTAAAAGTGCCCTTAACCGACGAGCATGCATGGAAAGATTGAGGACTGTTGATGAAGCGAAAGAGGTATGTAAGAGTCGTAGCAATTGCTGTTCATTGGTCTCTGTCTGCCCCCATGGGAGACAGGCGTGAAGTTATGTATGTGTGTATGTATGTCGTGTGACAGTATTGATAAATTATAATTGAAATATTTTGGAGTAATACGTAATCTCTTGTCCTTAATTTTGATTTAGTGTCCAGTTGTTTTTTTTTCTGTATGGGCTATGGAAAATGTACGAAGGAAATTATATTTTTTTATTTTTATAGACGTAAGCGTTTCATCTCAAAATGCTCATTATTATTTGATGTACATTCCGAGTATTTTAATGAGATGTTTTATAATATTTTTGCTTACTGAGCAAAGAGGTTATCATTTTTGCCTACATAATTATGAATTTTACAATTGTCAGTTGGTTTTAAGATGCTCTAATGTATTTTTTTTATTCTAGAATATGATTGATTATTCTAGAATATAATAAGAATTGATTATTATAAATTTGAACAAAAAATCTAGCTACAAAAGGTTATTAAATGCTTATATTGACAAACTACTGACTAGGTACTATTTTTTATTCGTATGATCTAAAATATTTTGAACGATTTAAATTTTAAAACGTATGTGTATGTAGAGATACGTTTTTAAATTTCTTTTGATCAGAAACATATACCGTTCATATAATATTTTATGAAAAAATAGCATTTATGGCCCAATTTCTGACATCATAATTTTTAAGCACAAAAGCGAATTTCTGTCATAATTTTAAAATATTTTTCGTACCTGTATGGTATCCACAAAGGGTCCAAATGCCTTCCATGGGCTGAATATGATGTTGTTGTGCTCATCACCAGGAGTTGCGGTACTTCTGAAGTTGTGGGGAGCATCTATTGACACCACAGGACTTGGCAGGATTCTCTGCTGAATTATTGGCTTGCCTTGGATCTGTGGATAGAAGAAATTATTTTATTGTAATTTGAAATATTTAAAGCTAATAATGGGGCGAAAAGTTATTATTTTTGCTAATTGTAATTAGTTTTATGCAATTAGAAAGAGGTATGAAATAAAGACCCAGATAGATCCTAGTGGGGGTTATGTTTTCAAAAAGACTAAATCTAAAAACTAACTATTATGTTTATTTTATTGGGTAAATACAATTGTCGATAGTGTTATATCATTACAAATACTAATTAAATTATGTTAATGCACATTGACACAGGTGAGTAATTGTGCAATTCTAGTATAGTTGACAATTCTGGTCTTTTCAGGTCTTAGAAAATAATTTAATTTCTTCTTAGATATACTAAATGAGACTTCTAAATGAGGGTATTATTTTTGCAGTAAGATAAAATCTGTCAACGTTAGCATTGAATAAATATAAGACTGAAGGACAATTCAAAAGGCAATTCTTTTTGAAATCATCTCTGAAGTCCTTAATTAGATTTTAGATGATAGGAGAAAATGCAAACTATGGAATATTGCAGTATTGTTGACGGTTCTTTTCGTTCATTCACTCTTCTTAGTCACCAAATGATATTAAGTATTTTGGTTTTTAGTCCTTATAGCATTCATTGATAAATTTTATTGTAACTTTCGTGGGACATACGAAATTAATTATTCAGCGACGAACTCGACTAGTTTCAAGCCAAGCTGGAGGCTCACATTCATGAGCATCATTCCGTGACACATAACACGGCAACTACCCCACTGTTACTGGTCAAGTTCCTCGTCAAACAGTTACGTGAGTAAGCTTCTAATATAATAATGAATCCATTGATAAATTTCTGTAAACCGGTTCGTACAAGAATCAATTTATTTTAGTTGTCAAACATTTACAGGAATAGGTTCGTCGATTACTAAAAAGAGGACATATTAAGAATTTAAAATAAGAAATAAGTTTTGGGCAACCCGGAGCGGGGCTCAACCAACGACAAACTAATAAATTAAATTGAATTTTTAAACTTTCTTCAAAAGACCAGAATCCAAAGAGTATGAAAAGGCTGACTAGAATACCTATAACCACTTTGTCCTAAAAAAAGAAGAAGAAAGAAAACTTGCCCTGTTTTAATTAACTATCAAGTTGACGTAACGGCCGAACACACTTCGCCTGACGTCCTTTGCGTAGTTTTAAATTAAAAACTTTGTTCAATACCTAAGTAGTTACAGAAGAATTAATTGGTTCAAACTTGTTATAACCAGAGAGAGTCGTCAGTCACCGTAACTAATGGTACAGTAATTTTAATTATGGTTTAAACATTTTTGGTTAGTGGTTCGGGAGCATATCTCTGTTCTTAGATCTTATACTTAGTTTTGAATTGAAGAGTTTGAAGTTTAACTAAGTTTTAGTTATGCTCCTTGTTATACTGAGAAGTTATCGTTCGTTGTTATTTTATTGATAATGTGTTGGAGTGCTTTGATTTTTTGTATAATCTTTTGTTACCATACCATACTATACCCATATTCACTATAGAAAAAGTAAGTCTGCATACAATTTAGTACATACCTATTAATTAGTTTCGATGCAAGGTAATCTTTTCAAGAAATTATTTAAAATAATTTGTATGTCGGTATAGAAAATAAAGCGGTTATACATGATAAGCCGTTAACATAGTAATTAACACGCATACTTAAATTGAACTTGGTACATAAATCATTGAAATGAAAGCTTAAGACATCTTAACTAGGAGATTAAGTGACCATCACAATATAACTCACTCAAAATTTCAAATAAGCACATTTCTCATACAATAGTAGAGAAACCCTTTACAAGTAGAGTAGACGGTGATCAGTCAACGTTATATAGAGTCTAGGCGTCTCTAGATAGAGACGATAGAGATGCGGCAATGATTGAGTGTTACATCGCTCATTGTCGACGGAATGCTTTACTGGTAGAGATGGGATGGTTGAAGTTTATCGATAAATGTGAAGTGTAATTTTGTTTTAGGATTGTTTTGTAAGGCATCTTGTAATTAATATTGTAATTCATCTCACTTAATCGCATTTTAAAAATTTAATATTTTAAACGGTTTGTTCTCCAGGGCGTGGGTGCTGTAAGCAGAGGTTTACTTTATAAATGTGACTCCCACATTACGCCATTTATATTATAAAATGTATCTGACATTGTATGAAGTATTTTATGTTTGTCTTAAGTAAATAAAGTTTTCATTTTTACACGAAGAACAATAAAATTTAAAGTTACATTAAGATAAAAAAGTAACAATAGACGAGACTAAATTCTGTACAAAAATAAAAATAATCCACTCGATTCCATAATAGACAGTAATCGTAAACTCAACCTAAAAACCTGTCATTCATAACAACACTCACTTCAATAAACATTTAAGTAAGCATAAAGTAAATCAGTAGATATAACTCGCGAACGGGAACTAGCATGAAAATTATGTTCAACATCCAAATAGGCCATAAATTCGCATCCACTAATACGCTGACAATAACATTATTGGCTATGATTTATTTTATCGATAGACTGCCTCTTGGTTAAGTACTCACAAACGTGGGTGGAAAGTAGTTACTGTTAATTTCCCAGTTGGGTAAAAAATTATAGGAGTGTTTTTTTATGAAATACATCGGATAACTAGTAGGCTTAGGTGATCTGTCTACTCGTTTGCTTATCAGCTTATAATTGCTTAACGATACCTAATGGTAAGCAATGGGCGCTGCTCATAGACACACCAAACACCAGATGCGTTATAAGTGCGTTGCCTTTTGGGGAGATTAGGAATTTGAGGATTGGGAAGATTGGGGAGGGGGGTAATTGGGCCTCCGGTAACCTCACTCACACAACGAAACACAACGCAAGCGTTGTTTTGCGTCGTTTTCTGTTAGCCTATTCCTGCCAAAGCATGGCTCTCCCACTCTTGTTTGTTCTAGTAAACTAAAGTCCAGAATCTGTATCCAGTTTATCGTAATAACAATACTTTTAATACATTTGAAAAGGCACTGATGTGAAGTTAGGATTTTCACTTGTCATACCTTTCGGGAAACACAAAGCCCGTTCTTATTAGGATTCGATTCACAATGTCAGATTAACTTGTTTTTAATTTAAGTAACGCATATTTTAACATATTTATTATACAACATATGTATAAATATGAGTCAGTTAACTCAGTAGCCTTATCCAAATATTGTGAAACAGGTTTTTATGTTAAGAATATTATTTAATTGTTATCGACAATTTTTATCGATAACTTGTTAGTTAATCCCTACCTATCGTGCGATCAATGTTGGGGTTTATTATGAGCGGAACTGTCATCGGATGCTTATTACGTCCAATTGCCTCATAAATTTCAGTTCCTACAGCCTACTATGGTGTGAAACATTGTTTTGCCGTTCATTGCTGTTTTACAAGGAAAATATTTATATTAAGTACCACTGTGAGCGGTAATGAATGGTGAAATGAAAAATGGTTATTGCTACTCTTAATTTGGTATTATGTTTAATTTATTTGGAAGGTTTAAGAATTGTAAACTGGTATGAATTCTTCTTTTAGTATGGAGGTGGAATTATATGAAGTGTGATTTGTAACTATCAGGAAAATGTGAAATGAAGGAAAGCCAAAGCCAAAAGAAAATATGAACATGTTGTTTTCACTATAACTCTATGATATTTAATAGAGTATCAATATGTAAAATAGCTACAAAATTGGTTCCTATCACACTAGACCTAATAAACAAACACAAAAAGTTAAAAGTCTTTTGAAACATACCAATCATAATATCACAAGCGTTGTATGATGATATCACATTTGCTTCACAAGTTTACTTATCAAATAACCTCTAGCTGAACTCACAACCTCCGTCTAGTAAGCTAGGGTTATTACAGACAACCAGAATCCCCTATTAAAATAAACTATAGAATATAATGTTCTCAATTTCATACATACAACGTACATTCAATACAGTGTTTTACCTAAAATAAGCTTTTATATTGGAATCTAAAAACAGAGCCCTTCAGAATGAGAGTAAAGACTGAAACATATCCCCCTATTATCGATAATCCATTCTAGCTTGTCCAATTTATTTGGGATTAACGAGATTGTTAAGTATATTTGGAATTGGGTATACCTAATTGGAAAAATACTGGCTGCTACTGATAATACTAGAGTTTTCTAAAGATAATATGGGGTGGTCTTTTGTTTCTTTTACGAATTTTGTGTAAGGAGGTTTTAATTTAATTGAGTTGGTTGGTACTAAAGCAACACCTTTGTTCTTTTGTTTAATTCTTAGTATCTTTTTACTTATTTACTAATCTGAGGACATCAACATGATTATATTGTCAAGTACATAATGTATGTGTAACCTCTATGAGTCATTTATGCTGTTTATTACTCGCTTTATATGTTCAAGCAAAATTCAACCTTGCAAGTCGTTTTTCATGACTCAAATTACGTTTCATGTTTTCGAGTATCAACTAACACTTAAGAAGTAATAAAAATAAACTAACTACTGTTTGTAAAAACTAAATATTTTCTCCCCACGTCGTGCACGCTACAATAGTTTGGTCCCACAGTGTACCGCCTAATTCGACACATGTGACATACCTACCGGAACAACTTTAAGTGTACACTGCCGTTGACATGTTTTCATGAGGGAAACTGTGACAAATCTTTCGGTGCCTTTGTCAAGTGTTTTTATATGTGATCACATTTTTTCAGGTTCTGCGACAGTTATTGAGATGCTCTTTAAGCTTGCGTTTTGCTACATATGTACAAGATTTAAGAAAAAAATTAACTATTTCGTTAATTAAATTGTTAATGTTTACTACCTCGTTAGTCGAGTAGTCGCAAGTATGGCAAGGCGGGCATACGGGTTCGATTCCCGGCTCGTATATGGGAATCGTGTTCTGTTACATGGGTCTTATACAATTGTAATGCCGTAATGTGCATTTAGCCAACCCCTTTGGGGCTAAAAGACATGACGATTGAAATCGTTAATGTTTTATTTAATAAAATTAACGTCCGTCACTTAGATTTTTTCCTGTATCGTGGGTTAAATCTTTATTCTTCTTACTATGGACTACCATATATTGTCATTTGTGGACCTTAAAAATATCACAATACAGAGCACTCACTGTAGCAACCTCCCTATTATTTGTTTACAAAAACGTAGTAAAAAAAAATCTAAATCTGATTGTTTAAAATTTTCTCCACGTCCGTGTCGCGGTTGCGAACGCTACAATAGATTTGTTCCGCTGTGCATCGTTTTATTCGGCGCGTGTGACGTGTACGATAGGGGTGTTATGCATGTGATATTTCGGATCTGGATAAAGAACCAGATATAGATATAGGTTGTTGAATTAGTTTGTACGGGTTTTAGGATGCTTTTCCACCTAAGATGTGCTATATAGCTATGCTTCGAAGCTAAGCTGAACTAAGTTAAGTTAACCTGCAAAACTGTGTGACAGTTTAAACTGATACTAAGCTATGTTACTGTACGAGGAAGATGCCTCGCATTGCCACCCTTAGTATCAGTGCAAACGGTCACAAAGTTTCACAGCTTAGCTATTACATCTTTGTAGCTACATAGCACATTTCTGGTGGAAAGTTAACAAGGTTTAAATGGAATAATGGTGTTGAATAAAATATAACATAAGTAAGAATATTTTTTTTTGTATTGTACCAAAATAGATGACGAGACCTAAAAAGTATTGATACTAAAAAACAAAGATCTTTTCAATTCAGCAGTAGGTGATATACGATATACGATTTTCTTAGCGTTCGTTAACAAATTTACTTACACTATAAAAAAAAAAAAAAAACATAAAAACACTCTCACTTTTTTAAACAACATCTTTATTTATTCGGTCGAACTTAAATTGAGAAAACATTGACCGTTGCTCGCTTTGTCCACTGATACAATAAATTCGTTGTCAATTTTTACAGAAAAAAAAGAAAAGAAGAAAAAAAATGTCGCCGTTTTTTCTGCTTATCCAAAAGTAGCGGACAGCTGAAGTGTTCGTAGATTATTTTGTTTGAAAATATAATGTTTTATTTACTTTGATGTTCAGAGACGAGACGTTTTATCGACGTACAATAAGACTTTGACTTGCAAAAAGAATACGATTATCTCGTGAAGTTTTGGCTTGTTTTTGTATTATATTGTTATTGTTTTATGTGAGTACTAATTATTAACATACCTATTTTATACAATTTGATAGAATTTTGGTTATGATGTCAACTGTACACTTTGTATGACTTTACTTTACGTTTAAAGTAATCGAAACGAGAGCGCGTTCGGTGCTCTGATAGGCTGGCTCAAACAAACCAACCAATCAGAGCACTCTTGTTTCGATTATTTTTAACGTAAAATAAACTCATACTACTGTATTGAACATGCCAAATCGTTATTTCAATACTTATATTTGACAAACATGTCGATTTTGTGGTGATTGTAAATAGAACAACTATAAAATCAATTCAAACCATACTTAACCTTTACTAAAACCGAAAAAAGATTACTACACCACGATTTCCCCAAGATATCTGGTTGAATATTATAACGACGTGCCCCAAGGTAAATGACATCAGAATAGAAAAGAATAAAATGGAATTAGCAACACAAAGAGGCAACTTTGGACGGGACCGGAATAAATTTCTCATACACGACTTCTGTACAGGCCACAGAATAATTAGTAAAAGCAGTATTACAAGTTTTGAAAAAATAAATGGGTTTTTTGTAAGGTTAATATTAATTGAGTGTTGTTTAACATTGGTTTTTGGTTAGTATTATGTAAGTATAACAATATTTCAAAGAGATTATAATTGCACAGTCTTGAATAGTGTCCAGTGTAGGGTCATAGGCTTTTAATTTTTAAGGGGGAAAATCATCCAATTATTTCTCCCGCCTTGGGATAAAACAGACTCTTACTGACTAAAAACCAATCCGTTCCTTCTCCTGCTTTGAGACGGAGCCTGAAAAAAACGTGTTTCGTTGTCCGCAGATCCGGAATGGTCATAAGCTTAGAAGCCTAGCTAATGAGACTCATAACTCAATTGGTGAAAAGTCTTAAATAAAACATTAGGAACTAGTTCATTTAAGAATTATGTCAATACTATAGAGTACATTTTTCACGACGATGAAAATAACTGTGGAATCATCAATCTAATTACAAACCACCATCAAATAAAAAAATAATCATCCAAATATCAATGAATAAAAAGAAAATAATAATATAACAACTAAAACAAAAGGCACCACATTCCCATTGTCCTACTCATATCATTACTCTATGTCCACCGCAACTGAAACTCCTCATATACATTTAAAATTTATAGCCTAGACCTAGATAAGTCTAAAAAATGTGACACAGGTTTTATGAATACATTTTAATGAGAACTAGGTTTAAAATGAAAGAAAAATAAGTGCCCCTTTACTTAGAGACGGGTTAGTTAGGTACCCGTTTAATTTACGTTTTAAAAAGGTTAATTTATAATGTTGAGATGTAGTTTATGATTTAATAAAATTTGTACTATCACACTAATATTATATTAGTTTGGATGTTTGTCCATCAATCACGTTGAAACTACTGAACGGATTTTGATGAAATTTGGTATATAGATATACATACAAGTATACGGACTGTCTCGTTGGTTGAGTGGTCGCAAGTGCGACTGCCGGACAACGGGTCTCGGAATTACTGGGCTTTTTTCGTAACCCCCCTATTACATAGGACTTATAACACACATGGTGAAAAGTGGGTGTACATTGTATAGCGGTGTTACGTGCCGTAATGTGCACCTCCGCCTACCCCTTCAGGGATGAAAGGCGTGACGTTGAACCAACTGGTATACAGACACGGTATGAGCTGACGTAGGTGATAACATACTTTTTATTCTTCGGGAACGTGGGCGAGGCCGCTGGCAGAAGCTCGTATCAAAATAAATATTATCAGTACTACGTATTACGTAATTTTCATATTATGTACATAAGTAATTTAAGTAAAATGCTGGCGATTGTCTATGTGGTTGGGTATTTTGGTTTGCCATAGAATTATAATGTGTTTCAATATTACCAAGTCCATAATCGGTAACATTAATAAATTCCATTAATAAACCACTAATTAGGGTTCTAACAATTAGCTGTGTTATATTTAGATAAAATAGGAGTGAATAATATTATTTATGGAATATTTCTTTTAAATGGGCCTTGGAAGTAAAACGGTAAACAATAATACACCAAACGAATTGTAACTCATAACACCCATCAAGTTGAAGGAGAAACAAAATTTTATTACACTTATAATTTGCTTCACAATTCTAAGAAGAATCAGTAATTATTATTTTCCAATACAATTCCTCGTATAACACGATTTGTAAGATTTCAATACTCAGAATAAATTAAGATTATAATTGAATCGTTACACTCAAAGCTTTAATCACTGTTGATTTCCAGGAAGGCTTTAAGTTTCTGTACCAAAAAGTCGTTACATTATTACATTTTCTGTGAAGTCTACTTTTCCATATTTTTAGCTTTGCAGACGAGTGACTTCAAAAGACAACTGCTGAGCTAAGTTCAATTCGAATCAGGTAAAGTAATAAATATCTTATTCGATCATTTGAAAATTTCTCAGTAGTAGCACGGACTTAGGTATTGAGGTAATAGGTTCACCTTTATAAGTTTTAGGCCAATAGGCCCAATTACCCCCCTTCCCAATCCCAGAACCCAACCCTTAAATTCCTAACCCCCAAAAGATCAGCAACGCACTTGTAACGCGATTGATGTTTCGGGTGTCCATAGGTGGCGGCGATTGCTTACCATCAGGTGATCCATATGCTCGTTTACCGGCTTATACCATAAAAAACCTCTACTACATGAAAGTCATGACACAGCAGGTAAAAAGTAGTTATTATATTTATTTTCAAATTAATTAAGAAACATGACAATTACTACTAACTGAACAAATTAAAGCATTCTATTGAATAAATGAATTACATTTCGACCTGGTAGGTAATTTAATTTCAGTCAAAAGCCAGCCCGTACCTTAACAAGCTAATTATCAAATTTCCGAATATGAATAGGTATATGTTCATGAGTTCAGATGCGGGTGCAACACTAGTTTTGTTAGTGATAGGGATGGTTCGGTGAAATATGAATTATAACAAACTCTTTGTAGTTGATAAAAGTTTTTGAAACATATTTTAATTTAATTTTAAATAACAAGCTTGATAATTTAATGTGACTGACATTATAGTCATGATAGTTGATTTTATTTTATTTTATATGCAACTGAAAATAAATTTAAATATCAATTATAATGGTTATCGACTTACTCACGCAACTGTTAGACGAGGCAGGAACACGACTTTCAGCTGTGACTGTCGCCGTGTCGTGTCACGGAATGCTGCTCATACATGTGAGTCTGTAGCATGGCTTGACGCTAGTCGAGTTCCTCGTTAAATAATTACATACGGGATTAAGCCGATAACTTTAATAATTAATTTATGTCTTACGAAAATTTAGCGGTAATAACTTGCCCCATCTGAATATTGGACAGAAATCAGAAATTGCTTACATGAACCAACCAATGATTAAGACAAACTCAAAAGTCTTGATTTTTAAAACGATCAACTTCAAAAACCTAATATATTTTGTTGTTTCTAATAAATAAATACTCAATAGCAGCGCAAAGTTTACTTAAACACAATATTCTCTCAAATCAAAAAATAAAGAAACAGCTCTCAATATTGATTGACTTAAAAAATAAACATTTAGTGTACACATTTAGTTTTAATATCAAAGGTGAACGTTTCATACATGAGTGGTTCACAATACGTACATTATTAGGCACTATTATGAAGCGTATCACGCGTGCGATCCCCGTTATATATTATATTATTATAATATATGCGTGATTAACATCATTGATATTCATGGAAATCTCACTCTAATCAATTTTCTTTCATATTTCCCACACACCGTCGTATTTGCGGTTTAGGGTTGGTAAACCGATAAATGTGTGGGTTACCGGTAAAAAAATTGCCGTAATTTATTTTATAATTATTATAAAATGGTTTAATTTTCATGTATAGGTTCATAACAGTGACATAATATTTTTATTGGTTTGTGAAATTATTAAAAATTAAAGATGTATTCCATAACACATCTTTAAATAATTTCATATAATTTTTAATTCTAACAACAAGATAGTTATATTCCGTTGGTACAATACTCAAAACCATACTTTATCAATAAATAAGTTAATAAATAAATTGAACTAACAAGTAAATTGTTAAATTCAATTACAATTTAAATCCAAAATTCCACACACTCAATAAAAAAAACTAACAACCCATTCTTTCAACAAAAACACGACACGACCAAATAAAAATTCTCACTTCAAACAAAAATTTACAGTTTCATCCTGTAATTGGAAGTGGCAGCCCTAGGTGTAAACAAGACAATAATTCACGTTCTACGACACATATCGAATAAGTAATTCTATAAAGTCAGAGGCAACCCTGTGGGAATAGCAGAATAATGCAACACGTTGTACGCTGCCACAAGAATACAAAAGGAGGTTTCATAGGTTTTTCAACAGGGCTTTGTGTAAAGATGTTTAGTTTGGCTAGTTTAAGGTTAAGTGCGATTAGTTTTCTGTGTATTTGCCTTATATCTGTTTATCCTTGTTGTATTAAATGCTTTATAAACTATCGTTTTGGGTAAACTAACATTTAAACTTTGAGTTTATAAAAAGTTCATAAATGATGTGTATAAAAATCTATTGTTGTTCGTTAGTCTCGCTAAAACTCGAGAACGGCTGGACCGATTTAGCTAATTTTGGTCTTGAATTATTTGTAGAAGTCCAGGAAAGGTTTAAAAGGTGAGAAAAGAAAGCTAGTAGTCTCTAAAAATGAGTCGATTTTAGTAAACCCACGGTTATCAGTTATTATAACTCAATTAAAACTGATCGCGATTCTCCAAGAAACCAAGTTATCCCAAACAAAACTAACAAAGTTACCTAAATGCATCGAAACAATGAAGTTGACACTAAAACGATGCTTCCAAAACATTTTAATCAACGAAAACACAATTAAAACAATCGCTACAAATAACTTTGGAACGAGAACTAATAAAATAACACGTTTAAAAGTGTTTGCGACTACAACGCCAAGACAAAGGAACAGTGTTTTAAACAGCCAACTTTTATTTGCCTAACAAAGTTTCTAAAAGCTGCTATTTAACGATAAAGGAGTTTTATTGTCAGTCCTTTTACATTTCAAGTAGTTACTGCGGATGTTCTGTGTGTATTGTTGCTAGTTTCAAAAACTCGGTACCTACTTGGTGTTTTTGGATGTGTGTGTTTGAATTTTTGTGGGTATTGTAATATATTGTGTTTATAAGTTATACATGTTATTAGCGATTATATTGTGTGTATAATTTATACACGTTCGAGTAAGTATCTACTGATAACCCATAATGCAAATAAATAGATTACTTTTTGTAGTCAACTTTGGAATCTTCTAATTAAATCCAGTCTGGTGTAATCTTCAAATTAAATGAGAATTAAAAATCTATTTATGTTTCTGTAAGAAAACAATAAATAAATACGTGTATAATATTTTAAAATAATCTACAAGACGGACATTAAAATAAAAATAGGTCATCTATTGTTAACATCGACTAATATATTTCATTATCCACAATTTTATCAACAACCCCTTTTAATTCCACAAATCATAACAAAATAACAAGCAACCCTACAAACAAGCCCAAAAATCCTAGCAATTAAAACTCCTAATGAATACCAACTGGCCATTAACAGAGACATATCCATTTCTAGACACGTTCAGCGTTGACAAGTTTCGAACGAAGCCGAAACAAAATGCGTGAGCGGGTAATGGGTTTAACTAAACCTTTGATCCAGGCACAATCTGACATTTAATTACATTTCCGCCATTATGCTGGGTCGGATCATAACAAGGTATGTTCGGTCACCGGTTCGTTATCGGCTGCGTGAAACGTATGACGGATTTCAGAGTTCAATTTTGGGGGAAGGTGCGTTGAATAGCGTGGTATGGTAATGAAATGAGGTTATGTTCGGTGGTCTACGTTGTATTAGGTTTTGGAGTATCGGTGTTTAGGTAAGTATTAGTTTGTAAGTGAGAGATTTTTGTAGTAGTTTAATAGTGATAACTGTCTGCGACAATAAATCTTAAGACTTTTTTCAATTATTGCGCAATAACAGTACGTACATAGATGCTTTATATACTATTAGTACAGTACATCACTCCGTTAGGCCATAGCAATTTATCTGGTATATAAATCAACATCTAATTTAGATATTACCATTAACCATTAAATAAGCTTATTGTTATAAGTAATTAGGATTTAGTATCAAATTCTCTTATACACATCATTTTTTTGGTTCATTTCGATCACAATTTTTGTAGAAATTGCTGTTTAGGGTGTTTGTCAATCTATAAGAAATGTCTTCGTAAATAATATTTTAATAACAACCTCATGGGATTCAAAATTTAAACTTTCAAAACATTCGTTATAAATCAAAGGGTAGATAATTAATTAATATCCAAAACAAGAGGGATAACAAACAACAAAACAATGCGATATAAACTAAAACATGTCCGTTATAATCCACTCGCTAAGCAGAGGCTAAAACTTACTAAAACAGAGCAAGCATTTATCATAGGAAGCGTCAGAAATTCGACCTAAATCGTGGAAGGTTGTCAAACAAAGTGACATAATGGTACAAAGGACCCAATGGGACTCCATACTCCCATAGCGACGAAGGGTTGAAAGGTTTATTAAATAGGTCGGGTTTATCAGCCCTGCATGTCCAAAGGATGCCGAATTAAAATACAATTACGTGTGTAACAATAATTTTTGACGTCCATTTTTCTTTGAAACGGGTTGAAAAGTGGGCGGTTGATTTTATTTTTTACGCTGTTACGTCATATCAACGTATGATAAAAGAAAGGACGATCGGGTTTTATTGTGTTTTATTAAATTTTCCCCTTTTTGATTTAATTGTATTGTAAACATTGAAATTAAAATGGATTTTAATAATGGTTTGTATTTTAAAAGGTTTTAACGGATTGTCGAAAATATTCATTTATATGTTTTTATGGTATAAGTCAGTAAACGAGCTAACGGATCACATGATGGTAAGCAATTGCCGCCACCCATGGACACTTGAAATATAGGAGTTACCGGCCTTTTGGGGATTAGGAATTTAAGGAATGTTGGGTAATCGGAGATTGGGAAGATTGGAGAGGCCGGTAATTGGGTCTTTGGTAACCTCCGTTTGTGAAAACCTACCGAAAAACAACGCAAGCGTTGTTTCACGTCGTTTTTCTGTAAGGCCCGGGTATCACTCCGGTCGAACTGGCCCATTTGAGCCGAAGCATAGCTCTCCCACATTTAATCAACCCAGTACTGTTTTACACAACAAAATTAAAATGATTTTATTATTGTTTTAAAATCATATCACCCCATTTAATACCATAAAATAAATCAACAACAACAATTCTACAACACTAATCAACTGAAAGTAAAGTACAATACCTTTCTTCTAAAAACCAATAGAAGTTGTTGGTTTAGCTCATTATTTGTAAGAGAGCGGTACAATTGGAGAAAAATATAGCGACTACATCGGGTCCACTAGCAACTTGTACAATAAAAACAACGGAAGAAAAATGCGGCCAATTATAAAAGAAGAGGTGTACTTTTTAAAGCATTCCTTCTTTTTTTTAATTCTTTGTTTTTTTTTAATAGCGTTAGTGCATATTCTGAGCTGGTTGCGTGGTAGTAGTGTGTTTTTTTTTTATTTTATTGCCTTTGCTAACCTACATGAGAATTGTTTGTTAATTGTATTGATTTTACTGTATTACAGGGTTGCTTTTTGTAGAAGTGATTTTATATGTAGCATATTTGTTATTTCTAATTAATGTGACTCATTTCAACTTATCATCGTTTCTAAAAACATGTAACATTACTTTTTTAAAGTCATTAAAGACTTGTTAAAGTTAGATTACTTCATTCATTGCAAATTTTAAAAGTTGTGTGACTTTATGCTTCATACCGCTAGTAACACGATTTTAAAAATATTATGTAGTGCTGTTAAATTTTCATGAACTCGGGTCCGTACCGTTTCATATTGTCTGTCTTTAATACTTTGTCCGACCCCGATACCTCTTGTCTGGCAGTCGTACTTGTGACTCAACCAACGAGGCAGAATATTTAAAAATGTAACCAACAAGTATGGGAAATAAAGAAAATTATATCTACATAGGTACCATATACAACGTAAAACTTCACATAAGAACTTTAAATTACCCACACAATTTCGAAGAATGAAATTGAACCTCTCTAAGAAGACAGGGTCCAAATACTTCGTTTGTACAATATACTAGCCGCCTCCTTGATCACTTTATCGGAAACTCAGACGAGTAACAAACTAAGCTTGTTTTTCTCAAGCAACGAGCAAAAGTTCTTTGTGTTCCGATCGTTTGTTACAGTTTAAAGCGCCGGCTTAAATATTTGCCCTTCGTTATTTTATAATTGACTCGTGATTTTACGAGTATTGATGGAAATGGCTGTGATTTTGAGTTAGGCTGGTAGATTTTTTTTTTGATTTTGTGTTTCGTGTGTTATGTACCTATATTAGGGACATGTAAAATATTCTTTTTAAAAAACCGTGCCCCACACATTGATATTCGTCCTCTGTCGAGGATGCATTTACAAACATACAATTTTACAATTTCAACATTTTGTTGATCCCACAAATTATTATTCCGTACGGAAATCGTACCCGCTACACGTTGCGCTGCAGCCGGCTGCCCAGCCACCGTGCCAACCGTGCAATCAAATTCGTTTTAATTGGTTAATCAAAATGATTACTTAAATTTAAACTTAAAATATATGCATTGAATGACGGAGCACAAATAATTAATCGCTCATAAGGTAAATTTCTAAAAGGCATGCAGTTTTATCGCTGACGAAGTACAAACTATGAATCGCACCGAGTGTTTTTCCACTTCAGATCTCTCGATAGAAAGGTAACTCGGACATTACTTAAGCTTATTTTTTTCGTCCCATTGTAAAACTTCTTTGTGTCTTAGCCGTTTAAAAAGCAGATTAAAATGTTCAATATTTATTACTAAAATATATTTATTTGATTACACGTAGTGACTGAGTGACGAGCGCCTTAAAACACTTTATCTTCTTGACAATGCCTAGTAATATAAATAAAAATCTGGCATAAAATCTTCAACAAAATATCTCTAAAAGTACGCTTAACACGAATCATTAACATGAGTACATTGGCATGAAAGATCTCTTAATACTTTTTGAACCTTACCGAATAAAACCTCGTTGCTAAATTTCGCTACTCGACGAGATAAGTGCCCAATATAGTTCATGTTAATGGTAATAGCTATCTATGGCCGCAACCGATATTCACTTACGTGTAGGGTAACCTTCTTTTGCGGTTAACCGGATTTTCGGTGAGACCGGTGGCTATACGGGTTTGTGAAAAAATAGTGGTGTGGTTGGGTTTTTAATTTAACGTTGATGTGTGTTGAAAACTTTAGGTTTTATTTGTGACATTAACATCACTATGTGCATATCATAACATAATAAAGTCAAAGTCCAATTAAACCATAAATAAGTAGCTACTTTTGAAATGATGTCAACAAATAAAAAAAAAAAATAGTCTGTCAATCTGTCCGTCAATGAAGTTAGATGTTCGTCCCAAAGAGTAGCATCGAAAGGAGAACAACGAGCAAGAAACTGCAATACAAATATTACGTATGGAAATATTAACAAAAATAGTCAATACCTATACCTTATATGAGAATCAACCATAGCACTCTTTTCATGATAAATTGAACTCTATTATAACGTAACAATAAAAACAAAATTCCCGAAATATGGAATCATAACTTAAAATTTTGGAATTGGTAACCCTAGTTTCGGAGCACGCGATGTAGCCTCCAGTAATGCACGCTTTTAAAATTCTGTTTACACTAAAACGAAGTAGGTAAGTGAGCTATATTTTGAAACGACTTGTGCCCCCGGCTATGCTCACTTATAACATGAACGAGGTGATAAATACCTTGTGCAACCATTTTTGGCTAAAGATATTTTTTTAATTTTCTAACATCATCCGGTTAGTGTGAGGTTAGTTTAAATTTTGGGTGATATTTTTATGGTATAAGCCGGTAAACGAGCAGACGTATCACCTGATGGTAAGCAAGTCGGCGTTACAAGTGCGTTGTCGGTCTTTTGCGGGTAAGGAATTTTAGGATTGTTGAGGAATGGAGGATTGGAAAACTGGAAGAGGTGTAATTAGGCCTTCGGTTACCTCACTCACAACGAAACACTAGTAGCGAATAAAAATCTAAGCTAATAAAAAAACACTATCTAATGAAAGAACACTAAACAACGTTCAATCACAAACATTTACCAACACTTTTAACCAAAAGAGATTCTCTTCATATTCAATTCATACTAAAATTCTTCTCTTAGCCTCTTCGTATTCCCGACCAGCCTTTTAACTTCAAATACTAAAACTGCACGTTTAATCCAACCGGTACAGTGGTACATCAATATTTGAGTAGTGAAATCCCACTATGGCCGAGGGCGGTGGCACTCAATATTTTGTTCAATTCAATTTCATTCGTTCAAACTCCAACGTGTAGTTGGATAAAAGTTGAAAATTCTGTTGTGTGGACAAAGATAGGTAAAGTGATATTAAGTAAAACTGTTGTATAATAATTGAGTGTTTGTTTTATGCATTAACTGCCGTATTCATAGTCATTTAATGATTACTTACTTAACCCAGGTCCTTCGTAATTGTTTTCGGAACAAAAACATGACTCATTCCTTGGTATAAATTATTAAATGTCTCTGAGTACGGCACAGTAAAAGTATGTATGTCGTATGTATATTATGATATTTCACACGGTAAGTTCTAATTAACTAAAAAATGATTTGGGCTTATGATTTTTTCCGACGCTCTTGTGTTTCGCTTCTTACGTTTTTGTAAAGTGTATGTAAAAACTTATTTCCTCGTCTCATTCTGTAGAAGCCCCAGTAACCCGCTAGACAGTCCGCAGCTCCAGGTGTACTGGGGTTTTCGGTCAAAAACCAGTAGTAGGAATGGGGTGGCTTTTAGTAAATAAGAGTCTGATATTCCTGGCTTGGAATGGTCTGGCCTCGCCAAAGGCGGGAGATGTCATTAAATGATTTTGCTCCCTAAAATAAGGTCTCATTCTGTATTACATTTCAACGTCTAACTGATACAATATGGTACTAGAGAAAATTCTAGCCATTCATTAAATTTGACTTTCAACAGCGTCAATTTTGAATTCAAATTGAATGAATGATATTAAATTTTGAATAACGTTTTCATTTACGCAGATACAATACAAAGAAAACGTAATTACACAGTATGAAAATTACTATTAGCTACATTGAAATGAAATTTAATAAATCTGATGTGAAAATGAGAGTTTCAATATTAATATTGAATTCGAGACGAAGTATCTGGTTACGATATGAATGCATCAAATCTCAGACATTAATCATATTGAGTGACATTCAATTAAGAATTCATTTTAGCAAACAAAATCTTACGAAGAACAAAAAGGTGACCTCTTTTGCAAGATTATATTTTCTTACCTATTATTCGGTATCAGGCTACAAGAGACAGACAAATTCTACGTACGAAAACAATACCTTATCTTAGCTTTGGGACTTTTCCGATTTCCACGAATTGTCATGAAAGTTATATTGAATTTATGTGATACTAATGTCGTAAATGAAGAAGTGAGTAAGTAGTATACATTTGGCGTTACATTTCCAGGTAATTTCGGTGTAATATTGTTTTCAGATTATATTACGTAGCCCTTATTCCTGGAACAGGTAAGGACATTTTTGCTACAACTTTGTGAATGCTAAGTTGTTAATTTTGTATGTATGGATAAGAATGTTGTTTTTTATGGTGTAAGCTGGTAAACGAGCAAACGGATCACCTGATGGTAAGCAATCGCCACCGCCCATGGTCACCTGAATCACCAGAAGCGCTACAAGTGCCTTACCGGGCTTTTAGGAGCTAGGTATTCAAGGGTTGTTGGGGAATCCGGAATTGGGAAGATTGGGAAGGGGATAATTGGACCACCGGTATCCTCACTCACACAAAAACACAGCGCAAGCGTTGTTTCACGACGATTTTCTGTGAAGCCTTGGTATCACCCAGTCGAGCTGGCCCATTCGTGCCGAAACATGACTCTCCCACACTTACAGCAACGAGACCTACTCGAGTAATGCAAGCGATACTGCTGGTCAAAAATTTATTACTTTATAATTGGCAAAATAATAACCTAACAACCCTCTACAAAAAAGCAAATACAGAAATACTTCTCATAGAAAAATAAACGATTTTGTAGCACAAGATAAAACAAGTGAGCTAGTTGTTGGGAGTCATTTATCAAGTGTCCCGACGTACCAACGACGAACGGTGACGTTGGAACAGCACAAATTGATTTCATTATTCTTCCTATGTTGTGTTCATGTCAAGTTTATTTTTATGTTATTTCTATTATTGTTTGTATGAAGCTAGCTTAGACGGGATTGTTTTACAGCGAGTGGGTGGAAGAATCTTCAGTTATTTCGAAGGTAAACAGGTATGTGTTCAATTGTGTTTGTCTGAAAAAAATGTTCTTTTTCAGACACAGTAGTTACCTACTGTCAGTACGTCAATTCGATAGCTAAAAATAAGATTTCAGGGGTTTAGTACGAGTTTTATTTACGTTTAACGAGATCAATACGAAAGCGCGATTGGTTGGTTCTTTCCCGCCAGCCAATCAGAATGCCGAACGTGTGTCTCTTCTGAGTTCTTGAGTGACTTTCTCTTGTCTTTTCTGAGTTATTTTTACCTTAAAAAATACTGGAAAATAGTCTCATTTAATACCAATGGTACCAGGCGCTCATAACTTATGTAGCGGTTACATACATGATACAAGCACGATCGATGGCACCGTCAGTGATTCATTGCTCATTAATTAACTCGACGTCGCCGTCGTGAAGGATGCACGCTGATGGCGACGTTAACGATGCGGCTTTTGTGACGTCATCACACTGACGTTTATTGGGCTGCTTGAGAAATGGGTGGAGATTTGGGCTAAAATATGCCTTAAGGGCTTTATCAAGGCCGTCGTGTAGTACTGAGTAGTGTTGGCAAAATATATCCCCGAAAGTAGTTTCGTTTTACTTATGAAATACATTTCGTATAATTATATAATGGTACCGAAATAATATACGAAATATTTCACCTGTATTTCTGGTAACATTCCTGTATAACAGGTAATTTTATTGTGTTATTTAAGTAATACGTATTTCTACAATCGGAATTATATACGAAATATCAAATCAATCAACTGGAATCACTCGATCAACAATATTGCATAATATTATTTAAAGGTAAAATTGAACATGAACACGCGATTTCATAAAGTACCCGCTTTAATACCTGTCTGGTGTTCATTGTCATTATTCAGAGCTACCAGGAACTCATAAGCATGTGTTATGTTCCTAGATATTGTCGATTCCGAGAATACTGTGTGATATTACACAGTCTCACAGTCAGGATATCAAATAAATTTCTCGCATATAAATGGAAGATAGATCCACGTTACGTTTGATATCAGACTACTGGCTGTGTAAGTAAATCTTGGATGTATACAATAGTACGTCTAGGATTTAGCCAGACAAATAAGTGAAAATATTTTGTGTTGGAAATTAAATATAAATAAACTTTATCACAGCTACGAAACTGCTACGAAAGCGTAGCAAGTCGGCGTAGCTGTCGTAGTAGCTGGTTACATCTGGTTTGATACGATGCATAGTTAGTTTAAGGTTGTTTTTACGTAAAATAAGTTATAGGAATGACTGTAATATTTTAGTCTTTAGTCAAAATACTCGTCCGTGTCTTGTAAAATATTATCAATTAAAATTGCTTTTAAATATAGCATGACCTCACGTTATGATACCTTTTCACATAGCACCTAACCACTGTAAAGATGACAAAGTTATATCAGCAAATTAAGATTCAAGATTTCATAATAATACTAGTTACTCACATCTCTTCCATTGAGCAGCCACGTCAGGTTGGCAGGAGGGTCTGCCGGTGGTGACGAGCATTGTGCTCTGAGTGAGTCACCTGACGCATACCATCCTTTCTCCGCTTTTATCGTCGGTTTGTCTGGAGGCAGTTCTGTGAACAAAGAAATAGCAGATATTAAAGTAAAGTGAAATAATGAGATCTCGTAGCTAACGTTGTAATATTTTGTTCCAAATGCAAAGCTCGAAATATTTTGTAGAGTTTACGAAAGTAAGAAACCGAATGCGTGAATATTAATTTTAGAATTAAGTTTTTAATATTTGATTTGAAGAAAACGTTTACGTCTATCCTTTACAAGGACGGCGTTTTCGACCTCACTGATACAAAAACAACAATTAATCACTGCGATACCTAGATCTCTGTTTCTAGACAAACGTTTGCGACCTAGCAAATTTCCCTAATTAAACATAATTATTTTAGTTTAGGATGTTTCTTACGTAGACGAACTGATAGCATGTTTCTACAATCTAGTAATCATTTGAGCCCCGGAGCGACCAATTACATAGATCTAAACGTTTCGCAATTATGTAAGTAGGGATGAAATATGGAGTTCCTCAGGGAGATTACTTAGGGCCCGCGGGGATTCGCGTGTGACATGAATTCCCTCTTTTTGTGGAATAAAGTTTATCCAATTAGCTCAATTTGATATTAGTTCGTTAAGAAATTAGGGTGGTTACTTAGTTATGTGATTAGAAGTGCTGCTTTATTCAATTATAGGTGATTAGATATTTATATAACTCGCTTGTTTCGTCTTCTAAATTAGACTTCACTTTGCCTCGTGTCATGTCAGTTTCGAGCAAAATCAAGTTTCTTAGAATTCATGGCTGGCTAATGTCTGATAAAAGTATTTACTCAGAAATCAGAGAGCTACTAGAACAATGTAAATACTTGTTGCTTAACTAGAACGATCTTTAATTCGAAACAGGGCTCTTTATTCCTAAAACTAAATTCGAGTAAGAAGTCCAAAAACAAACAGAAATAGAAAAACGTTATGTAATCTGAAAGTGAAGCCCACAAAGACATTTCACTCCCAAATCCGAGTCCCAAGAATCCATTTCGTACATAATCTACCGCCTCATATCTACGTTAGGTCTAAACTTCTCAAGTAAATCTGCAAACATACGTGCTTTTAGCTAAGGTCGAAGAATTATCGTTACAGACGTGTGCCGCGTATTATATACAAACACGTTGCGATACGCGTTGCGTAACATGTTGTGTTTCGTGTTGCATGACAATATGCGAATGTTTGCCCAAACTTACGTTGGTTAATTGCTGTTATGTTTGGATAGTAAATATTAATTCATTATGAGGTTATGTTACCCTTTCGTTTATTGTTTACTCAATATTTGTATGATATTAGATTATGCTGTGTGGGCTCAATCTATGTACAGTTGTTTGGTTTTGTATTTGATTGGTCGATTTGTTTGATGATATAATGTAATTTTGTGGCTTGGAAAATTATTGAAGTAAGTAAATGTATGATACAAATAGAATACAAACTAAGTGGGGTATTGTACAATTATCAATTTGAGTTTCCTTTATACTTGATTTGAATACTTACACTAAATAAATTTTAGAAAATGTTTTTAGACAATCAGTATTTGGCAAGAAGAGTCTTATGATTAATACGATGATGATGATTTTGACTTTGAACAAATTTGTATTCTAATCATGTTAAAGAGCTATTTTATCATTTATCTATGTAGTATTAAAACAAATTAATCCATAATCAAGGAGGTTTTGTTACAGTAGCAGTTTGTGTAACAAGTACCCACTTTAAAATTCGAAGCTCTAGGTGCCGTCCAAATTATGAATTATGAAAATATCTGATAAATGCTTTTAGGTTAATTTATACAGTGAAATTGCTAAAGGGTTTACAACAAAGAGATAGGATACAGGTTTTTGGGATTCAAATCAGTTTCCAAAAGAAAATCTTCAATGCTTACCGAGTCTAAATATGATTCGGGTTACCTACAATTTTAATTTATTATGTGAGCTATAAAAAATATTGCGTTGTTCAAATATTTGTAAAATAATTATTATTCTTTGTTAAAATATCTATAGCGCAATTGTTTTAAACTATTTTGGGATTGATATCTACTCTTGTGACGTCCTTCCATGAAGGGATAACTGAATATATAAAATAAATAACAGTTCATATCGACAAAGTGAAAGAGGATTAAAACAACGACAAAAATAGAACCAAATAAATCTCTATTAACTTCAAACATCAATTATTCAATTCACCATAAAAGGAACTCTGATCACCTCTAACAAAAACGAGACACTTAATATTGGAACACACTTCAAAGCTTCGAAAATACCACAAGGCGTTGTATGGCCATCGTGTGTACAGAGCAAGTCCGCTCACGTAAACATAGGCAGGAGGGGCAAACCCTCCTACCTCCAGATGATTGCTTATGGCATATAAGGAAAAACTCTCATGTTACAACAAAACAAGGGATGTGTTTAAAAATAAAAATAAACGAAGAAAACATTGAATATTTTCAAGATTCCCACTTAGACGTAAGAATGGAGGGAAAATAAAGTGAATTAGTTGTTCGGTGTTCCGCTCTCGAAAGTTGAAAGAGTTGAAGTTTGTGAAATGAGTTGTATTTTGCGGGTGATGAACTTGTGAAATTGTACATACTATTTAATTTTTAGGCTCTTACTTTGTATTCTATATATTGCTGTATAATTCGACTTAGTTTATCTTTAATATCTATCAATTTCGCTGTAATTTAGATTCCTCAGATAAGTCCTACCTAATAATGTACTCAGGATGCCTCAACTCAAGTCCCCAAGATACAGGATTATCCTAGTTTGGGGGCTACCGATACACTTGATGACAACACCAAAATTAAACAAATTATTATGATATAGTATAAGACCATGATGATTGTGAAGTTCATTAATAAATTTATTCTTATTCTTATTCTTATTCTTATTCTTATAAAGTGGCATTAGGGTGGATGACTAATTTATATTTTAATGCCCGTCTGGTAGATAATTTTAAAACGTTAGACAAGTATTTTTAATATTTACAGATACAATAACTACTTTCGACGGTATATTGATTTGAAATACTACGTGACATTACTTGTGTGTACGTTTTCTATTAAAAAATGACGGAAAAACTCCCACTCTTATACTTTGATTCGTTTTATCTTAATTTTTTTCATTTATACGACTAAATAAAAAAAAACTGGTCTAATAGTTTTTAATTACCCAACTGACGGACCAAATAGGTATATTTATAATTTTCATACTCCGTCATCATTCCTTTTGTATACAGTATCCTTAATAAGAGTTTCCTTTACGTTTAAAGTAATCGAAACGATAGCGCGTTTGGCGCTCTGATTGGCCGGCTTGAATAAACCAACCAACGCGCTCTCGTTTCGATTACTTTAAACACAAAACAAACTAATACTAATCGTACAGGTCTCTCAGCTATTGTATTGAATGTGCAAAAAATAATAATGTTGTATTATTTCGGCGATTCACTAAATATGTACTTAACACTTACGTGTAGTCACACGTAATGCATCTTTTTGTTTGGAAAATCGAAAAATATTATTGATGGGTAGCTAATTAGTTCAAATTCCTAGAAGGTATCGGTAATGAAACATTTCTCTGAATCAATTTGTGGCGCTTGCACAATAGTCAAAACTTGGTAACTTGATAAAAACTTTCCGACAAATTCTTCAGCCTGAAAACCCACAACGCACATTTCCACCCTAAAATCTACACCTTGCCATAAAATCCAGAGATAAAAATTCAATATGAAGAAGAAAAAGAACTCCTTTGATGTCTCTGTTCGAACAAAATTTTGATTTTTGTTGAAAAAATGTTTTTAAGTTAATCCTCGTTCCTTCACTCTTGGGGAATTCAATTAGATTGTACGAAGTTTCCAATCACGGGTTTGTTGTTCGTCGCCTTTTAGTGTCACTTGCAGATTTCGTGTTGCGATGAAAAATAAATAACTTTTGCTTGACTCGAGAACTTTAGGTTTGTGTGTGATGGAGTGATGTCGGGGAAGACATTTTGAAAATTTGTTATAATAGCGACGAGCGAGTTTATTTTACCCGTATTTTATTCTTCGTGGATGATTTCGTGAGTTTGTTTTATAAAATAGATATATGTTAAGGTAACCGGGCGAAGAAAGAAATGTACATATTATTATACTAGGTTTACCTACGCATTGCGTATAAAGTTTCATCATTCACTCCCTAGAACCAATTATCGCTTGTAATTCTATATAGCATTTCTCATTGAAATTCAATCGAACTGCTCTTAACTTTACAATATACAGACAAGTTCACTCCACAAGTTTTACATTACGTGGGCCTATCTAAAGTCAAAAGGTTTACTTATTAAGGAGCTCAACTCGAATTCGTATTATTAAATGGTATTTTCATCACAAACTTTCACTAAACTGGCATTGATTAAGTTTAGTTCATAAATCATATTATTGAAGTTTTAAGTAAATTATTTTAAAAACAGATGTTGGGACTCAATCCCTAGTAGTCTGATACTCAGTAATGAATTTATAAGTTCGTATATCTGTTGATCTAGATTATAATTTGGGGCTTTGACAACCCGTTTCTAGGGATTACGAAGTTATTTGGTAGGTAGGTCGGATTTGAAACGTAAGGTCACAACATCTGTAAATGTTGTTGTAATTGTGAATAGATTTAAAGGCAAGATAATTGCGAACAAGCTAAAATTATAAAATAATATATTTTAATATAAAAATCTCACTAAATCACTCACACTGACTCATCAAGCATAACGAAATAATATTTCGATAAAAACGGATGTTTTATACTTGACACAATTTCATTAATAAAATTACTCCATAAATCGTGACCAATGTAACAGAAAACTTGAACCACATTAAACAAAACCGGTACAAAAAGATGTTCTCAAAAACAAAAGGATAGAAAAATGTTAAACACACCCAAGTTTTTCAATCTACGTTCGTCTCGAAATAATATTTGCTATGACTCCCAAGTGATGGGCTCGTTAGCTTGGCTTTCCACTCGTGTTGAGTGTATTGACTTTACCAGTTCGTTGCTTCCAAGAGGCGATGTTTTACTTTTTTCGAAGCATGACAAGTGATGCGGAACCAAGGAATCTTTTTTGTTCCACATAGTGTTCGGGAGTGAATTGGTAATATTTGCCCTTCACGGATGATTATAACGGCTGGCTTTTGGTAAAGCGTTTCCATTTTATTCAGTTTATGTGATTGTATTGTTTTTTGTTGTGTCTGCTTGAGTACTTGTTGTTTGGATTTTTTTCGTACTGTGTGTTTATCAGTGCTTAGAGGAGTTAATATGATTTTGTGTACTTGTACAGTGTTTACGTGTTGGTAAGGGGTTAGTTGAGTACTTCCATATTTGCGAATGGATCAAGCTCTGTATTATGTAATGTTATGAAGACATCATAGATGTCCTTTATTGTGTAGTCAAAATACAAATGAAAGAAGCAAAAGTTAATCGTCAACTTCAAACAAAACTAAATAAAAACTAAGTCAAAAGTAATAGTTGTAAACATAAATAAGTTTCTAAACAACGTTGTAACAGAGCAATAAATTAACATTATCGTGTTTGTTTACTCTGTTTTGTAAAGAAAGCCATTAAAACTCCCATAGTTATTCAAGTCTTCAAAATAAGGGACATTTTGTGAATGAGTTAAAAAGACCCCGAGGGATAAACTGGCCAGACCCTTTTAATTGCGAAAATTCTCGCGCCCGTAGGGACAAATTTGTGTTGACATAAATTAGATTTTAAAAATACTCAGTAAACGAGACTTTTGAAGTGATTATTGATGTTAAGATTCCGTTGTAGACAAAACAATGAATTTACAAACAGTATTTACATTGATTTTTTTTTGTTATGTACTAACCCAAATATTGTAACGTATTATTTAGACACCACTAACTAACGATAAAGGATAACATCGTGTGGAAACCTGGGATTATAATTTATGAATTTAGCTTTGATATCGCCAACCAGCATTGAGTAAGTGGCCACTCGTGATGATTAATGCTCAAACCTTTGGTCTCTTAGTCCTAAAGCCTTTGGTCAGCAGTGGCTACCTATGTATTTTTATCATTACTAAATACTGCAAGGGCCATTGCATAGAGAGGACAAACCGAACAACAATGCATTCCGAAAAACATACTGATTTCTACTTAGTCGGTAAAGTATCTACTTTCTAACCGACTTCCTACAGAATCATCGATCTTGTTCAGAGACATGATGGCGTCACCGTAAAGCAATGTTTGGTCAATCATCTAAAAAGTTACCACAAAACGATATAGATATATATTGGATAGCTTACAAACTAAAAAACGATCCTTCTGCTAATGTCTTTTCATATTCTAAAGGGTTACATATAAAAATATTTGTGTGGATATCGTGCCATGCACAGAGGTAAATCCAGACTCAAAAGTATTACTAAACAATTTGGAAATCAGATGTTCAATATTATGGCCGTCATGGGAACCGAGAACATGACCTCTTGTCAGTACTATCACCAACAAAGAGTTTAATGAGAACACGATAAAATATTTAAACAGAAACACCTCAACATCTAATTTACATCTCATACCCGAATTCAGTGTAAAACGTCACAGTGACAACATCACACACGGAGTACTTAGAACCATTGTCCCCGGACAAGACAACAAGGTAATGGTACAAACAAAAAAATCCCTAAATAATACCAGCATTACGATTTACTTTACAACGAACACGTAAACCTTACAAAGGTTCCTTTTCAAGGAAACAAATTCACCCGGATGCAGGGACTTAGGCTGAATGTATTATGTAGAAGGTATATACAGCTACATGTAAGGCTATACAAAACCAGTATTAAGTGACCGTTGAATGTGTGGAAGGATCATATAAAGCGAGACCATGATACATTGGTTTTGTGTAGTTCGTTGTGTAGTGTACGAGGTACATGTCGGATTGGGTAAAAATGGTTTATAGATACAGCCAAATAAATAAAGTAAATATCCTCAATGCTTCCAATGTAAAAATTGGTTTATGTGCACGAGTGTTTTGTTTTTATTTTCGGATGATACGCCTGTGTCTGACAGTGGGCACGTGCAAATGTTGACCTTGAATGTTTTTGAGATAGAGTGCTTTTTCAAGTGGCAGCTCCTGTTTTGTTCGTGTTACCATGTAGATAGTATAGCTTCTAATAAAAAATGTTATATTACTTTGTTCTTTATCTCACTTAGAATCTGCACCTTGAAATGATACCTAGTTTTATTAAGGTCTGGTAAGGTATCACGTTCATCCATTGACATCAGATGCGTATCATATTCCACAGCCACGTGGGCTGAAATTTTAATAATAATAATTATTTATTATTTTATATATACATTTAAGGAAATGCTTTTAGTAAATCTCTAGTTTCACCTCCATTATAATTACTTAACAAGCGAACCCCCCATGGAAAATTTTCTAAGGCGAAGATTTTTCCCGGAAAATTGTTTTAATTATAATGAATAGATATTTATAAATAAAACAATGAGGAAGGAAAACTATATAAATTTTTGGCCATTTGAAACGATCTAGAACATAAGGAAAATAATTGTAAACAAACACAAAATATTTATATAAAAACCACATTAAATTGACTCAAATCAAATTACAGACACTACTAACACGCACAAATCTAAGGACCTGTCATTATAACCGCAAATTACAACAAAAAACCTTCATTATTCCGTACCACCGCGAAATTTTAATTTGGATCGACGAAAATCTCCGCACAAAAGTCAAGATGTTGATGAAAATAAGACGTTTGCCTTTAAAATCCGCTTTATTACCATATAACGAGCCACTCAGTTTTTCATTGCTAGCAATTTAACGAGCGAAGTTGAAACTTTTTTCACGCCAATTCATTTATGTTTTTAAACACCAATTTTTGTTCATAGCCTCCTCTTAGGGTTTTATTTTAGGCGTAAAAGCAATAATTACATTATTTTAAAAAGTAACTTTGAATTTATAAAGAAAATGTGCCTTATTTCAACAAGCTTAAATAGCAAAGTCAGTATATCTATACACACAACAAAACACACCAATATATGGAACCGAAACATGTTTAAAATCCGTACAGTCAGTCACAAAAAGGCTGACAAAACTAGGACCACAAAAACATTGGAAGGCCGCTAATACAGAAAAGAGATACATTATTGTGCCTTTGCTTATTTGGCAATAATGCGTACTTCATTCGTTTTACTCAGGCCGTGCGTGACACATGTCCTTCGTGTAGAAGAAACTAAGTCGCCTTGATAAGTGGGTGGCCACTGTACTTAGAAAAGGTTTGAAGGACCAAAATGCGGGTAAAAGGACCACGTTTGTATTTATTTTTACTTTTTGATGTTTTTGTATTATTAGGACTTTATGGGTCCTGATTTATTTCTGACTTTGTTATGCCCAAATAGTTGAGTACCACTCAGTTTGAAGTATTTCTGTTACTTTGAAATACCTAAACTTCTTCTTGGTCTTTGACTTGAATACTATTTCGGTATTGGTGTAGGCGTAGACTTTGTTACCCACAGTAAAGTACAAATACTCACTGAATTAAATTCGTTTCTTCAGTTCATAATACGTATAATATTATTAACTAGAGACCCTCCCCAGCTTCACATGGGTGCAATGGTGATATATAATGTATGTATTATACATATAAACCTTCCTCTTGAATCACTCTATTTATTAAAAACAATCGCATCAGATCGTAGTTTTAAAGATTTTAAGCATACAAAGGGACATAGAGACAGAGAAAGCGACTTTGTTTTATACTATGTAGTGATAATATAATTGTATATTATTCGATACTGAAAAAAATATAAATTAGTAATTAATAAGATTTTACTAAATTAATTGATTATACATGCAATTTTAAAACGATGCGTTAATTAATTGAAAGCACCGGTCTGTTTGAATGAAATTAATAAATTGGGTGTTAAATATTGATTAATTGGGTTGGGAGTATCTCGTTCATTAATTGAATGTCCACTGTGACAATAAAAAACCTATTCGTTCACTTGTACGGCTGATTAAATTTGGGATAATTAATTATTTTGGGTTTTTCTCGGGTTTGCTCATAAAACGTATTTACGACGATCTTGATATGAATACGTCACGTTATAAAATATGTCTATTTAATTTTACTTTCTGTAACTGCTTTATGTAAATTATCAGAAAAAATATATGTTGCCAATATAAGTGTAACCCAATACTAGACTCTATACAAACCGGGAATCAAACACTGGGCTCCTTGATCGAGACATGAGATAGATTTTTATATTACGCAATAGAACCGAAAATAGCAACAAAAAACCTTTCAATCAAGACCCACAATCCATAAACCTAAAAAGCACTTACATTTTCGTACCCATTACTCTAAAGCCTAAATATTTAAACACCGTTTTACCCACGTGCGGGTATTAATCAAAAACCAAAGCAGGTATATTTTCGTTAGTCCCTACTTCGTCACTATCGCTAGGCGTGAGAAACTCATTTAATAAACTCCTTGATCCCTTTAGAAACTATTATAAAATTAACTAGGAGCTATCACTGGATTTAAAACAGGATTTTCGGGAGTTGAGCAATGAGGTCGAGGTTTATTGTAAAGCTGTTTTGGATATGTAAATATTATGAGTGATTAATTTTGGGATAGTTCGCTGTAGGTTAGTGTTTAAGGTCTGAATTTTAGTGTATAAAGTTTAGGTCAAATGTAGTTCAACTAGTTCTATATTTAGCGTACAATATCGTTAACTATTCTTAAGTCAATTTAACAATATTGTTGCTGTAGTTACCTGTAATATCCATTACAGTCGATTTGATGTTATGTGGGTTCATGAATGAATCTGGTTGTATACCAACAGATGTATATGAATCAGATATATTTTTTAAATGTGTAAGTAAAGCGTAGATAGCCAAAATAAAAATATTTTAGTCGCATAAAATAACTATAAAGATAGGATTATTTCCATTATACAAAGCACGACTAACATCTGTAACCAACTATGCAAAAACGTTTTATTTATGGAACATGGTGCAAACGAGCAGACGGATCATCTGATGGTAAGCGATCAGCGCCGCCTATGAACACCTTCAACACCAGAGGAGTCACAGGTGCGTTGCCAGCCTTTTAAAAAGGAATACGCTCTTTTCTGAAAGGTTTGAAAGTCGTGTCGGTGCAGAAATATCACCGACGACAGCTCATTCCATAGTTTTGCTGTAAAAAGCAGAAAGTTTGGAGAGAAGCGCACAGTTGTGGTCTGCCAGCCATCATTATGATGGGGATGGAAGTGCTGTCGATAAAAACCTACATTACTCCACTGGCTGACTAAAGACCAAAAATACGTCACTTTACATCCCATACGTATTCTAGTACAAACTACACCCAAAACTAATAACCCAAGCAAAACTTATTCAATATAAAATAACTAACGATCATAACACACATTCGTATAATCCAATTTCCCCAACTAAAGTACACGGAGTAAGCATAATTCACTATTTACCGGATTTAAAGGCGTTATAAGACGTATTATTAAACCAGGGCCGCATTCAAAGCCGCCAGCCACTTTAGTTAGCAAACCTCATATTTTGAGGTAGCGACACAGGAAGGCGCCGGTGGACTTTGTAATTCAAATCCAGCCATCGCGTAAATACGAATGCTTCTTCTACCGTGAGGTGTAGTTGGGTAGGGAATATAGGGGGTATAGTTTTACGGTTCTTAAAAGGTTGGATAAGCTTTTTTTATTATTTGATAAACTAGCTACATACATTTAAGTATTTGAAATTAAGTATTATTAAAACTCTGTCATCATCATTATCTTAATTATATTGTCGTTTATAACAAGACGTCCACTGTTGAATAATTTAATTATTAAACTACATTTTTAGGATATTTTATAAATTCTTTCAGCGGCTTCGTCGGCGTTTCCGGGGGTAAAAACGTATCCTATAGTCCCAAGTCAGCTCATAATAATTATCCTGTCTGTATACCAAATTTCATCAAAATCTGTTCTGTAGTTTCAGCGTGATTGACGGACAAACATCCAAACAAAGTCACAGATTTATAATATTAGTGTAATTTTATTAGCACTCAAAATTAAGTAGATAATAATCCAATACAAAGCTTCTTAACAATATATTATTCATAAAACAAATTGTATAACAAGAATTTGTCGTCTTATAAAAAATATAGACACTAATTGACTGATTGATTGGTCAGTGTCTACCACGATAAAATCACTGTCGACACTAATGACGTAACTTTCTCGACACGAATGAACAAAGACTTGAAATCGATTACAAAGTGCTTAAAGATTTCAGATTTTTGCTCAAAAAGCCTAACCGATTTCAGCTCTCGTTGTGAAGTGGATTTCGATATTACGCGCGTTGCGGGCGTTAAGGCGAAGTGATATTTAAATTGCAGAATATTAGATTGAAGTAATGCTTTTGACTTGGATCGAGCTATTTTTGTAAATGTTGTAGCTTTTTTCGTTAACTGTTTTGGTTTTATTTTGTTGATTTATAGAGATTTTTGGTTAGAAGATAAACCTGATTACCTGTATGGTGTTGGAGAACAGGTTTTTGTAGACAATGAAACAAAAAGTTTAGGTTTATGAGAGAGCGTTGCTGCATCTTAATCTTATGATACCCGGGGAAAGAGCTGGTAAAATACTGTTCTGGTAATACACAACGCTAAAATATAACAATAGAACATTATTACATGTCCATGGTTGTGAGATTCATAAATTGTTGTTTCGTGCCTAGGTATCAAGGGAACTAGTATATTTGTAAACGCACCCATGACACAGGAAAAAATATTAGTGTGGGGCAACGTTGTATAAAAAGAGGTTTTATAAAAGAAGAAAGGAAAACCAAGCACAAAATGTAATTTCACTAAAACAAAGAAAACATCCTTCCGCTTAATTTCAATATAACACCCCTTATCTACACACATTAGGAATATCAAAGTAAAGTAATTTACCAAGAGATACGATTACGCTATTATAATTACGTAAAGGTAATCTGAATGGCGTGTGATGTCAAAATTTTACAAGGAAATCATTTGGCAGGGACCCTCGTTATACAGTATGATACGAAATCGCGTTTAGATTAGCATACGAGAGAATTACGTTGAAGTACTGTCTCGGAACTTTTTGGTTACCGTCCAAGTTTGAGGTCTTCTGGCTACAGGATTTCAATAACCAATCTTTTGAGATTATTTTCTAGTGGGGATTTTATTTGGAGTGGATGCTTATGTATAATAGATTATACTAGAGTACTAAATTGTAATAAATTATACTTTGGGATACTATGCACATGCACAGAGTTTCACTGGTTGGACACACTCGCATTAACTGAAAATCAAGTAAGGTGTACATACAATCTGTATCGTAAAATATACCGTACCGTATATACCATATAATATAATATAATTATAATAAAGAACACTTTTATTTAATATGATGTTAATACTTTCATCATATTGAATTAATTATTATGATCGGCTTACTCACGTAAATGTTTTGACGAGGAACTCGACTAGTTTCAAGCCATGCAAGAGGCTCATATTCATGAGTAAGCCGATCATAATAATTAATTTAGTATGTCTCACGAAAGTTACAATAAAAACATCATATTGATTTAATTTGTTCATAGAATAAGAAGCAAGCTTGTTCCACAACTTCAAACACAGTTTTATAATTATTATATACTTCACCTCAGAAACAAATGAAAAAACACTATTTCACATTTCCACAGCCTAGCCTAGTATCACCCACTAAATAAAAGTTTAATTTGGTCTAAAATACCAACAAATTTCTTAAATTGCTGAGACAAACGGAACCTAATTGCAAAAAGGCCAAGGTTTATAATTAGGTTTTTGTAATAACAGGTCTCTTGGCTTTCGTTTAGCCAAGTTCTTGATATTTAAAAATGTTTCTTTATTTTTTTGGCTCTGTATTTTAGTATCTCCGTCATGTTGAAAATTATATAGAAATGGGACTTTAAAATCTGACAAGTGTAGGTTTATCTTAAAACTAGACCATTAATGTATAAATTCGCTGAATGTAAAATTTTTCGAAAGATCAGACTGAGTAATACCTATCTACTTTGTTTATCAGTAACATAATTATATGACTGCAGGGTCGGCGCTGTGGCTGAGGAACTGGCAACGTGTCGCGGTTTCGATTCTCGCACGGAGCAACACTATGTGAGATCCCCAAATTTTTGTTTCGGGGGTCATATTGTTTGTTTGTAAACGCTCTCACAACTCAGGAGATATACTAGTGTGGGGCAAAGTTTTTTTTTTACTTTTTTTAAGCCTCAGGTATAAGAAAGAGTAAGAGAGTAGTCCTTCTTGGAAATCGAACTGAGAAATTTGCTCAGCACTCACTCCCGGGCAACTTGCTAAGCAGTTCCAGAACTTGTTTTAACATGGTACAGCTTGTTAGAGAGTACGTCAATAGTTGTGATAAGTTATATCTGCGTTGCTATGGTAACCGAACTTTGGTGCCAGCACTATCAGTATTGACGCGTTTCTTATGCAATAAGGAGTAGATACGGTATCAATAAAGTATTGGTCTACCTGATAAGCGGTTTAAAAAATATGATAAATAAATATTTCTTTAAAATCCTCTCAAATTATTAAAATGTATTTACTATTTATAATATACAAAATAAAAAATCGTATTTTAAAGTATAAAAATAAGAGCCCACCAGTAACGGGAGCATGGTCCAATTATTATTAAATTGAGGGTTTTATAAATATCACACAGCTAGCTATATTCAGAATTTCAAACATTATTACAAGAAGATTAGTATTTCCTAGAATAATACTAATTAAATTAGTTCTTTGGCAAATATTTCTGAACTTTATAATAGGATCTTTGTTATTGATGGGGAATCTTCTCGCATACTTCCAACTATACCTATTTCGGTATGCAAAGATGTGGTGATTAACCAAAATAAGGCATGAAGTGAATTGTATTATATCAGTATATACCAAGTACTACTACACCACAAACAGAACATAGGGACAAGAGCACCTCAAAACAGAACTATTCAATAACTGCCCTAAAACTCTCGCCACTACATACTACATGCCTACAAATAACTGCTTACAAAACCTCCCTTTATTTTCAACGTAAACATTCCCAACAGTTTTTACGTAAACACCATGTTAAGCGCATGTGGTGATATTGTAATATTGCTTTGACTTGGCGCCTGGCCGACATTTTACAACCGTTCTTGGTTGAATGCAAAACAGGCGAAACATAAACTTATTATAGGTATAGCACAGCTCGAGGGAAGAGGAAAACTGCGCAGATCCAGGCACAAGCAAAATGTTTTCGGTATTAAATAAATGTTTGCGACATACCTGCATACGTTTGTATTGTTATGTTATGTGATGGTATTTTGTTATTAGGAATTGTGTGATGTTTTTGTTATAAATATTAGTAGTACTTTAATTTTATTATAACTTTTGTGAGATATACTAAATTAATTATTATGTTATCGGCTTCTTTACGCAAGTAGAAGCACGACAATCACCGCGTCGTGTGTCGCGGAATGCTGCTAATGAATATGAGCCTCTAACATGGCTTGAAACTAGTCGAGTTTCTCGTCAAACAGTTATGCGAGTAAGCCAATTACATAACTAATCACACAATTTCTTTATTCAGATTCCGAATTACAGAACTCCGATTTTTTTGCCGATAGAACAGGACAAATAATTTGCTTTTATGATCTGATCACAGATCAAATCACATGGAAATATATACAGTTCATATAAATCTCATATAATTTCTATGACAAACCCAATAGGTCACAGAACCATGATTCCCAACATCACGAATTCTCGCGTTAAATCACAATATATACCCCGGCTGACGGCTACATACTTCGTAAACTCACTTATGCAAATCAAGTGGCTTAAAACGCTGTAGGAATGGTTGACGTGGAAACCCGCACCTACTTATAAGTCACGTAACTCGTGTGCGGACGACGTGACAACAGCACTGCATGTCATTTTAACACCGGAATGGAAACAAAGTCCCAAATGTCAGATGCAGTCAATTTTTGCTGCCAATTTGAGTTTTACGACAAATGTTGACATTCTATGACGTTGAATAACCAAGTTTGAAGTGATCTCCGCTTCATAGAATTTCGTGTGAGCTGGAGATTTCATCTAGATTTATATGTCAAACTTGAGTTGTTAAACAGTCCATTGATTTTATTTTACAAGAGGTTTTCGGTAGTTCTTTGTGAGAATTGAAATAAGTTTCTTTACCAAAACTACCTATCATAAAATTTTAAGACAATTCAATTTCAGCTACAGTTAAATGAAGCATTACAATGTAGCCTACAGACACGTATTCCGACCAGTAAAGGACCACTAATAACCAACTACGTAGGGCCACTATCACACGGCACGCCGACAATAAATCGCTAAAATCATTGCCATACACTTAGCCCTAACAAGAAAAACACATTTGTGGCTTGTGAAAACTTTCACATCGACCCGGGGAATTCAATGGACCAGTGATCTCAAAGGTTTATGTCCCAAGTTTGATGGTCCGATCTGCGACGATATTGAATTCGGCCCTGGATTAATTTAATTTGCAAGTTGGCGTACAATGCGAGGGTCGGGATGTTATTAAGAAATCTGTTGTCGAAAATGAAATAAAATTTTACATTGGATTTTTTGGGACAGGTGCCAGGTTATGGTCGAAATTGAAAAGCTAAGTGATTTGTAGTTCTTCCTCTGTTTTATTGGCTTTTGGGATATTAATATTCACTAGAAGTTTTTATGACGACTTCATAAAAAGAACCTTATGAGACATATTTTTTATTGAGCGGGGAAAATCATCCAATGACTTCTGCCCTTTGGACGAGTCGAGAGGGAGTGACAGACTTTTACTCACTAAAAACCACCCCATTCCTACTACTGCTTTTCGAGCCGGAGCCCCGGTAAACCCGCTAGGTAGTCCGCAGCTCCGGTTATGAAACATACTACGGTCGTAATACCAATACCCTCACAGAAAACCGACGTGTTTCGTTGTATGAGAGAGGTTACCCGAGGCCCAATTATCTTTCCAACAAACCCTTAATTTCTAACCCCCAAAAGGCCGGCAACGCACTTGTAACGTTTCTGGTGTTTCGGGTGTCCATTGGGCAGCTGCGGTAGCTTACCATCAGGTGATCCGTCTGCTCTTTTTCCGGCTTATACCATAAAAAACTGTTATACTATATTACTTTTACGCTGTGCCTAAAGATTAGCAATACTATAATAACAATATGGAAACATAACAACAATATATAAAAGAACAATATGGAATTACCATAATTTAAAACTCCCAAAATTAACATACCGTATTACAATTAGAATTCGTAATAAAGACCAGTCTTCCTTAATGTTGAACACTGAAGACATCTTCATTAATAAACTACTAACTTTGATAGAACTGTATCATACTATGATATTATATATGTTTGAATATAGAGGGTTATTGTATGAGGAAGCTATTATTGTTAGCATCAGTATTCGCGAGAGTGATTGACATTCAATTAACAATATCGATTTATGGGTCCACATTAATTTTACATGTTAGGGTTATATAATGGGCCTGCGAAACAACTATGGAGTAGCCTCCCGAAAATCTCTAAATGAATTGGTTACTACAAATTGCATTATGTTTAATTTAGAGATACAAAAACATTTCACGTATTAATTCTATTTAAAAATTAAATGCATTATAATTTAAGTCCCATAAAATCAGAGGCGAGCCTGTTGTCTGGGCACAATTCCAGACTCTGTGCTATTACTAATAACCCCTCGCTGAGTTTTAAAATAAAATCTAAGTTTAAATTTCATTATTTTATTTTATGTTAGCCTCATGTTGGCAAATAAGTAGCCGTTATAAATGTATATATCAATTATAATAAATATAAAATATAAATTATACTTTAGCTCGTGACTATAAATCAATTTAACCAATTACGTGCGCTTGTAATTCGATATTTTTGTCCCAATGCGACGGTATCGAGCATCGAGTATCGAGTATCGATTCGATTTAACTAGAGTGGGATTCCGATTCCAGACTGAATCGATGACAGCTTTGATTATGTCACTTAACTGTCATCGCGATAGCTGGTTGGATGGTTCTATCTAGCCAGTAGTGTTGTACTTTTGTTGGAGGTCAAACTTTAAAATTAAACGTAAATCGGATTCACTTCATCATCATCATCATCAGCTTATAGCAGTCCACTGCTGGACATAGGCCTCCCCAATTGTTCGCCACTTTGCTCTATCACTAGCGACTCGGATTTACGTGTTAAGTATAATTTATTCGCATTAGCATAATGTACTTGGGTTGATGCTGGTTTAATCTTAATTATAGTGTTTAAAACTTATCAACATCTGACATGCACAAATGCTTTTTATATGCTAAACTATTTCGTTTTTTCAATTTTTTTTAATTAACATGATTTGAAATTATGATGCAATATTAAAAAAAAATAAAGAAATTAAAATAAAATCACTTCCAAGTAAACGAGGCATGACATCAACTTTAATCCATCTCGTATTTTAATAAAATATTAACCAATAAACGTCATCAATCTTCCTAAGTCGGTGGACATACGAGCACATCAGCACGCGATCATTTATCGCGACTCGCGAGCATATTCGATTTGGTATGAGCCGAGTGATTTATCGGAGCGATTGCAGCGATCGCTTCGGTTCGACGATTGCGATAATCGATATGTAGCCCGCTTCACTTTTATTACAGCTTGTGGCGGGCCGTGACGATTGCCTTGCAACTTTTCGCTATATGAATTTCTTTGGGGAGATTATTTTTTATCGAACGTTTTCCTCGCGGCGAAATTAAAATGAGTTGTTACTTGGGGCGCCAATATGGATAGTTTGTTCGGTTCTTTGGTGATATTTGCTTTAGGAAAACGTTTTTAGAGTGTAATTGCGAGAAATATTGAGGCCAAAGAATATTTATTTAATCTAAGAGCTCGTATTCAATACTTTCTTTACTACACCAAAATTGCTGGCCGCAATATCACGAAGAAAAAACTTGGCTATATGACTCATAAACTTTTATTTATGAAGGGTCAACTTCCGTGATTGTTCCGTCGCCGTTTATTAAAGATAACCGGCGTGTTTACGGTTTTTCCGAATATCCACCGTTTACAAGGGTTATAGTAGGTCTATCACAATTTAATGACACGTTCACTATCATATGACTGACAAAGTGTGATAGTCCGGGAGTTTTGATTTACTGACTCTAGTTGTGGGTGGATGTTTTATGGGGTACTGAGAATGTTTTTAAAGTTCGTTGAACTTTCAACAGAAGAAATAGATTTTTCTGTGTGTGGCGCAGACATGCGATGTATTTTATTTCCGTAAATAGCCAGCTAACATTATACATCAACCCCGGACTTGTGCTATCTCTGAGGAACTCTCTAACAATATTTTCCCAAAATATGTAGCTACACTAAACAGTACTACTAAAGTTGCACTTGCGACAAACGACTCAATAATTTCATATTCAAAAACAAAATTACTCACTTAAAACCAGCGATGAGTCTAATTTGTACCGCAATACGAACGGTACCGACTCGACGCGACGCCATGATAGTTTTAGTCAAATGGACCGCGCGAACTGAACTCCCGGGAAATAACACCGATGAACTTGTCGTTGTACCTTTTAATAATTGATATTGTTTTGCTAACCGTACCGCGGTTCTGGAGCAAATATTGTCATTCAATTTCGTTTTTTTTTTTTTCGCGAAGCGTTCGCAAAAAAAGGATTATGAGAAAATGGGAATTTTTCGCCGGATTTGTGTTGAGAGGAAGGCGTTTTTGGAAGTTAATGAATTAGGATTATTTCTTTTTTATAATTTGTAGGTATTTTAATTATATTAAATGCCCTTAAATAATAATGAGCTACGAGACGAGACTAAGTTACAAAGTTATTTTCTGTTTTTATTTTAATTTATATATGTAACCGACAAAACAGACTTTTCAGAAAACTTTAGATTGTGGCTATGTAATAAAAACAGTCTAGATAGATGAAGTAAGAAGCATAGTGAAAAAACATAAGCTAAAAATAAAATTCTGTAACAAATTCTATTGCATTGACACCAGCTCTCTCTGGAAATGAATTAAAGTCTTCAATTAAAAAGTCACGGTTCCTTATTCTATCTGCTCTCATTCACTCACTCACAAGTATATGCCCCCCCCTCAATTCACTCTCTGCCGTCATCCTTACTCCTATTTAAAATAAAAGTAACTAAAACTTGTCATTCAAAATGAGACTTAATTCCCAACATAATAGATGTCAGTTAACATCAATGCCTTCAGAAATAGACCGGCTGCCATTACCATTATTACAACTTCTTATTTAAATACGTATTAAAATAAGACCCACCCACTTATCTCTGTTCAAACTTCTAATTTGTCGTCCGTCGTTTCTGTGTACATCAATCAAGCGATTTCTAACCGTAAGCCTTTCGAATCAAAGTAGAATTTCGTTTATCAACCAGTCAATCAGTATCACAAAGAAGAATCACCGACTTTGCGTCAAGCGGGCGATGTGTTGACGCACTGACAGACAAACAGATTACCCTCACACTGACAAATGTTCGTTTCCATCAATTTATTCCACTTTATAAATTGAACCTTACGTGGACTACGTAAAGTGTAAAATAAAATCATAGGTTTATTTGGAATGTATAAGAAAATTCCTTGGATATTTATCTCACGCTAGTCTGTTTCTTTTCGAGCTAGGAAACTGCAGGAAGGCTAGTACTACAATATAATAGCCCGTATTTATTTATAATTTAGGAGAAACGTCTGTGAATATATCTTTTAACATTTACACAGCTTTTTATATGACTTGTTACACAACATATTTTTTCATTAATTCTCTTTATTATTTTATTGACTTTATAATATTACTAAAAAGATAACTTTTCTATCTGATATCGTTTGAACACACGAACCTACGTTCCTACGTTCAGTGAATAAATAATAAGGTAGATTAAAGACATACATATCTAAGCTAATACAACATACTCGTAATCATATTCCTCAAAGAAAGAAAAACATAAACACACTTCAAGTATAAATAAATTATTTGCATTTTTATAATAAGGATAAAATTCTAGCACAAATAACAACATAGACACAAACACACAACACAAAGGCACACACAACGCCTTTAACATTCATAACATTACATAAAATAATATCTTCAAACCAAAATCCATTTTAATAACTTACATAACCAATCAACTTTACCATGGTTCCCATAACACGTACATACTTAAAGTCACACAAGTTGCACTCGAATTTATACCCACATAACATATGGCCACCTCTTTTAAGTGATTCTCAACACGTTTTTGCAATTTAAATCCGAAATATCACTTAGGTACTTTGCATAGGACCGGATCTTTCTAGGGATTGTCCCTGTATTTGCAATGCTAATCAGTGGTTTCCGAGCCGACGTACATTTTTTGTACCGTCTTGGCGTGAACGATGTATAGTGGAGTTCGGAACACAGTTTTTGGGCGATTAGAGAGATTAGTAGTGTTTATGTTCGTGTAAAAAGTAGTGGTAAGTTCGTGTTAGCAATTTTTTTGGTGAAAATGGATGATACATTTTTAAGTTTATTTTAAACGGATGGATTTTTGAAAGTAATCATTGGTAGGCTTTAGTTGCTGTTGTGATGTTAAGTATGATGGTATTAATTTGTGTAAACGATGAAGACATTGTTCGAAAATTCATGTTTATACTTAACTTTATATAGATATTAACATTAAGAAATATAAGTAAAATTTTATATATTTTTTTACAAAATAAAAAATAAAAACGATACAATTTGTATCGCACAAAACAATAACGCTCACCAAACCGAACAGGCTCAATGAATCAGAGGAAATTTGCACGAAAAATACTTATTCCACATGCATTAGCCTCTGAAATTGTTGCTACCATAAAAAAACGACCGCCATAACGCGTGGGGGTAGAATTATTATAAATCTTCATAATATTACCATAGAGCAACTTAGGGAACTTTGCTCTCTGCCGAAATTCGCCTGGTAAGTGGGCTGTAAGTCATCCTGCCCTATATGCTAGCTTTTGGTTGCTACTTCTTGTTTACGATCGCGAATCGCACGTTATGGCTAATGTTTTTGGAAACTTCGAGTTTTTCCGCCGTTTAGTTTATCATGTATGTGTGAAATACGCGTAAATGAAAAATTACTGCGTGTTTTGAAGTTTCTTGTTTGGTCTTCGGGTTTAATAAAAAATAATGGTGAGTTCTAAGACTTACTACGATTAGTATAATAGCTTTGCTACAAAAATATCAGAGAAAGCTAATATAAGCTGTCAATATCAAACTAACCTAACCTAACGTTACGTAAGCCTAGGTCCCAATAATCATGTAACAATATTTGGTTAGCAAGTGGCAACAAATTCAGATAACCAAAATAATAATAGTACAGTAATACCGAAATAATTATCTCAACATCGCAACATATTCATACACTTCTATCATAGGTACAAACATTTAGATTCGTTCTGCATATAAAATAAGTATTTTCCAAAAGTTAGTAAAACAATAGTTTCGTGAGTTTCCCTAGTACGAGCCATGGAACGTTCGTCGCCAACTATTTTTGCGGAGTTACAACTGAGTTATAACGCGAATGTCCCTGTTGAAAGGTAACGACTAGGTTAAAGTATGTTATTTCTATATTTACACCAAAATAACTCTTATTGCGTTGTGTTGCTGCTTATTTTTCTGTATATATTTTTTGGCGTTTTATCCTGTTTTTACTGTAAGCTTGATTTAGCAGGTGCTTGTAAAGAATGCGTTTAATGGGGTGTGTGAATTATTTGTCGCAAATTAGATTTGGGTATAACTGTCCTAAGTTGTGTAGTGACATCAGAGAGTAAAATTCTTCACTGTTAACTCCTTCTACTTCTTCCTCAGGCTCAGTAAGAGCTAAGGGGCTAAGGGGAGTAAAGGGGCCACGCAGTGCTACTTAATAGTAAACCTTCTCTAAAAACCATTTAGATTAGGATTTCCAAACAAGATTTAGAAAAAATATAGAGGACTTGGTTATTATTTGATAAAATGTCTTAGATCGTATTTATTTATTTATATCGAACGCAATGCCTCATTTATCTAGAAGTGTTATTGAGTGATTTCACTACAAAATCGCGGTTTCAGTCGCCAATTTCAAATATCAAAACGTTACGTGAGTAAGCCGATAACATAATAATTAATTTAGTATGTCTCACGAAAGTTACAATAAAATCAATTTCAAATATGTTAATTAAACTACAATCATCAGCATCGTAAATCATCTTGTATGTTGTAAAATTCGCATTATGAGTGTCATCAATCATCATGAGTTGTAAATACTGTTCGTATAATGATATGTTGCCATATAAAATAATGTGGACGACGACATTATATTGAAATGAATGTCACAGCTTGTTTATATTAATTAATATGTGTTGAAATACTGTTAATTTAAACTTTAGTTTCAGATCTGTATTTTTAAAACATTAAAAAAGAGAAAGTAAACATTTTCATACGCTACATACTTAAAAATAGCACATTAATAAATATTTCTAAGTGCCATGTAGTTACGAAAAGAAATCTAGGTTCAATAAAAATAAATAAATAAGTATTTTTAAAATAATGATCAGACCTAACACGGACCTTTTCAAGAAAAACTAAAAAGCTAAAGAAAATAAAATAGCATTATTATTATTTACCCAAAAATACCTAAACCCTAATACAGTAACTAAAACCAGCCACAATAAAACATGATATCAAACAAGCAAAATAACAAAGGCCCGTAACAAATATTAATACCACAAGAATAAATAAACTTGTTAGTGAAATATAGAATTACAATTTGTAAATAAAGACGAAAATCTAATAAAATTTTCTTCGGTTAAATCAGTTTTTTTTCTAACACGGATTACCAAATTGGAGTCAACTGATTTTATACCTTCGAGACATAGCAAATACTAGGACTTTTGCGTGATTGAATATAAGTTAGTCTATAAGTATAAATACAGGTCTTGCTGCGTTGATTGAGTGGTCACAAGACTGTCGAGCAAAGGGTCCTGAAAGAACTTCTCGGGTAAAGCAATAGTCGTTCCAGTTTCTCAGTCAGAGTCTTGTAAAGACCCATGAAACTATTCACTACTCTGTGAAAGGCAATTGACGTAGGTTCCACATCTTACTAATGTTATAAGTGTGAGAGTTTGTGAGTTTATTTAAATGTGTTCGTGTGTATGTTTGTTACTCAATCGTATTAAAACGATTAAAGTGATCGGGATGAAATTTGGAGCATGGGTAGAGTACCTATGGTCTGAGATTACACATAGAATACTTTTTATCCCATGGGAATACACGGGCAAAGCCGGTGACAGAAGCTAGTTTTATAGTATAAATCTAATAACATAACTGGTAAAAATTAACGTTATATTGCTATAATTAATCTTAATTAGTCTACTCCTTCGAAGATTAAGGTAAGACTTTGTGTTATGTCTATAAAGTTCCTCAAGAATAAAAGTTATTGTAATTTTAAACAATTTCAGCTCATTTTTGGTTTCAATCCTTTCTATATTTTTACAAGAAGGTTGAAAAATTTATGCAAACTTTACAAAGGTTGCCAACGAAAATAAATGTTCTATATCAGAAGAAATAAATAAAACAGATACGTCTGAGTAGTTTGATCTTTATATTGAATTTGAGCAGACATGTAGAATACTAATCGGTACGAACATTTTTTTTTGTTACGTGTTCTATATGTTTATAGAATACGAAAATAAAAAGAAAATACTAAATTACGGAGGGTCTTAGTTTTGAAGTTGTAAAACGTACATAGCAACAAATATGTTTTCGAAATAATTTGTTATCGATCCTAATATTAGCAATTTTATTTTAATTAAGAAACATTAAAGACATGGCATTACATAAATTAGTTATTAAACTACGTTTTATATAACTAGACAACAAAATTGCTTTTTGTGTCTAACACACAACTCATCTTATTTGTGTAAAATATATTATATTATAAATAGGAACTAAAACAATAATAAGCTTCTTATAAAGTATAAGAAATTATCCTATTGCTCCTAAAATATCTAAATACTGAAGTTGATGAATTATTTTTGACACATTCTACGAAAACGTAGGTGGCGTAGCACTAGCTACGGCGTAGACGCCTACGTCGTAGCTTTGTGGCGCTTTCTTACCTTGCTTATTATTATAACGGGTGTCCCAACAAGAACGCAAGATTTAAATTTGGCGGCATTCGAAGTGTCATTGTTTGACATTTGAACAAGTGTTATTGTTAGTTAGTATAAGGTACGAGGTTACTAAAAATGGAGCGCTACACGATTGAAAATGAGGCAGGTCAAGCGCAAACAGTCAATGATGGTGTTCGGTATCGTAAAATCATAACCAGTTTTTTCGTACCTCAAATTAAAGAAATGGATTTGGAGGGCATGTTGTTTCAACAAGTTGGCGCCACATGTCATACAGCCAGGGAAACAATTAAATTGCTGCATCAGTCATGTCCCGGTCGTGTTATTTCACGTTTTCGAGACCAGAATTGGCCGCCTAGATCATGTGATTTATCAACATTACACTTTTTTCTTTTGGGTTTCTTAAAGTCGATGGTTTATGAGAATAAGCCGACGACGACTCAAGCCTTAAAAGGAAATTGGACGCTGTATTAATGAAATACCGCAGCATTTATGCAAAACGGTCAATGAAAATTTCGCCAAAAGATCGCGTATGTACCGCAAAGCCGCGGCGGCCATCTGCCCGATGTATTGTTCCATAGATAACCTCATCCTCTCTACTTTACGATATTATAAAGTTTTCACGTTTTTTTTTAAAATATCTGCGTTTTATCTAAAATTTAAATCTTGCGTTCTTGTTGGGACACCCTATACTTTGAAAAAAGTCTTTAGTATAAAGTATATTAAATAACATAAATATTGTTTTTTTTAATTAAATTGTGTAAAATTGACTACAAAGTTGAGCAACCATCCGCCGAGTAACGTGTGTCTTAGTATAATCTACAAATTGTTGTTTCTAGTTTGGGTGTCATGTGTATGCGAACTTGTATATTTGTAAATGAATCCACGACACAGGATAAAGTCCTAGTATGGGATAACGTTTTAAAAATTCTTTTAATTAATTATATTTACATAATATTCAATTAAATTTTGATAGCAAAATCCTCTCAGTTTTATTTCACTTTCCGTTTCAGCTTAACGCATTAAACCACGAATCCACAAAATCCCGAATTAGTGGTTTTATACGATTTCATTAAACGACTCAACAGTTGCGCGATTAAGTATCGAACGATACGCCAGCCTGTAATGGATTACGAATGAATATAAAAACTAATTCATTGTAGTCATTGTGATTACGGAAATTATGACAAAGCAAAAGAGAGTCTGTAACTATTGACTTAAATTATATCAATTTATATTAAACTAACTAAAAAATAACCTTTTAATGAAAAACAGTTTGGTAATAAGCGGATAAATATTATTTAATAGGATTTTAATTTTATATAGCAAAATGTAGTGTTCTAAACAATTTTGATATGCATTCTACTGCTGAAAAATATATGACTTTCCTATCTTCCTACATTTCTTTTCTATATTAGATTTAAACCTACTTAAGTTCGAAAGATGTTCTTTCTCGTATATCTTAGAGTTAAAACACACAGTTTGTCAGGAGAGCGAGTGCTTAATGAACATGCTTTGTCTCTGTCTCTCGCACTAGATTATAGTATATTGCAGTGCACTCTTATGTGAGTGGCGTATTGTGGGGAATAAATAGAGGTAGAAAGTGTTATGTGATATTTTAGTATGAAATATGCGATAGTATAAATATGATTTAGAAATACATACAAATTTACTTTTAGACCTGACCCATGTAAGGTCGCCCGTTCTAAAATATCGTTCATTAGAAGACGGGCTGGCTGGTTTTCTATATTATGTCATAGATAAATAACGTTAAGCAACATAATTTATAGATTTTTACAATTTTTTTTTAGGTCCACAAACGAAGACATTCGGATATCTGTGAAATATTCTGAATTTTATATTATAACAATTTATTTTAAAGTTATTTGCTATAAGCATTTCAAAAAATAATATTGAGGATACAGACAATATGACTTAAGTACGAACAGAAGCGATTGTTTGAAAGTTTTAATGACCAATGCGGAATACTGGTTTTATAATACGATCATGAAATGGAATTATAGTAATAAAATATTTACGATTCACACGCAAAAGGTGGCTCGTTAAATATATATCTCAATAATACTAACGATAGTACTAATTTCTTATCTCTCTTGAACTTTCATTCAATATAAGATCAATCGACAATTTAATTGTTTCTTCAACTTAAATGACGTTTGGAAAAACGAACCTTTTAACAATTGCATAATGTTCAATTTTGGTCAACATTAATACTAATGTATGTAGTGTAGATTGCTATCTCACTCTATTATACAAAATGAATGTATAACCACACGATAGTTCGGTGAATAGCTCTGGTTTCCACCACTATCTAACTTCGTTTTACATGGAGTATTTTCAGCACAGAAGCCCCATTCGGTTATTGAGAATTTCTTTTTCAAAGAAATAGAAATATTTTACGTGAGCCATACTACTGCTTTTTCGTTTTAGGGTTTTTTTTGTAGAGTATCGAATGTCGATTCATGAAATTTTAGTTTTTATCGATTCTATTCTAAACTTACTTCAAGTAAAGGACATAATATGTTATTACAATTTGAGATTGATGAAATAATAATCATTTTTACTTAATCACAGTAATATTGTAAAGGCAAAAGCTTTTTTGGATTTTTGGATGTTTGTCCGTCAACCACGCTGAAACTACTGAACAGATTTTGATGAAATTTGGTATACAGATACGGTATGAGCTGACTTGAGTCATACTTTTTATCCCATGGGCACGCGAGCGATGCCGCTGTCAGAAGGTACTCATACACTTGTGCAATGACATTTAAACAGGATGATGACAATAGTGAAAATTGAGCCCAATGACATTTAAGAATATAATATGAATCATAAAAAAATATCACAACTTCTTAAATATTGTTTAAAATAATTTACTAATTTATGTTAGTATTCTATTAATAGAAAATTGATCCAAAACGTATCAAAAACTGACAAAACAATCTATTTTAAGAATTGATTCTTCTGTAAGTAACTTTTCTGTGTTTTAGAGTAAAAGCTAGAGCAGTCTGCGCGGTTGTGAGTGATTGCTGCTGTCAGGTTTATGTCTCTGTGAATATTAATTATGTTAGCCGTATATTTTGGTCTGTATTTCGTAATAATAGTAATTACGCCTTCACAGACTACAAGGTAAAAGCCTTATTTAATAGCTGTGTAAAATGGAAAACTTGTTTTTGTGGGAATTATACGTAATTTATTTTATTTACGTGTCATTGGTATAAGCGTTTCTTTGTTTAAGTAATATTCAAGTAATTGCTTTTATTATTGTATGGCTTGAAATTGTAGGAGTAGGTTAATGTAGTAACATTTATTTTTGTGGTGTGTGAAATACGTATTTAGGCGGTAGCTATTAGTGGCCAAATGAAAATCTTTACTATTTTAGTCAACTCATTTTTATTTTTATAATAACTGTCGTGAGACGTACTTAATTAACTAAAAAGAACTGTTTGCTCACGTATAAATACTGGGAAAAGTTCTACTCGTGTTAAGCTGCGCGCCGCCGTCACCGCGTCTGCACTGCATGAGGAAGAGTTCCTCTGTGACTCGAAATAAAAGTTCATTAATTTATATTTACCCACAATGTCATTATTACAGCACTTATCATTCACATTTACCACTCCTTGTACTATGCCACGGGTCAGCTTAACTGGCCAAAGTATTACCAAAACCAGAACAACAAGGCACCCAAGCTTTCAAGGAATGAAAGGACAAGCTATGCAAAACTATACTAAACTATTCCAGTGAGCCCTAAAACCTATTATTAAAACAACGTTCTACCTACCTCACCTTCCAAAATTGCTGAAGAATTTCATCAGTCAAACAAGGAACTAATTAGAAACACCCCTCCCCCCGCGCGGTTAGAATCAAGGGATCAAAATGCCGGTTAAATCGGGTGGGATTACACTAGGGTCCGCCCGCATTTCTCAGAATTTTCGACCCCGAGTGACAGGTGACAGCCCTATCACTTATTGGGAATCTTTTCTTTACAAGTTTGGTGATAAATCGATTTTGTAAAACGAGTTATGATTAGTACGATCGTTCTAATTTCAAATTCTCTCTAATCGATCGCCTTGACTTCAGTTGAATTTCTAGTAGGTATGGTTTTTTTGGTATGTCGACTTTCAAGGGTATATTCGTCGATTTGATTTAGAATACTATATAATAAAACAGGTTGACATTTCATATTTTTATCTTACCGCAACCAAAAAAGTCTCATACATTTCTCGTAATTAGTCAATTAATCCACAATGCTATATTTCTTTTTTACATTTAAAACCTCGTCCGAATTTAAGTAACATTTTATTCCGCATTTCACCTCCATGTTTATACACCTACGGATATATATATTTCGAGTTCAACGTTCATATGGCAGCCAGTCAATCAATCAGTTGCTCCTTCACGTATGTGCATAGATGAATGTAGTACAGACATACGTGATACCTTTGGAGCTCAGGTGGTTGGTAGTTCAATTTAGTTTTGTGTATACTAATTGATTTGAATCAATCTTGATTATTTTTGAACAAAATATGAAATGTTGATCAAAAAAGCTTATATCGATAAATAAATACAGTGAAACCTCGTTAAGTGAGACATCCAAGGGACCTTCAAATTGGTAGCACTTCTATAAGTGCTACCAATTTAGAGGTATTCCACTAACCCAGTGTCTCAGATAACCAGGTATAAATAAACATTTGTCTCATTTACAGAGGGGTTCCATTAATAGAGGTGAACATACCATAGGGTTATTTCAGATAAAGCGGTGCGATTCTTAAATAATACAAAGTGTTATGTGCACATTATACATGAATAAGTAAATCAACAAACAAAACGATATTGTCTCAGTTACTGAGGTTTATGCATTAAAATTCACTTGCTGTCTCAGTTATAGAGGTAACTAAGATGATAAATCGAAAGAACGAATCCCAGATAAAGAGGGTTGTTTGTCTCACTAATAGAGGTAATTCAGTGCCAATGGGTAGGGACCTCAGTATGAGTTCCATTTGTGGAGGTTTCTCACTTATCCAGGTCCCACTTAACCAAGTTTCACTGTAATTGATTTAAATAATTATTAAACCTACAAAAGACTATGCAACAAACATTAAACAACAAAAAAAAAGAAATATACTAAAAACTTTTAACAAACAAAAATAAAATAATAAAACTCACTTGAGACTCAGTGCAGTCTAGAACGCTGGGTATACTGCAATTGTACTCTTTATGCATCCTGAAGGCAAGTGGACATTTATCGCTTTCACCGCTAATGTACAGCTATTCGCCCTAATAGATTTTACTTTGTTACTCCGAACCGTAAGCTATAATAGTTACGTGGTTAGCTTGCAAGATAAGGATAGATGATATAACAAGCGCACGCTGAAAGAGTTGAGAACATTTTAAGTGCTGCTGCTACTAACTGCAAATGTGATAGTTCTTATTGTAATTTACAGCTTGACCTGGATATCGAACTACTATCATCATCATTAGTTAGAATATTTTATCAACTACTGAGCAAAAATCTCCACATAAAGAGCTGGCTGGTTTGGTGATCTTAGTTTGGTTACCAATCTCAGTCTATCACTCATTGATCAGTCATAATTTTAGAAGGTACATACGCACGTCTTAAACATATTCATTTAATGGTTACCTAAACCCGTTCTTAGCAATTGTTTACACGGTACAAAATCGTTACAAAGGAATAGTTTAAGTAATAATTAAAATATCTCTGGGTGCGGCAATTAATGACTTAAAATAAATAGAAAATAAAAGAAAAACACACACACAGAAGTACTAAATTCGAAGAACATATACGAAACAAAACTCACAATTCCTTATCTATTCCCTCCAAATGTCACACCTTTAATTAACGCAAGACTAAATCACGTTGAATAGACTGAATCACATTCTAACCCAAAAACAGTTTTATTCTGTTCCAATTTGTATCCAAGAAAATCACTGTGAAAGCGATAAATCAATAGATTAATTAATCACTTGTTACCACAGTGACTCGGCTGTTTCTACTGGAATAATGTTTCCATCTAATATATTCAGACGTTTGATTAAGACAGAGATTTATAAATAGTTTTCGGTTAGATGGGCTTTTAAAATGGTACTATTTAAATGGTTATGCGGATTACAAGAACATGAATATAAAAGTGAACTTAATCTTTTCGCAGAGGTAAATAGAAGCAAGTCGATAGATACATACATATATATGCATAGCTTAATATCTCATTTAATGAAAGATATAATATATAAGATAAGTATTGTTTTGTACTTTAAGATTATTGTTACGTCAACTCTGATTTAATCTAGTAAGGTTTTTTAACGGGTTAAAATATTCCAATGGCATCATGAGTAAGGCGAGAGGGAGTGTTAGACATACTGATAATTCTATACGTGGTAATTATAACATCTCATTATTGCCTACCCATAAACATACTGTTGAACATCATTGTTATGAGATATAAACACGCAAATTCGTATAAATCCAAAATGGCCACAGTAATTCGAAAATCGAAATCACGATCAGTTATTTCAAATTTCATTAAACCACTAATGGAATCGCTGACAGTACATATACACACAACCATAAGTAACTTCCATCACATTGGTATGCAATTCCGATTGTCCGATTAACAATCTATCATTGGCATATTTTGACAAATACTACGATAAGCTGAAATCTCATTGATGTCATAATAACTAATAATGAAATAACGTTTAATGGTTAATTTATCAAAGTTAGGCTGCTTTTCTACCAGAGACGTAACATTTCGCTTCCACCAATGATATTCCATGGTACACATAGCTTAGCACTGATGGAAACGGACTCAGCTAAGCTATGTTTTTTATATGGAAAGATGCGTGCTATGTATGCGTGCTATGCCTGCGTGCTATGGGTGGCTTCTATCTGTACATCGTATACTCGAGCTGGGCATCTTCCTCGCACAGTTACATAGCTTAATATCAGCTTTTTTTTATTAATATTTGGTGGCCTGAAATATTTGTGAGTGATAAATTTTCAATCCAAAAGAATCCAATCATATGAAAATTCTAAACATTAAAACAAAATGCCAAAACAAACAAACTTAGAATTTTACTACAGAAACTGCAAGCCTTCACATCAAATCCAATTAAGACTAATGACTTAAGTTTAAAAGATTTGCGATCGGTGACGTCAAGAATCGGCGTGATGCAGTCGAAAGAATAAAACGAAATCTCCTTGGAACAAATTATGTTAAATCAAGATCCCAAGCTTCTCTAATCCGGAGAATTCCGACAAAGATTTTATTTGATTACGTCAAACGTTTCAGATGATTTAAACGTTTTTAACATCTATACTTAATGAGTACTGTTACTTTTTACTGCGCGAACATCTTGATTTTATTGACGAGGTTTTATGTTGATCCGGATATTGGCGTTGCGTTTTACCGGCCTGGTCTGGATTGACCGGTTTATGTAAGGAGAGGAAATTATTGAAGAGATTTTGCTTAAGTTTGAAGTTTAAAACGTTTCTTTGTTTTACTGGATTTTTTAAATTAGTACCGTAACAATTTTTGAGTGCATTCCTGAATACTTTCTTATTATAAAAAGCTATCAACTTACAACCATGAACCTGTGATATACCAAACAGTATCAAAAACACAATTTCATACAGATAATCCTTCGATACACATCCATAAATATTTTCCCCAAACAAAGACCAAGTAAGATCACGTATTTTATTCCATAAAAGACCCATTAACTGAATAGAGGGGACAAAAATGACGTCCAACTTAGCGGAGACGTGAACAGTGACCTAGTAAATCTTATTACCGCACTTCTTAGCTATATTTGTTCCTTTTAATAAATTTGCCGCGTCTGACCAACTTGCTAACTCTATTTACGAAGTAAAAGTCGAAAGAATTGTTAGTTGCACGCGACTGTGTTCCCAGAAGAATCAATTCGTTTACGGGTCGCGAATGAAATCAGTTGTTTTTCTGATAAAAATGACACGTGACTGACAGCGTTATCAGTACTACCGCGGGGTTTCGGAGTTTGGAAGTTCGTTTCTTTGTTTTGGCTTTCGAGTTCGTACACGTGTTTAGAAAAGTATTTTAAAAAAGGACCGATTGGTTTTAACCATATCTACTTTTTTTTCAGAACATTACATCAATATCAAAATAGTATAGTTCCCGATCTCGCGGGATCTCTTCAAAAATGAGATGTGGAAGATATTCCAGGGAACTCTTCAAAAATCAACATAATGAGCTCTGCGTTTGAATAAATATCACAAAATTAATATCACAATATTACAAAAAAATATATACGATAAAATCCAATTCTATATTCAAATTACTCGACTAGCTGTTTCACACCGGCTCATTGACAGCAAAATTAAATATAATCTGTGGGTCGTTATGGCCTACTTCACCTAGATAAGTAAGGTTAAATACTTCAAGGCTCTGAAGGTAAGATGGCTTGAAAAGGTTAAGTGGCGACCCCTAGTGGGCTATAGCGACAACAAAGTAAATTCTCTAAAGATAAGGCACTTGATATTTAGTTGTAATCCAGGGCGAGCCCACTTATTGCTTATTAGTTTGAGTGGGGAAGAAAAATGAACTTTGGGACAAAGTTATAAGAGCAGAATTTCCGTGAGAGATAGTCTGGGTCAGTTATTATGTTTCATAATTCAGAATGAATGGTTGTGTATTTTCTATTAATAATTTAGTGTGTTTATTTGGATTGAGGTTTCGTGTTGCAAAAGATTTTTTGTAGTTCCGTCATAAAAATCATTTTACAAAAAGAATGTAATAGGAGGAAATATACAAAATATCTATCACCTTACCATAATAGGTAGTATATCACTTAGAATTCTTCGTAATGTATTCAAGATGGTCCCTCATCGCAGAAGATAATGGAATTTTTTTCCTTACATTAATATTCATAAGTTAGACAACAGATATGGTTGTTTGTGATCCCGAGTACAATGCTTACTTGCTCTTTTAAAGGTGTATAGAGTTATAAGAGCATTCGAAGGCTCAAAGGGAAAGAAATGTTTGGAGAGTCTTGAATGGCTGTTGTTCAGCGTGGGCGATGATATCGCTTTGAACTTGCATAAATATTTCTAAAATGCATTCCTATACTTTTCTTTGTTCTGTTATATAAAATTTAATATCAAATTTCTTTTTCTTTTCAATAAAAAAGCAACACAAAGATTTATAGGGCATTCGATATTTGATCACTTTCTTCATTATAGGCATAAAATAATCTAGTAAATGTATTGTTATCGTTTATAAATCTCAGTAATTAACAAAAGTATTGTAACAATATCTAGGTATATCAATATTGAAGGTTTACAGCTTAAAGCAAAATAAAATTATACATCACCTCCGTAGCATTGTTACTACGCCGTAGCAACAATAGCTGCTACGAAGTACTACGCCGTAGTCACCATTACTAGCGAAGGTTATTTCTATTTACAAACTCCATCCACTATTTGTTAATACCTACATCTCAACTAACTCCACATGGCTCTTAGTCGTACGTTACCCAAGAACCATCTAGGTCAACCCACGCTTAAGTGCGTCAATCAAAGGATTTATGTACACGCCCGAATCCCTTCGTTACCCCTCCCGCGTGTACGTCACTCTTGGCAACGGTACCTCACGAACGAATGAATGTACGTATTATAATAAAGAGCTTCTTCCTATCTATTTCTATGATTCGTACCAAGAAATTGTTGTTTAAGTTGTTCACGAGTACTTTGTTGTTGCTCAGTAGTTAAGAAGAGCTGCTGATGGAACTAGTACAAGGTTTTGTATTATTATCGTTATGTTACAACTGTAGTAATCAAAGTGCTTTATGAATTGATACTTCAATTACAGTACCGTAAATTAATAACAGTAGACTGTAGACTGAAATATATGGCCTTATGCAGATGTAAAGCACTTAGCTAGATTTCATTCAGGAAATGAGAATTTAGACTTGTTAAAAAATGTCACACACATTAAAAAACTTCTCAATATAAATTTATCGACAAATTACATACCAACATATCCCAACATTATATAATCCAGATACATAAATTTCTAAAGTAATTTTGCAATGACGTCATAGTACGTAATAAAATGCAACCATAAACAAAGTTCGTCAATCCTGTCCGTTCCAACAAAGTTGGGATTTTGGAAGCGAAGCCTTAAGTTTCACGATACAGATTGTCATGTTTATGAAATACTGGCCCGTTCGTGAGCTGAATGTGGATAGTTGTATATGTATGTGTGTGAGTGTGGATGAAACAATGTACTGAAACTTTAATATGAATCTGATACATGATTGTGTTGAAGAAAATGTGTTTTGTCTTTTTGTATTATGCATTGCGTTGCCAATGTATGAGGAAGGCTGCAGCGCGTGACTAGTGGCAACGAATTTTAAAGGTTGCCACCACACCTACATGACATCCACGACGACTCTGCCAAGAGTGTAACGACTAAGGAAAAGAAAAATAATATGCATTGATACAAAATTGTATATACATATTGTCAAAACTTAGTAGACTGAAGGATAGATTAGTAAAATACTATCATTAAGATGAATCTGGTTAGAATTCAGTGTCCATCTCAAAAACGATTTGTGAAAGAACGATGAGAAGGAACGGCTTTTGAATCTCCCAAACGAATTTATAGTAAAATATTTTCTGATAATAATTTTATATCCATTTAATTACTATCTCGGCTATCTTATAAATACGAAGCTCCTGGCTACCTTTATTTACACTGAAACCCCTAAAATATTTCCAACAAAGTATACTATCATTTCAGATCTTTGCCCCGCAGAGATTACTGGGTGAGAACGCTATTTGCGAAGCGGATCTTAAGAGAAACTTACATGCTACCATCGAACTCTCAACCGCACTCAAATCGGCCGATCTTTTATGTATAAGGCTATTTTCACACGTATCTCGGATAAAGCCGGTCGCACCTTACACATGAAAGGCAAAGGTATTTTTTCTGTCATTTGTGTATTTTTTTTATTATGGATTATATATTATGTACTAGGTTTTATGATACATGATCTTTAGTGATACGAATCACGTGTGTAATAAGGAACTCATAAGGATAGTTGGTCGCTCTTTTTTTTGAGGCAGGAAAATCATCCAATGACTTCTCTCGCCTTGGGACAGGCGAGAGGGAGTGTCAGTCTTACTGATTAAAAACCACCCCGTTCCTACTCTTGCTTTTCGAGTCGGAACCACGGTAACCCGCTAGACAATTCGCAGCTCCAAATAAAACGATGTTAATACTCGTATGTTTTCAAACTACGTTTTACAATCAACTCTCAAATACCTTACTGGAATCACTAAATCTTATACTACCTACAAGTACTAAATGTAACCCTAAACTTTTAACTACTGCCATCTTCGACGACAACACATAATTTTTCTAGAAGTTACACCAGTAACATTGTGGCGTGACAGCGTCTACTAAAGTACTTTATGGCTCCGTTTTAAGTCGAAAACGAACGTGAAGATGATAAAGTGAGTCAGCTCCTTACCTGAAACAAAGAACGGAATACATTAGTGTTACTTTGTGGGCAATTTTGGAAGAGTAATGTGTTGCGCCGAGTATATTCTAATTACTCAAGTAATTGGTGGTTGTTGCTAATTATGGAATCAATTTGTTTTAATTTTGTTTCTGAGGAACAAACATTGTTTGCAATTACGTGGGTGTTACTGAAGTAGGTATATTAATTGTTTCTTTTTCTTGTGTACGTGACTAATTTGACCAGTAACTATATTTTTTTTATATTTCCTTAAAGTTATTTAATTGTGTTACGTTACATAACTCACACAATACAACGCAAGCGTTGTTTCAAATCGGTTTTCTGTAAGGCCGGTCAAGCCAGCCCATTCGTACCAAAGCATGGCTCTCCCACACTTAAGTCTAATCTTTAATAATATATAAGACGAGTTTAATCTAAAAATAAACCCACATATAATACCTATATCTAACTTTAGACCTAAGCCCCTAGTTACCGATTTTCTGCCGGGATTTCATCAAAACTGAAGGTGGATAATCAATTTCCTCGCAGCAAAAGCCTCAAAGACTGATTGGGAGAGAGTGTCAGAACACATTGCGCCGCAATACTTCTCCTGTGGCTTACACTCCGTCGTGCTTTGAAGCAATTACTGAATGATGTATCTGTACTATTATGATAGTCTATTGTTGTTACGGTATGGTTAGTTTTTCTATTTCTTTGTTTTATTTTTAGAAGGATTTGGTAGTTATGTGTAAGAAATGAGGGTCGGCTAGTTAAGGGGTAAAATTTACCGATTAATATTTACGTTGACGGTCAAAAGCATTTGTTTTAGTAATCTGAGTTTTGGTTTATGTACTAATAAATGATATTTTAAATTAAATTTCAGTATAATAATAAAAAATATAAATTTCAATTGTAAGCAACATCACACCTTTTATCTACTAAGGGGTAGGCAGAGGTGCACATTACGGCACCTAATGCCGTTGTACAATGTACAGTCACTTTTCATAATTTATGCTATAAGTTCCATGTAATAGGAGGTGAGCCTTTTGCCATATACTTGGTACAATTTCAACGTTACTGGGATTGAAAACCATATTATTATCCGGATTAATAAAATCGAAAGAATAACACAAACTACTACACGAGTAAGGAGTAAAACCCATACCTAATTTCACTAAATTCTTTCATTATAAACCTGCTCTTTTCAATTCCGCTTCCTTTTATTTGGACGGAAATTAAACCCGCTCTGTAAAAAGTCTGTGAACTTTCTTTGTTTCAAAATAATAAGGTAGTTTGTTTGATAGATTTTTTTCATTAAATAATATTAAATATCGTGGTGATCCGGAGGCTTAAGACAACCGTAAACTTTGCGACGAAACCGTACCTGAATTGATCAGTTTATCCAGATTGATACCGCGACTTCACAGAAAGCCAGCGTGAAATAATGCTTGCCTAGTATAATAATATGTGAGTCAGGTAACCAGTACTACCCGTTTAATTAAAGGTAAAACCTACTCTATATCGTTCTCTACACCAAATCAAAATCATGATTGATTTTATTTATCAAACATTTACTACGCAATTCTCTTGAAAGAACAGAATAGTTTTTCGTACCCCGTGAAAAAGTTTTCCCAATGCAAATGTTTTTATGTTAGCATCGATTGTGATGAGTTCGTGACAGCGTACAGTTAGCGAGCTATTTTATTATGAACTGCGACGATAACAATCCAGTTTATTGTAGAGTTGCTTGCAAGGTTCCGATTTTTTTTTGCTTACAGTATAATATTATTATTTATATTGCAGTAGTAGTTTGTTGATTTTGCTTCCGGATTAATAGTAAGTAAGTTATTTTGAGGTTAGTATTAATAAATTGTTTACCGTATAAGTGTCATACAGTTACAATCTTTGAAAACAGACCACCATTAACTACATCTCGTAAAAAAAATATAGTTCCTCCCAAAACTATAGTTTTTAAAAGAAATAATTCATTATGAACAAAACCATGTCCCTACCTGTAGCATATTCACATTTCAATGACGCAGGAAACAGAGTGTTATGCTTAAATACGTCAGAGGAAATTACACCATGACGTTACGGGATAAAGATAAGAGTAAATTGCGCATAAGCGGTGACAGATTGCCGGCTTATCCCTGCAGCACCACAGCGATTCATTTTGCTCCGCTGCGCTAACAGGCCGCGGTACACTTCCAGCTTCGAGCTATTCCATGAACGATGTTGAAGAAAAACCTTTGTGTAGTCTAGTTTATTGAATTTTGTATTTAATGTTCGCTATTGTCATCTTTCGATTGAATAAACTTTACTGCGAATGAAGTTGTAACATAAAGATGACACTTGTGTGTGTTTGTGTCGGTAAACATAACTAAAGGAATTTTAAATGAAATACACTCTCCAAACCTGGAAAATCAGTCATGTGTGATTGTGATGAGCCTATTGACAATAAATTGAACTACTGTATATTACATTTAATGACACACGATTCTGCAGTTATCTATCACTGTATATTTTGGAGACTGAAAAGTCTGTAATATGATATTACCCTGCTAAATAAACCAGCAACCTTATAGTCTGAAAATTTAAAACACATGTTCAACAAAGCAGTATGTTATACGAACTTTAGACACTAATATATATTTTTTGAGCCTATATACAACCCATCAAATTAAACAAAACTTCTAAATTCTGCATTAATTTACAGGTTGACAAGATAACATAGGAACTTCAAGCAATTCTAACCCCCTCTTGCTGCTGTCCCTACAATCCTATCGCTTATCGCGATTGATCTGTTATATCTTACACCAACATGATAAAGTGGCCAAGTTTCTTTGATTGCAGTAATATTCTCGGAAACTCTCACAAAATATAGGCACGTAACAAAAAGAACAAATTTCCTTTGATTTATTCGATGAATTATTCTGTGATGATTGTGTTTGTAAACAGATGTTCTTTGTTTTCGTAGACAAATAGTTTAGTATGAAATATAATTTTAAACTTATTGTTTTGGCGATATATTAAAGAAGGGCCAAATAAAAATTACCCTTAACCGACGAGCATGCATGAAAAGACTGATGACTGTTGATGAAGCGAAAGGTATGTAAGATTCGTAACAATTGGCGTTCCATTGTCTCTGCCTATCCCTAAGGAAGACAATCGTTGGTGTATGTATGTATGTTTTAAGTAAATATGTAGATGTTGAAACCATAAAAAGGTAAATAATGACTTTGTTAACCTCAATTTCACTTAAAATATGAAAGTAGTACTCAACTTATGATAACACCAGTGAAATTATCATTTTTTTCCCCAAAAATATATAAAATGACACGTATTTACAAAGTAAAATTTTAACCTAAAAATACACAAAAGCGCAAACAAATTCCGAAACAACACGATGATTAAGAATACTCATTCATCCTCGTGGCGTTTCCCAAAACGTAAATACAGCATCGAGTCTCCTCACTCATATTACAGAGAACATTATCCAATAAAGACCCGAATAATATTAGAGAGCTTCCTGCTTATTAAGAGTCCTTTGTAGGAGTGAAATAAGAGACGAATAAACTTCTCTTTGTGTACAAAATAAATGTAAATGTATTTAATTGATGGTGTTGCATTAACATTAAAACTGATGTAAAAGATAAATCTATGGCTGTTACATTAATATTCAATATCGACACTTTGTTAATTATGGTACAAACTCTTAAAACAGATCTAAGTAGATATGGTTTATGGCTTACTCTTTTGACTAACTGCTCCGGAGCTGCAGACTGCTTAGCGGGTTTACCGGGGCTCTGACTCGAAAATCAGGAGTAGAAACGGGGTAGTTTTTAGTCAGTAATAGTCTGACACTCTCTCTCGCCTCGCCCAAGACGGGAGAAGTCATTAGATGACTTTACCCATGAAAAAAAGACTAACTGCTAGTTAAGCTGCAATATCAAATCTTGTCTATTTTTTAAGCCACACTAAGGCCTCATAGCTCTATGAACAGTATTGCAGCCAGTGGCGTAACTATACCAACGAAGGCCCGTAGAAAATTCATCGAAGCAGAAATCTGCTAAATATTAAAAGTGCAGCCCTTCCAGGGCCCGTAGCATATGGCTGATTGCCACCCTGTATTTACGCCGCAGATTGATTAATCAGATCACTAATTGCAGCTAACTCAGACCGTTTTATATCACGAGTCATGAGAGTTGAGAGTTGAGTATAATGCAAACAGACTTGCAGACATCGCAAAATAACACAAGAAGCATAAGGAAGTATCCAGCTCAAATATCCTTCAGTAGAATAGCAAAAACATACGTCAAACATGATACATATTCAACCAATAAAAAACGAAAACCCAATACGAAACAATCTATCAATACATTATCTATACATATTTGATCGGGAAAGACAATTTTCTTCGGCGATCGCACAGCTATAAATATAACGGCGAACATATATCTAAGTTTCATACTACGTCTGAACGACAGTATTATGATTTATACACACGCGAACCGTTTTGTGAGTCCTTTGTCCTTTTAAAGTAGTTTGATAAACACGCAAGTTCTATACTTAGAGCTATTTTTGGGCTAAATTTGGGTTTTAATTTTGTGGTGAAAAATTGTGGAGTAAGTTTTTGAAGTATGGCTTTGAATGTTGTTTTGAAAAGTTTTTGTGTTCTTGGAATTGATTGATGTAGACGGTTATGAATGGAGTTTTGTACAAGTTTTTTACAACTTGAGTGTAGATAGCTCTATCTGATATACTCCTCGGCATATCAGATAGAGCTATTTATAAGATCTCTATTGTACATATACCTAAAGTCAATTTCAATATCTTTTCACATACTAATTATAATAGACATCAAAAGAAGTGTAAACACGACATTTTGGTCCGATATTATGAAGATAAAATCACAAAAAAGACTAAAACTCAGAACATGGAACAAATAATCATTATACGTGTCGTATGTTTTGAATCTGAACTAGTAATTTAAAATATTTACAATATAGGTTTCCAAAACAGCCATTTATTTAATCCGATAATAAATCAACTCTCATACTGGAAATCAATTTACCTCACCAAAAATCTGATCGGCAATGATATTTCTTCCTAATAGCATAACCGGCAAATTATAATCGATGAGCCATACACCTGTACCATCCCCTTCAGGTAACGCGGTTATGGTATAACCCCCCTAATAACGGGGTTATAATATAATGATAACAGAATTCAATAATATGTTCAATAATCATCCCTCAAGATATATCCGTCACCCTGATTTAAAGAGCCTCCTTACTTTATAATAAGTTATGAGTTCTCCCTCTCGTAATCCACTTGAATTTGGAGATGGTAGTGGCGTGATCACGAGATAAGGGCCCTGGAGCACGGATTTTAATGCTCAAGGGAATGTTAATGCAAAACAAATCTTATTTTTATTGTTGTACTGGATAATATTGTTTGGAGTTGATTTGATTTTGGTAATTTGATAATAGTAAACTTTATACAATTGATATAACTTTAATTAAGTAATTTAGTGTATGTTATATTATAATTATTTTTAGAAACCATTGTTACTAACAGTGACGTCAATACAAAATAACACGATTAGATTTAAATTGACTTTCAAGATCGACATCTTGGTAAAATGGACATCAATCTAGGCTAAGATTGTTAACCTCAAGACAAGACACAAACAAAATCGTTTAAAACCAAAGAAAATCAATAAACAGTTGCTTTACTGCGATGTTCAATTTTATTCAAACCTCGAAGAAGTGACCTCCAATACTAGAACGAACTCATTTGTTTTTCAAACAAAATTATCGCAATTCTACGATACTGTTCGAATTTCGATGAAAATGTTCAAAGAATAATAATACTAACAACAAAGTACCAACAATAACCTCTAACCGAAGTTTCTCTGAGTTGAAAGAAAGTTCTAGAAAGAAACACTGTATTGGAAATAGTACGAAACAAACGTGGAAGGAAAATACAAGAAAAAAATAGTAAAAAATTCACCTCGTTGAACCAGTCAAACTATCAACGATAACCAGAAAACTTGCTTAGCGATCCCTACTCCCGCGTTACCATGCTATCGTCTATTGCGTTTTATTGAAATTTCGTGTATCGTCGCTCCGTAATGGGCAATCGACTGCCGAAATACTCGTCTTACCAAAGCTTTGGTGTTAAATCGTGCGTTTCGGATTTAAGAAACGATTTCGCGTTGCAATCTTTTAGCTATTTCAATGTCTGGCTTATTTTTGGTCCGGATTATAAGGTCGTGGGGTGAGATGCAAAATTTTAGGGAATGGAAAAGGGATCGCATTAGCTGATTGGGTTATGATGAGGCGGTTTTTGGATTATGGATTTTGGGTAGGTTTAAAAGGAAAGAACGTTTCAGTTGTTGTCTTCGAAAATGAGGAAAGAAAGTAAGAGGATTATTATACGGCTTGGATAAAATGTTTTGACCCAAATTTCATTTTACAAGTTTGTTTGCATAATTTTAACAATTTATTTCTTTAACAGTGAACGGAAATTAAAGAATATAAGATGCATTTGGGTATATGATACTGAATGAACATTACACAAATAAATATCTAGTGAATTTATTCCTCATAATTTTGACTATGCATAATATGGTTTCTGAGACAAACCAAAAATTGGAGATAACCGAAAGTGATCTCAACTATAAATAACTGTATTCCCAATCTCAAAAAGGACATGCTAAGTAAAAATGAAGCAAAAGTACGCAAAGCAGTCGCTTACAGCTCAATCGGTTGGTATTCAGCCACATTTCGACCGGAGCAGTGGATGTTATTCAGGTCGGTAAACCTGCGATGCCTAACTGGATCGCTATTTGAGAGTACCCATTTTGAGAAACGAGTAGACTACGATATCGAATGGTAAGTAAGTAAAGGTAAGTATTACTTAATTATGCTTTATTTTCTTTCCTGATTAAACATGTTGTTGAATTTTTACATTGTAAAATTAAGGGGTTTTCAGCTAAAATCAGAAGTGAGGTGCTTTGTATCATCGAAATACTTTTAGTCTTCCATCACACCAAAAAAACTACATTTAAAATAATGGAAAATGTCGATAGTAGTTATTATTAATTTACTCACCAATTTTTATTTCTGCAAATCAAACAAAAATTTCGATTACCCAAGCTTATTGTTTATTTAATAACATTGATATTTTTTTATATCATAAACTTTAGGTACTAATTAATAAATAAACTGAAATATCCTCATCGGAGTTGTGAAAATTAACTTTTGAGCTTTCAGCATTATAATTTCTGTCAATATATTATCGTTTTCACATCGTTCTTGGAATCGGCATCATATCGAATTCCGTCCACCTATTTGTGCCGGGCTCACGGTCAGGGGATTACGTGGCCAATTTGATACGCGGCACCAGATCAGCACTGCCATACTTTATGAACACATACGTAATGTGCAATTAACTGTTAGCCTACTGTGTGTATTCATGGAAATTCCTTCATTGGCGTATTTGTTTATATTGTTGCTGTACTTATACCTTTATCTCCGGAAGTACTGATTTCCTAATTGAAAAATCTTTTTGTCGACGATAGTTAATTTGTCAAGGAAGGTATGAGATCTAAACCATTACGCTACACCCATGAGGAAACTCTAAATATCTAAATAATTACCCACTAAAAACAAGAGTGCTTCTAATAATGTAAGTAGGTACTGTACTTACAAAGAGCATGTAACTTGAAAAAAACTTGGAGGAACAGCAAGCATCATAAACTAAGGGCTCCCAAGGCAATACAGGTTTGCTTGGATGCAATATTTCTATAGATTAAATCCTCTTAGCATAAAATATATACACACAGTCGTCCCACTCATAAAAAAGACAAAGAATACCCGGCCAGTTCACCATATCAATGATATTCTTAGAAAAAAACTTGATCCTACTTAATTTAATCCGTATTTCCTCATGTAATACGAACAGACGTACGTAGCTACCCAATTATGTGGGTCACTCACCACGCCCTTGACCGACAAGTTTCAAGTTACTCCATGGGATAAAATTGGGGTTTTTAAAACCGCATCATTATATGAATTTATTTGGGATCGGCGCAGCGTGTCATCGTTTTTTATATGTCGGTATAATATGTAGTTTTATATCATACTTAGTGTTATATATTTAATAGAAAAACGGTAAGATATTTATGATAATGTTGTATTTTAGGTATAATTTCCTTTGCGAAGTTTTTGGTGAATAAGTGTCGTGTTACGGAGTGGTTAAATTGTAAATCAAATAAAGTATTGTTTTATTATTTTACTTTTAGTCATGACCCAAATTTTATTTAGTCACATACCCTGGGAGGAAATCTCATCAACTTATATGTGACTCAGAACGATTCCCGAAGTCGAAGGCATACCTTACTTACTCCATGATAATATTATTAAATTGCATTAAATTTTTTATTTTAATTAGTATTTTTCTCTAAAATAGCAACTTTCCAAAAATAGCCCCATTCAAGGAAACATTTCTAAATTCAGCAACAAAATATGCAAGAGTAATTTCGTCTATTGTAAATTTTAGTTATGTTGCAAGGTACCTAAGCTAGGCATGCTAACAATTTGCTAGAAGCTCTTTGAGTGCGACAGCATAATTTGTGAGCAGGACTTGTAACTGCAATGCTGTTTTCAAGGTATTTTAAATGCAGGCAATTATATTTTATTTGAGTGAAGATGTTTGCAACATTGTGCAATTTTATTAAAGTCAGGTTGCTTTTGTTAAAACGAAAAGATATTGTAGTGTTGTTGTTTTTTAAAACTTATTAACTTAATAATTATTGTCTATGATTCTTGAATAAAGCAGAAGTTAGGTGATAAGTTATATTGGCCCTGTAAGGCTGATGCCTGATACGGAGCTATCAACTACCTAGCAGGTTTACCGGGGCTCCAGCTCGAAGGACAGGATAACAAACAGGTTGGTTTTTGGTCAGTAAGAGTCTAGCTTCACCCGAGGCGGGAGAAGGCATTGGATGGGCTTCCTCTTCAAAAAAGGCCAGTTAAATGTAGAAAATATATTTCATAGTTCGTAATTTTCCTATAAAATATTCAAAATTATGTTAACCTAAAACTAAAACTTAGTCTTAATAAATTCGTAAGACCTAACTGAATATTGAAAATTTCGTCAATGGAAACAAAATATCGAACATAATCATAAAACTGCTATATAACGTCACAAAACTGTGGCAGTCTTCTAAAAATCCTCAAGTTTCTGTTTTCATTCTCAAAGTTGGTGAAAAGAAATTCGAACAGCCATTCTTTCGAAATACTGACAATATGTGGCTTGTACGAATTTAGAGGAGCGTTACGATTCGGGCACAGTTGCGAAAGAACTACTACAAACTTAGGCCATGTAAAGTTTCAAAAACGAACCCAACCCTTTATAGAAAACTGTGAAGTTTTTGAAAAAGAGAATTTAATCTTCTTACTATAGTAGTTTTTTAATAATAATCTTTCTATCTTCAAAGTATTACCAAGAATTTTAGGATAGTGACACCCATTTTATTATGGTAAAAGCCAGTAAACGAGCTGACGGATCACCTGATGGTAAGCAAGCGCCGCCGCCCATAGACACCCGAAACACCAGACGCGTTACTAGTGCGTTGCTGGCCTGATTGGGGGTTAGGAATTTAAGGGTTTTGGGAAGATTGAAGACCTAACGAAACACAACGCTTGCGTTGTTTAACGTCAGTTTTCTGATGCCGTGGTAGGCATCACTCCCGGCTCATTCGTACCGAAGCATGGTTCTCGCACACTTTATTGAGATTAGGAGAAAAGCTGCGTATATTTGAAGCAGTAAAATTAAAATGAAACGTCTGTGTTCTAATTAGCTAAAATTTTGACTTGGTTTTAGGACAGTTAATCATAATCCGTCCCACTTCTCTAGTAGAAACTTGGCAATGGGAACACAATTGTGTGAGATTTACGATGCTGAAGTGTAAATTACATGAATCTAATTACGTGCACATACGTCAGTAAGTGTGGTATGGAGTCATATGTTTTAAAGAATTTATATATTACAAAAGCTCTTTTTATACCAGGTTTTTGACCTCAAATTAATTAAAGACGTACATTTTTTGGTCTCAAAAATATGCATAAATTGTCACTGTATAAATAATACATGTGTTTCAACATATTTCATGCTATTTCAGAAGCTCGATAGACGTAATGGATACTATAGAAAAAAACGCATTAATATTCATGTTATCCACTCTAGAGCTGAATAAAACCTTGGAATTCAATAAAACATTGAAGAAATGAAATGAAAATAAAATAACGTCTGTATTTTAATAATTCATAACTGTAAAGAGAATTTCGTTGGCTCTTAAAAATGTTTTTAGTCATTTTATCGTTTACTTTACAATGGCCCTTGTTAGACAGTCTCTTTATTATTTGGAGCGATCCTTAAAGTCATGCAACACAATGTAGTTCCTAAAGTTGTAGATTTTTTCTCGTGACAAGTCTAGTTTAGAACAAGCCGCGGGAGGTCGGCGACGCTCTCTCAACTTTGTTCTTCCAACGCTTTTTGAGGATAGTTAGACACGAATGAGAATTTCACGAGTGATTTCCTTGAATTCAAAACTTGTAGGAAATGCTTTGGCAGTACAACATACTTTTACATGCTTTTCGAGTAACGGGAGTCTATGAACACAGAATAAGATGACGATTAAGTGTGGAATCAGTGAGCCCGTGAATTCTTTATTGAAAACTCAAATAGCAGTTTGTATAGATTTATTTTATAGAGTTAAGGTCACTAAACGCCGCCGAAGCGACCTATCAAACGAAGTTAAAAGCAAATTCTCAAGTCTCGAATGCGACTTAACTTCGAATTTTATTCCGACTCCGGGGCGCTAATGGCGTCCGCTCTGAACAAAAACTCGCTTGATTAAAATCGTTTGTCGTAATAAAAGGAGCACTAAAAAGTTACAACCGTACGAAACGCGAGACCGGTAGGCCCGTAAAATCGATCACCAGCCGATACTGATCACGGGGACAAAAATTTAACGGCGCAGCTCGAGATTACGGGCCGGTGCTTAATTTAGTGCTCGGAATTAAAGGCGAAATATTAAATTGTCGCCAAGCTTCTTGCCGGCGCGGGCGTCTCGTGCTAAATGAGCCGTGAACTCTGCCGAGTATATTTTATTAGCGCCCCCGCGGCCCGTGCCCCGCGCCGCCCCGCCACTGACGTGCTCCACTCACGTCCTCGCGCCTACCCTATTTACATTCACGAGTGAACCAACGGCGTGTGAAATTTTATTTCTTCGACAATCTGAGATGAGATTAGCTGTAAATTGAGTTTATGACGGAATCAAATATGCATGCACCCCTCCCCGGAGCCACCCCCCTCATCGACACTACTCTCATGGTTCATCGCATTCATAAATTCAACATTCGCTCTTTTATTCTTACGACTTATTCTGTCTCATCTAAATGTACCTACTGATCGGCGTTCGAATGAAATATTATTTCTTTCGGTTCGCTTTATTCAGAGATTCACTCAATTTTATTCATATTTTTCATACTAAAGTATGATTTATTGGTCTATCAAGAGAATCATGGAAAGTTACACGAGAATCGGTGAAGATAGTTCTTAATGGGTTTTTCTTAAATATTTCCTTTTTTGTTTTGCGGTAAATCTTGTTAAGGTGTTGTCGGTGGCAGCGAGTTCCCATCGGCACGTAGGAGGTAATTGTATCGTGACGGTGCCACTTCGACCCTCTTCCTCAAAGCTCGTTCACGCGTAAAGCGGTATATTATTGTGTATACTTTCTTCCCTCTAAAAATACTAACTCCCCTTTCTTTATGAATATTTATGTGATGGAATGTAGAACGTGAAGCTATGAAGCTTTATCAGTCACTCTCTGTCTTTAGAACCGTCTGTCATGGATTTATTTCATGATTTTCTTCACCTACTACGAAAACAAGAATGTATTATAATATATTCGTTTTCTTTTTCTTTTGATCTTCTCTTGGTATCAAGGAAAATTTAGCTAACAAACATCAATTATTAAGTAAATTAATGAAAGAAAAACAACATCAAACGTTTTTCATACTTGAAGCTTAAACAAAATAATATGGAACAGCTTTATACAAAGCTGAAACATTATTGTTGGGTGAAAACTATGTGCAAAACTCGGATATTAAAAAGATAACATCGAACTAGAGCTGGGACACGCTGATAAATGTTGCGCATAGAAAATAAACCATTCAAAGTGGCAATAACAGTTAGTCGTCGGATACCCGCAGATATGGCGCGCGGATATGCGAATATAACAGGTGATTACCGCGGCCAATTAACACGTCCCCAGTAATGACGGTGCACTGTTTAACTGTTTTATTACCGTCGTCATGGTGAACGGGTAAAATTAAATAGAGGATGTAATTATTTTGCGGTAATATTTTTTTATTATATTACTCTTTTTTTTTGTAAAAATAAGGTTTGATTTAATTTATGATTGGACATTACACTGCGTTTATCTCAAGGTCACTAACTACTGTTAACTTTACTGGAGACAAACGACTGAGATTTAATTGATTGACATCACATTATTTTATTTGTATAGTCCTATTTCAACACTGCCCTAATAAATCCATTAAAAAATTAACTAAACACACGCTTTACTAGTTTCGAATCACAGAAGACTCTTCATCATGAGCAGTGCACGCAGACTTGGCGACGTCCCGCAGCCTACTCAGCTCACCATTAGGAAACACCGAATTAACAATGCTGCTTTGTATTATTATAGTTTGGACTGTTCTTAAGTAGAATTCTCTTCAAAAATTGCCAACTTGATACAACAACACTGATTAACAAAGTTTTTACAACACCTTATCTGTTGATCGGATCTCGAATGCTTATACCGACCAACAAACACGATCGGTTTCTCGTAAAATCGAATCAAAACTTTTTCATTGCCTAACATTAATAATTTGTGCTATAAAACTTTTTGATGACCTGACTTATTATCTTGTGACGTATATTTTATTGTACGTTAGGAGATTACGTACGTATTAAGTGAAGCGTAGCGTTGGTGTCGTAAAACGTACGAATTTCTCAACGATAATAAGTAATTCTTATTCCATATAATATATTCCCTGAAGATATGACTCTCTTGTCAAAGAATTTCGCAACTTTGCCTTGTATTAACTAAGGTTTACTGCCTTCTGTGGGTTTGTTATTATATTTGTATTTTCCTTAGGAAGTGATCTTCGTAGGCGTTCGTAGCCATTTCGTAGCACAGTGCTACGAAAAGACTACGCAATAACATTCATGTTTGCCGCAGGCCCCTTCATGCCCAAATTATTTCTACATGTGACATTTTTTCTGATGGTCTTTATTTATTGTGACCAAATATAAAACCAACGAATTATGATGTGAATGTTTCCTTGTTTATGTTACTAACATTTTAAAAACTATCTACTTGGTCTTCTTGTTAAATCACTTTAAAATTTTGAGCCATCACTTCTTAAAAATAATTCTATCACTGACATTTCACAAAATTGCATCGTAAGAACTCATTTTACAAGCCACTCCAATTAGTCAATGAGACTAACGAAAAAAATAATAACTCACCAAAACGAAAAATTATTCGGCCGCATTTACGGTTTGAAAATAAAATTGTTTTCCATTTATTTCGGTGCAGAAAAACGTGGTGACGGCATTTTCCTCACGATTTCACTGGCCACTTGCAATGAGGAATTTTAATTTATTTGACCAAGCGTAACATTCGAGTAAGTCCGTGCCTCGTATACTGTAACATATTTTTATGGAAATTCACTGAAAAAGCACGTTTGCGTCTGGCATCTTGGGGAAATGTGAGCGAATTGGGGAAGTTAATGTGTGTAGAATTTTAATTGGCGACTTTTCACTTCTATTATTATGAGATTCAGTGGTCGTCTAGTATATTTTTGTAACAGTTATATTAAAAGAAAACCCTACTGGAATACTCGACAAGTCAAAGATATAAATTACCTAATAACTACCAGCAATGGACTTTGCGATCATTTGAAATAGAATATAAACCTGAACTCCTATAAAATACAGCATAGAATTCTATGACATAAACTTTACAATATCTAAACTATTTCTCTAATATTCTCTTTATTTATGGGCTACACTACAGTCTGATAACACGTATTATGTCTTCAAAAGCCGCTGATAAATTGAATTGATATGCACCGGTCGTTTACTTGGAACATAAAACAATATTGTGCCGTGAGGTCAGACGGGTTACTGCGATGCAATAACGACGCTTCGCTATAAAACTTAAGATGGATATTATATTTAAACGATTTTTATTTTAATAAATAATTTTATGAAAACAAATGTGATTTTCTATGTAGTGTTTGTTTTAAACTGATTTTATAAATTCTACATGGTACTTACAACATAAATTGTGGGTTTACACAGTGGCATTATGTGCCAAATTATGCACCTCTGCCTACCCCTCCGGGGATTAAAGGCGTGACGATATGTATGTATGTTTTTTTATCTATTGTCACTCTGCGCATCACGGATTCCTCTTTCTTGACATGATCAGTGAATAAAAAGTAATCTTTTAGTAATGAATTTTAAATGAAAATAAAATTCTAAAACAATTAAAATATAAACCGAAAGAACAAAAACAGACGATAGACCAATGAATACCATACCAAGCCAAAATCTCCCCGTTTCTCACACACACATATGAACCAACAATGAGTATATATACCACATCTATTTTTCTAACAGGCCACAAATCTAGAATGCTGCAGAGGACAGTATTATGCAATCGTTAAACCACAAGTCAAGTGCACAGCTATCTCCGTTATTAATGCCCTGGATTTAGACTCGATAATTGTCCCAGACGACCACAGTCCAAATGTGGTCAGAGTTCACGACGATTGAACTAAACCGCTTTATGTTATATATTAGTTTATGATTAAGCAGTAGTGATAAGGTATTTGGAGTAATTTAAATGATAAATAAATAATAATAAAATATTTACTAATAATAAAATCCACTAAACTGTTAAGACAGTATTTATTTTGGCGACTGCATCTAACATAATAATTTAGATTTTAATTACAGTAACAAGTTACTTATGTCTTGATCTCAAATGATGTCTATATTTTCAGAAAACGTTGCAAATAGTACTATGTTCCTTTTGTATGTCTAAGGTTGCTTCGAATATGATAGGTGGAAGCCAAACGTTGTCATCCACAGCAACGTAGCATAGCACATCCCTGGTAGAAAAACAACCTAACTGGTGACTAGCTATCTTATAATCTAAAATGCTGATCCTTATCTCAAAAAGATTATTTGATATTAGGTAACTTCATATATAACATAAAGAAGACACTCAAAAGCTAGTTAAGTCTCAATGTTGATCTTATAAAAGCTAAGTGAACGAACAAAGTATTAATTTAAAAATCTTGTTGAGGGGTGAAATTTGTAATTCATCTTCACCAGTACAAGTATTGTCTGAATATTCTGTTATTATTAATTCATTTTCAGTAGCAAAATTACTTTGAACCGAACTTTTTCTTTGACGAATATTTTAAAAAGTTGAACGTAACTTCAGACGGTTTATTCAGACATTTCGTTCGCGTTTAATGAAATTCAGAAAGTTTTTTTTTGTATAAAAGAAAATGAAAATATTGATAATATGTGAAATATGAATATTGAAATCGCTTCGATAAAATAAATGGTGCTAGATTTATTTACGTTATACCCTTTTATTAGAAAATATTTTATTTAAATTTTCAATAGAATTTGAACAGATTAGAATGCATGAATTATGTTATATTGGTAGGATAATTTGTTTTATATTGCATTTTAAAATCTTGTTTTTTTTATTTATCTTTTTATTTGTGAATGTTCTTTGCATTTTAATATGTACCATGATAATTCAGTTAGCCTTTTGTGCCCGGCTAAATTATTCGAAAATCCTTTTATTTTTCTGAGTTTACTATATCATGATAACAATATATACTGACGATATGTTTGCATGCTATTTAAATACAATTCAATTAAGTTAGCATAACTTTTTATCATCACCAAATAACTGATCTATCTCACACACAATCACATTTTTTATTTCTTCCCAACCAGACTCCATAGTCCCACTGTACGAGGTAGATTTAGGTCAACGACTCCTTCCTAAGCACTATATACTGCTCAATATGGGCAGGTCAACTGTCACAATGGCGTTATGCCAACTAAGCTAATCTTTGCACAGGACCGTACTTGCCAATTGTCGACGGTTTAGACGGAGAAGAAATGTGTGTGACACTGCCAACTTCTCGACAGATGTCGTTAGTAATTTAGTTTTGTATGTAATTATTGTTTCTTTTTTTTTAATGACTTAGTGGCCCCGAGGTTTAACACCGCTTCTCATTCATGAGGACGCGGGTTTCAAACCTACCAACGCCAAGTACCGGTGGGTCTTTTTCAGAGTTATATGTACTTTCTAAGATTATTTAGACACCACTGACAAACGTTGACGGAATATATTGAGAGGAAATCTAGGCTTATAATTTCTTCTTAAGTAAAGTCTTTGCCCTTAAAGTCCTCGTTCCTTTAACTTTCTATTTTTACGGTGATTAAAATGTTAAGTGTATGACCGAAAAGACATTTTAATTAATCCTTTTCAAAAACGATCCATGTGGCAGCATGCACCTTGTTTTATTTTCTTTACGTGATCATTTTCATATCAAAACTCTCTTGGTCATATGAAGTTATCCGTGTGAAAAATGTGACGTTTCAAATAGCCTACCAAGTCTGAAAGATCGTTAGATCAAAACGATATAAATGGTTTTGAAACACGTAGCGTGTGATAGATATGTTTCTACGTCCATATTTTTCCTCCTTTACATGTTCAATTACTTCTTTCTACTATTTTTCGAGAATTTTCTCTTTTAACACGCAAATTGCAAAACATTTTGGTCCCGTCAAAATGCCCAAGTTTAGTATTATGCAAGATATATTATTAATCTAATCAAGAACAGTCCTGTTATACATATAAATACAATGTTGTGGACAAAGTAATTCAATTAACACGGCGCAACCTACTAAAACGCTAAAGTATCAAAGCTATGGCTCATTATAATGCAAGAATTATACAGTTTAGATGCCTCCACTATGAACTAATGCGCGATGCAAATTACTATTGCGTACATTCTGAATTTTCCACCAAATAGGCTTTTCAATTATGTCATTTCATTGCGTTTTGATAATGCCACAGGCATAAAATTTGTGCTTTGTTCGTTTGATAGTCCGCAAACGGTACAATATTTGTTTTAGCCCCAAGTATGTTTTGTTTTTGTCAAATGTGTTAGTAGACTAATTTTATCGGTTTTCTGTTTACTGTGAAATTGAAATCAAATATTATCGATTTTATAATCTTAAAAACCATTTATAACTTTAAAACCATATTATTTTTAACTAGTTGTTAATTTTTTTTCCAATGGGAATCATACTTTTTATTCGAAAGAATAAAAATCTTTCACGCAAAAAAATCTGTAGAGACCTCCACAAAACCTTCCCACCAAACTAAACGCCAATAAACACTAAAACAATAGAATGATACGGCTCTATTCATTCCCGATTTTAGGGTAAGACGGCCAATTGTCGGCCGGTCACAGCTAAAATAGAGCGGACCACAATCAAGACAGTACAAAATTCCATTTCGTAAACAGCGAAGCAGGTGGTCGTAGGAGGCAATCTCGTTTGTCTTGACTCCAAAGCGAGGACCTACCGAAACACTAATTGGACCATTTACCCTGGTAATCCAAGTAGCCGATTTAATTTGTGTTGCGTTTGTGAGCCGTGCGTCGGAACTATCCTACGATCTACCTATACGTAGACATCGGAATAGATTGGGCAAACTTTGAACATTTAGAGCTGTTAAGGAATCGTGTGGCCATTTCTGGGGTCTTTATTTAAGGAAAGAATCGTAGTAACATAATATTATAGAGGTTAGTGGCAGAGAAGTATCCGCTTTTATTGTGCAATTAACTTGATTATTATACATGAAAAGGTGGGCTGTGATGTTTAGTGGATCCGTCTATTTACTGTCGTTTGGTTTTTGTTACATGTTTTGGAGTAAAGTTTGTATATGAAATTGATACACGTATAATTATTTGTAGATATTATGCTGAATGAACTACAAGTGTGTGAGTTACCCGATACGGAGCCAGGGTATTGGCTCGAAGAACAGGAGTATGAAGGGATGGTTTTTAGTCAGTTAGAGTCTGACACTTCCTCTTACCTCTCCCAAGGCGAGCGAAGTCATTGGACGACTTTATCCCTCAAAAAAACGTGAATGAGTTACATGTACAATCGGATATAAGCTGATAATATAAATGAGAGAGGCAGCAAACAGGAAAACTAAGTCCAGTATCTAGCGTCAAGGAACCAACGGACGAACATAATTAACTTGCTAGCATATTGTAGTGGTATTAATTGCTTCGTGTGTGGAAGCGATAAGCGTGAATGAATGGAAATCGAATCTCGGCCACGTTTGTTAACGGACATTTCTCTTGTATAGATACGCCTGTTAAGAATGATGGTTGGCGTGTAAAAAGTGGAAATACGTATTAAATACGCCTCTGTATTTTACTCCAAAATTATATTGGTGAAAAGTTGATGTTATATAAAATACGATCATCATCAACCACTGTTGAACAAAAGACTTCCCCTTAGTCCTATTTCTAGTCCACGTAGAATGAAAAGCCACCTGCAGACCCTGGCTCCCGCGACTGTAACGTGAAAAACAATAAAACTAAATTAAACAAAATATTTACTAAATAATACTTACTAGATGTACATGAAACAAAAAATATTAGAAATTGGAAATTCGGTTGGATGGCATCAAAGGCGACCTTTTACCTACGGAAAAAAAATGAAAATAAAAATGCTCTCAACTTTTTTTACACACTCCAACATAGTCTATTCTATAACAAAAGTTAATTATCAAGGGGTTAATTTTATTTTTTTTTAAAATTAAAACGCTCCAAAAATATCCCTTTTTAAATCTTCTTTTTGTTTTTGTTGTTGAAACAAAAACATGATTGTTATCATTTCATTGCGTACACACTGCGCCGCAAAAATTCAATTTAATTACAATTAGTCTAAAGCAGATCGGGTGTGGACATAGTGCTGAAAGCGGTTATGAGTTTTTTTTTTGTTAAATACATGTAACATTATACAAACACGTTCTGCGAGATGATGTACTAAATTTTATAGAAATTCTTGTGAATTGTAAGATTACTAGCGTGTTAGGCTGAATAATATAGTGAACTTTAATAAACATAGTCAAAAATTAATTAAAAATCACGGTTTATTCACGTATATTAATTTTATTGAGTACTAGTTTTAAGTCGTGCAAACTAGTTTCAATTCTCAGAGCTTTTCTCCATTTAGTCTGTCTCACGGTAGTTATTATAAAATACTATAGTAACAACAATAATTTTATTTCTACCAATCTAAAACTTTAGCATTATTTATGCATTCTAATTAATGCATTTTAAATATCACATAGACAACAAGAATTATTGAAACCTTATCCTAAATGTAATATTAATTACTCCAAATATCATTTAATCACAAATCGCTTCCTCCACTACGTCTCAGCCTTATATTTTCCTCTCGTCCGTTAGAAAGGGACAAAAAATTCGGCCATTTAGGTTAATGTGTTCCTCCGAAAATGTATCGCCTAATTACAGGACACAATTCTCACATAGGCCTAAAAATTTTTTGCGCCATACGTGATGTATGTAGTCCGACTTTTTTTGCTCGAAAAGACCCCGTACCAGGAAATTGCAGGGAGATAATTTCCCGATGGTAGGTAACTAGGATAGTATGAGTATTTAAGTGATACCTCATCATTGTTGGTATTTATTATTTTAGTTTTATTTGTATTGAGAATCGGTTAATGTAGAATTGTCTTCACCGGAATAAAAAATCATGTGTCATGCTTTTTTTACGTTATCTACCTGCTTCCTAACTTATAACCAGCAATACTTTTTAAAACAATCCCTATCCTTTTGATAGTTAATTCAAAATTAAACTAACACAATATAAACAATGAAACCAACAACTACCAAAGAAATAATCCGACCAATCCAAAACCATAATCCCAATCAACCACTAATTACCATTCCAAATATAATAATAACAATTAAGTGGCAGATTTTAAACAAACAAACAAACAAGCAAATATTTAACATAAGGATCACGTTCAAAATCTGGCTCATTAGAGCAGCTTGCACCGAATAACGACGCACGCATTAAACTTAGGTAAATTGTTTGGTACAAACTTATGTAAAACATAATATAATATACAAGGGACTTTGAATGCCAGATGTTGTTGCTACTTTGAATTTCAGTTACGAATTTTGCTCTATATAAATATATCTTTATTGTTTAATGCACATTGAAATGGATGATTAATAAACAATAAAATGGGTGGTCAGTTAGGTTATGAAAAAATATTAGACAAGTTTTTATTTTTATTTTGTCGTATAAAAACACAATACTTACATAAAACTAGTCAAAGTTTTGGAGTGGGAATTAACTTCGTAATTTCTAAGTATAAAACGAACCTAGAAGTTTATGGCTCACCCCCTATTACATGGGACTAATAACACAAATGGTGAAAAGTGGATGTACATTCTACAATGGCATTACGTGCCGTAACGTGCACATCTGCCTATCCCTTCGGCGATAAAAGTTGTATGTATAAATAAAAATAACTGTTAATATTTATTTTAAGACCAACATCAATAGTGTTTTCTGAAATCGATTGTTACATTGTTCCTGTTTTATAAAAAGCATCTTGTCCATCAGGTTGTTCAAGAGGAAAGGAATTGCATTGTGAAGTAGTAAATTGCTTGCCGTAGAGAATAAGTAGTGTAATCGTTTCTCGTAGAATTCTTCTTATATTGAAGCTTTTATTCAATGTAGTCAGCAACGAAACAGCTACTGTTCTTACTGTTTTAAAGGAGTGCGTCACATTTAATTCTTGAGTGTTTCTGTTGAGTGCTAAAATGTTGTAATCCAATTTTATTAGTTCTGTTTTATGTTAGTAAAAAAACTGCGTTTAAAAAACCGACTTCAAAGAATTAAAAATAAACAAAGAGTAAAAACTAAGAAATAAAAAAAATCTAGAAGTTGATGCCATAGTCATATCAAAATAATATAACTAAATGGTAATAATAAGTGGCCACTGCTGACCAAAGGCTTGAGCATTAATCACTACGTTTGCCCAATGCGGATTGGAGACTTCAAACTTATAATTACAAGCTCAGGTTTCACGATGTTTCCTTTGCCAGTAGAGTCTACATAATCTTAATCACCGTTAGTCAATGGTGTCTAATGTTACATATAACTTGGAAAATTTCACATTAGTACTTGCCGTTGGCAGGTTTAAAACCCGCACCCTCTTACACAAGAAGCGTGCGCTACAAACCTCCGGGCAACCACGACTATTGTTGTGTATATTCATTCAATACACAAACCAAAAAATAAAGAAAAAAATCCACAACATTCAATACAAACGTCCGTGTATTCACCAAACCGAGATCTCGCTTGGTTTAGAGCTGGCAGTTAGTACTGGAACTATACAAGGTGGGATTGTGAAGCCACAACCGTTCGACGGTGTGTCGCCGTACCATTCGTTAAAATTGTGTACCGTACCATAGTACATAGTCGTGCTTTGCCTGGCAGTATCGGTGGTATGGTATGTAAAAAACACTAACAACACTTTTTAAGTTGAAGTTTTGTAAAAGAGTGACTGAAGATGTAGTATTACTTGACTACAGTACCACTACAGTACCCTCTGTATGAGTGCGCTTTACATTTGAAGTAATCTTACTTTGTTACATTAAGGTCTCTGAACGCGAGATCTCATATTCGGTCTCTGTCTTGGAACACTTATGATAAGATATGGCAATCATAAGATACTTAGAAAAATATAATAGCTCGCGAACTTCTATGGATAATAAAATACATACCACAATGTAACTGTTCATATCTTCATTAAATTACATGCAACGTCACGCCTATTATCCCGGACCCACTCTTCACCTTTTGTGTTATAAGTCCCATGTACTAGGCACAATTCTAGACTCCTCGTACTACTAAATAAATAGATACCAAATATCATCTTTACACATAAAGACAATGCTTAATGACTGTCAACAAAAAGTGCAATAATAAAGTTTATTACACGACTCACGTATCAAACTTATTAACCAGTACAAGGCAAGTGATAACGACCATTCATTAAGTACAGGAAAATGAAGCCCATCGCCCATTAGAACAAGTCTTTACTGATGATGTCATAGAAATAAGGACTAAATGGTACATATAAATTAATGGGATTGATTCGTGGCAGTGCAATGTAGAAGCTTACAAATAAATTATAGCTATAAAGAGTACATTCTGATTTTAAATAGTATTGGGATTGTTCCGAGAGACATACTAAATTAATTATTATGTTATCTATCAGGTTACTCACGAAACTGTTTGACGAGGAACTCGACTAGTTTCAAGCCATGCTAGAGGCTCATATTCATGACAGTACTTTTCGGTATATTAAAAAGGGCTTTTGATTAAAATGGTATTTCTAATTTAGATATACGAGTATGTCTCAGAGAACAAAACACAATTCATTTGCATGCCACTAATAATACTAAAGTAACATCAACATTCAACAATATTATTTCTTCGAAATGAATCGATAAAAGCTTTTAAGAATACCGTGTGAAAAGTTATTCTTTTGTGGAAACTTCGTTGAACTAAACTTCACACTACGTCCTCAAATTGACGGACTGTGAGCGGGAACCGTGGCAAGTCGAGAAACGCTTATTTGAAACTTTTCAAAGTATTCACGATTTGAAAATTTTGCATGGCATAGACTGTACGATTGTGCTACGTATGAAGGTAACTATTGCGAGAATCACGGCTCGCGTGAGCTCATAGAATCCATTGTTTGCTGCCGATAAACTTTGGTTCTGAGTTATTTCTTTAAGTGTATGGGGTGCCATTTTACGATAGGAGGTGGGAATAATTTGAGCTTCTTCAATGTCTTTTTATAATTTAATTTTATCGCACTATTCAGTAGCCGTGCGGAAATCGCCGCATTATGAGTCACAGAATACTGCTTATTACTATGAGCCTCTTGCATGGCTTGAAACTAGTCGAGTTCCTCATCAAACTGTTATGTGAGTAAGCCGATAACATAAGAATTAATTTAGTATGTCTCACGAAACTTATAATAAGACTTTATATCTGGTTCACGACGAAATAAAAATAAATTAACAATCACCAACTTTAACTACAGCTTAAACACACCATTCTAATCAGTCTATCTCTTTAAACTAAGGGCATCAAAAGGTGATATCCATTTTAATTAACTTCCAATCAATTCATTTGCTTAATCCCCGAACTAATTATTAACATCGAGTCAAAGTGGGCTGATACTAAACTTTCCACTCAAGGCCCTAGTAATCTCTTAACTTTAAAGAACATTGTAACTTAAGACTTAATACATAAAATATTCACGGTGTCAAAGGGTCGGTGACCTCTTCAACTTCGGGCATTATAAATTATAGGTACATCCGTGTTCATACAAAATGGACGCTGGTCGGTTCAAGGTCAAGATTTGAAACTTAGGTTTTAATCTTTGTGTGAATTGTAAGAAGATTTTTGAAGGCTTTAGTTTTCTAGCAATTTTAAACATTTTAAACTAGTAAATGTATGAATTATGCTGATTATCATGCCTTTAATTGCCAAAGGGGTGGGTAAAGGTGTACGTATGACGACATACTCACTTCACCGCAGTTTTGCTAAGAGTTTAATAATATAAAAGCGAATGAGAATTACCCATAAACCTAGCACGATTCGAGACTCTGTGCTATTATTACCGATTAAAATTATATTCAAGAGTACCTACGTCATACTTCATTATTTTTATGCACCTACATTAAAGACTAATTAAATTCGCGTGGTTTCACCCGTTCTGTTTCTTTTGATTTATAGAGCTGTGGACCTATAACTTTCCGCAATAAATGGACTATACAACACAAAAATATTTTTCCAAATTGGGCCAGTATTTCTGGAGATTGAAGCATTCAAACAAACTCTTCAGCTTTATATAATAAAAAAATATATAAAAGTATTGTGATTACATTTTTATATGCGTTTGAGATAGTCAATTTTGTATACCAAGTTTTCTCAGCACTCAAAATAAGCTCACGCAAATAAATCAAAGTTATATAATTTGCATGCAAAACACTAATAAATTCCGATGCACCATCAGTCTACTTTCAAAGTTAAAGTCTCCACAACCACAGCGAAAAAGCCAATAAAAATATAATAAAACGAGTTTTCCGTACATAAATGTTGAAAGTGCATTCAAACATATCATTTAAATATAAAAGTCATAAAAATATTAAACATTCGGTGAGTGAGTTCACAGATAAAACGATAATAAACTTTATCACTCTAGATATACGAATGTTTATGGCTTAACCAACCTGTAGAGGAAGAAAATATACTTTAATGTCTAACCATAACGCTGTATGTACCTATATATTATATCTATATTTTATATAATAAAACTGGAGTTTGTTTGTTTTCTTTTTATATGAAAATTCTTTTGCAAAGAATGCAGACTTGCAAACAACGGTGCTCTGAGTTTCAATTGAGGGGAAAAATAGCTTGATGATTTATTATTTAGTTTATGTACTAAATTCTTATGTTATTGGGTTATATTTATACATATCAGTTCATTTTGCACTTCGGCTTATCATTAAATACTTGTTTCGAATCTACCATAACAATTATCTGCTCCACCCTGCGGTTAGCTGGTAGAGTGCCAGTCGGCATTAAACCTGCCTTTGTTTGATTGTCCATACAGTGTTAAATAAATAACTAAATGTATTTTTGATAATATTCTTTCTTCAGTTAATTGCATGTAAATTAGTTCTTAGTTCGCGGTGAATCGCATTCGTAGAGTTAGTGGAGACGTAGATTTCCCAGTCTTTATCATTACATCATTCATTCATCATTACACAAATTTTTTTGGTTCTACACGCGAAATTCATTAAGCATCAGTCAGATTAGTAAAAAATGATAAAAAAGATAAAAAAATCTCTTGGACAACAAAATATATGACAACGTTGAGTCGTCAGATAAGTACTGTATTTTCCATTTACACATATAAAATGATATACTTAACAACCAATTACATGTTCCAGAACAGTTCCTATTACCTCGTAATAGATACGGTACAATTATGTACAATAAAACTGACCGATACGCCCACCAAATTAACATTGAAAAACTGCCCACCATTTGAAAGAAAACAAAAGAGGTCTAATTCTCATGTAGCCCCAACATAACAAGGTGTGGGCTCGAGGCGTCGACGTGCCGGAAGTAGGCCGTTACCGCCACTTCCGGCGACGCCAGAGGCGCCACCTGCCTGCAACTTGTCGAGCTAAAGCGCCAGTTTGTCGGAACTGAAAGATTTGTACATTGTTTCAAAATATATGAGCTTATTTTTCAGTTAAAAATAGTTTTTCTTCAGTCCCGTTCTTCAGTTGTTTTTGCTTGTGTTTATGAAGTGTTTGTGTTTTGATTTGTTTATAAAGTTTGTTTTTAATGGGAAAGGTAAACTGTAGAGTATCGTGAATAATTATGAGTTCGTCGGAAATGTACTGCCACGTTGAGTTGATTCGAAAAATACTTTTGAGCTCCTGAGGACTGCAGATTTTATTGTAGAATCAAGTTAAAATGTATTATAACACTAGCTTCTTTTGCCATTGCTTCGCCATGTGTTAATCCAAACCATAATATACTCCTGTTTCAAATTTCATCTCGATTCCTTCAGGCGTTTTGACGTAAATTAGTTACAAACAAGCATACGGACTTTTGCATTTATAAATAATATTAGTAGAATGAATTTTGATATCAATTGTATACATGTTAATTATAATAGTTAACCGAATTTACTTACTCTAATTCTTAGCAACGGCCAATTACAGAGCAAACTTTGAAATATCTTGACTTACTTCTGGGAATCGATTCTAATCAACTAGATATCATAATCACTAGACCAACTTGTTATCTTATACATATAGCAGTTTGAAATGTTGTGTTTGTTTTCGGAAGTAACATTCGCCATATATTTCTAGGAAATGTAAACATATACAAATTCAATTAACACATACAACGTATTGGTTTCGCAGAATTGCTAAACAAATATGTATTTCTCGTTCCAATACATTCGGGTTGCTTAAGTGAAATTCTCGGAAACCAACTTTAATAACATAATCAAAAGAAGTATTTTGGCTTAAAACATTGCAAATTATTGGTACTTCTAAGCACAAGATTTCTGGTCGATCAAGGAGTTTTAGCATTCCTTCAGCAGTATTCTTAACTTAATTTAATAAGGTTTATTTTTTTAATCAGTCACTTAGAAAATTAAAGCTATAATTAAAACTTTACCTTATATTTATTTAAACATCCTCTATAATTACTATGATCTGTCTGCCCGTTTCCGGGTTATACATATATAATATATAAAACAATACAAAACTCAAATAAGAAGAATTTACAGAAAAACCATAGTCAGTAAATAAACATAAAAATTAACATTAACAATAAGAAATATACATAATTTTTGCCATTAAATAACAGTAAAACAGCAATGAATGCAGCAATCAAACATAACTTCATCACTTTTATCAGACGGGAACATAAAACGCACTGCATTACTGCATTATTACATAATTTCGAAAACATTAATGTAAACATCACTCGCTTCTCATTAAACATGAAATCGAATATTCGTGTCATCGAAATCGATTCGAATCGTATACGTACAAAGCTCGCGTATCGAGGGACTAATGAATAGTCGCCATTTTGAATTCCCTATCAATAATAGATTTCAATCGCGGGTCGCGAGTCAATTGGATTTTCACGAGCCGCGAACCTACGGTGGGCCTTATTTCGCATAATTTGCTCGCGATTTCTATGTAAAATATTATAGTGGTACATTATTATATTTTGTGTCGAGCATACATGTTGTGTTATTCACGATGAAATAATAACATCAATTAACGAATTAAAAAATATTTGATTTCTTTGTTTTCAGATTTATTACTATCCGCATTAGTATTATTTAGTACGTATGTACAATAATGAAGCATGTACAAACAACATCATTGGTCACGTGATAGCCCGGAGGCACTTATAGGCTGTTGATTTGATGTGATGTGAAACAACATGAAAAGACCTATCAATTCAAAGATTTAAAAAAATACGTTTTAGTGCAAACAATTTAGTTTTAACTTTTCAGTACAACGTAAAAATCAGCACAAAACAAATAAAAAAAAAAACGAAATCCAATTGTTTTTATTACGACAACACATCTAAAATTGGCAAGTACACAAAACATTTTATACACCAAAATCGAATAACAACAACGAAAATATTCGAAATTCCCATCACTAGTCGCCTACGTATTTCACACGTCGTCGAATAATAAATCGTTTCAGTTTTACGTCGCTCGTGCATTTTCTATATGCGTGCACGAACTCCCTCGAGTGTCGACGAATTGACATCTCGACTCGAGTGATCATTAATATCGATTTAATAACGATTAGCGCACTCGCGCCTTCACTGATTCCTACTCGGATTCAATTTTCGTAATGGATGCCAATTAGCATAATACTGTAAGCGGTTTGTGTGTTTTAATAAATACCTGTTGTGTTTGGTTTGCTGTTACGCATGTTGTAGTGTTTTTAGTTGTTAATTATGACGTTGTTAAAAGTAATTGCTTTGGGCAACATTTTGGCTTTTATGTCAGAATCCAAATTTAGTTTTAATGTTAGAACCTAGCTATCTAACTTAGAAATATCTATAAAATATTATGTTTCAATATTGCTTTTGTAACATACGCTTAAATTTGACAATATTGTATCAATGCTTTTAGTACTACCAATACCTATAAATCGCCTCTTCATACACACAATACAGTGTCTCTCATTCGTTAGCTCGCCCCAATAATTCGCATTAACGTCCTTATTTATGTAGAAATAAGTGCTATAATAAAATACCTTTGGCGCGTATTAAATTGATGTCCTCGAGGCAAATTCGACATCGAGAGGTCATTTATATCCAATCAAAAGGGATGTCGCATTCATTCGTACATTGGATTTAAATTGAACATTTTATATTTGGATTTTACAAGAGTTTTTTAGGGCAAAGGATTTGTGACCTTTTGGTTTTGTGTATCTCGGGGCAATGGTAGGCACTTTTGTACAAAAATGTTTATTGAATTTGTTGGTCTAGTGTCATATGCTGCTTTTTGTTACATAGATCAAAGATAGCGAAAATCGGTCAGAATTATAAATTAATTGTGTCAACTGGTACGTTAACTGACGAAGCTTTAAAGTTTACTAGCTTTCTACCGCTATTTTTACGCAGTCAAAAGACAAAAAAAAAGTTACGGATAGTACGCGCGATTCCAGGCAGAGGGCGCGATGGGCGCGTAGCTCGAATCGCCAGTAGCAGCGCGACAATCACCACGTCGTGTGTCGCGGAATGCTACTCATGAATATGAGCCTCTAGCATGGCTTGAAACTAGTCGAGTTCCTCGTCAAAACAATACGTGAGTAAGCCGATAACATAATAATTAATTTAGTATGTCTCACAAAAGTTACAATAAAATCACTTCAACAACAACTCAACAAAACTATAAACGCATTGATAATACGAAGTAAATATTAATGTTCCCATACTTCTCAGGTACCCATATTTATCTCTCTGTTATGTTTACAAAGGAATACATAATTAACTTAAGACAAATATAAAATTAGGATAAATGTTGTTCCACGTGCAGACTTTGGCAAACACTTTAGTTAGAAGGAACTTTGTCTTATTGTAGCTTCTTGACAGCTTGTGAAAGTAATGTACGACATAAGGCGGAATATTTTGATATAACTTGAGGATCTAGTCTTTAGTCCAGCGCTTTATGTCCTGAGATGCAGACTGCCTAGCGCGTTACCGGGACTCCGGCTCGAAAAGCAGGATCTTACTCCGGGACGCAGGGTGGTTTTTATTCAGCAAGAGAAGACTCTCAGACAAGACGAGCCTCAGAGGCGGGAAAAATATGGAAGATGTTGATCCCTAAAAAAGTGCTCACATCCTCCATTCAACAAATCAGAAATACGAGAAAATCTATATATAAAATATTACAAAACATCTAGGTACTGTCAAAGACATAATCCCACTCTTGATCTGTACCATTTATTCCGCCACCATTTATATAGAACCTCATTTTCGTCTTAATCCAATATCTATTATCAATAATCCCGGAGAGAGCGCCTAACTTCATTCATCACGCACACAGAGGCATCAAGCCTTACTTAATATACTATTTGTGTTCCCAAAATAAGAATAATCCCACCAACTTGTAGGGATCTTGTTGTACTTCATCATGAAGCTAACACAAAAACTTTTGTTTCACAAACAAAGACTTACACACATTCCTTATAATCAGACTCGTAAATGGAAATTGAACAAATAAAATGAGTTAATAATAAGGCTTACGGCCTTACTTTCCCATATAAAGAATGGAGGGAAACGCATACTGGCGTAAATCAGGGTAAAGCTTCGGATATACTAGGGCATAAAGTTCTCTGCAACATGGTACGTAACTTAGGTCTGCAACATTATGTACGTAACGCACGTTTGTACTCCTATCATGACATTTGATACAGTAGATGAAGTAGATATGCATCATGCATAATGAAATAATTGGTACGGTACGGTAATTTAATTTTGTATAACTGTGAGAATAAACAATAACTTCATTTATCTCATTAAGCGCCTGTTTCACCACCTTCGTATAAATGCCCGATAAACTTATATGACAGATAGTGCATACAAATTACATTCTTAATTCAAAGTTATCTGATATATAGCGGCTATCTCGAAATAGTGAAACAAGTCCTTAACATTTTAAAATGATTGTATCATTCCAAACAGGGTCCACGCAACATCGAACGTTACACGTCATGTTGCAGTAACAGCAGTATCAACATTCACAGTGAAAACATGGCTTAAAAGAAATATCGAACGAGAGATACCACCATGGATTTGTGATGATATACAACCAGTAACACAAGTTTCGTTGTTTTATTAGAAAAGTGGGAACGTTTTTCACTAACGCCGGCTTATTTGTGGCGAAACTTGTGTGAACATTCGTCACGTAGCGTACGAAAATGATTTTGACATGAATATATGAATGTCGTTGTTCTGCCTCTGTGAATTATTTGGACGTAAAACTGCGACGTTTTTTATAAACATGACTTATGAAAGTAGTTTTTTTGGGATGGCGCATGATTTTTTATATTTTTTGTTTTTGGTTTCAATATGAATTTAAACTAAGGCATGAAGCCTCATGAATTACCTCTTTTAACTTTTCAGTATGATTTTTTTTAAATATGGTACACTCTCAACTCACTTTACATTTTTTATTTATACTTATTAAGTAGCCTTAATTGGCTTGTAAGAACAGTATCCTTAGTATCAGTTTGATTTACGTTTAAAGTAATCGAAACGAGAGCGCGTTAGGCGCTCTGGGTGGACGGATCGAACAAACTAACCAATCGGAGCGTCGAACGCGCTCTCGTTTCGATTACTTTAAACGTAACAGTACAGATCACACATCTGTGACCACAAAACCAAATAAATTTACCCATAATAGCTATAAAGAACTCTGTCAATAAAAAACCAGTACTCGTAAGTTAGGATTACGGACCCTACGGCTTACGTACGCCTAATAGTTCTAACTTCAAACTGGTAGCGTATTTACGAAATACACACGTGAGTAGTCGTCCACTCAACACACTTCATACTTATAATTGGGTAAGTTTGAGCTGACGAGGTGTATGTTTTGTAGTTGTTGGCTTGGAGCAAATATGTACGGGCTGGACAGCATGCAGTTTGTTCAGTGACCTTTATAATAATGTTGGGCTGCGTCGTGAGTCGTGATGTTATCTGAATTATTAAGCTCAGCTTGCTTTGGCCTGTCTGTTGCAAGGAAGCCTGTTGTGCCTTTGACATTTTAGGTCTGTATAAAATTTTAACCTCCGAATACTGTAATGCTACTCAAATTTAAGTTTTATTTAAATATCGTGCTATCTCTGTCATTTTACAAAGAATTTATTGTGACAGAACTATTTTTGAGAGCGAATTAAAATTGAGTGACGTTTGAGTATTTGAACATAAATAAACCTCTCTAATAAAAACTTCGCTTATTTTAGACATACAGACTCTTGGGAAATGTAATGATTAGATAGATATTTATGACATCAAAATATTTTGTATATAGAACTAATTCGAACTGAAAGTTAAAATAGAACTGAGGTAATTTATGAAGGTATATCTGATATGTCTATGTAAATACGTAGGTACATAGATGCAGTACATATGATCCAGTTTATTGGTATAATTAGATAATTATTATAATGATATAATACGAATTACGGTCTAAAGCAATTAATCAATTAGCTAAACTGCATTATCTGCAGCATAGCTACTACAACTACAAAACAAAACAAAATTATTATTGTTTTTGAAAAATCCAATGGCAACTTAAGGAAAACAAAAGTAATTGCATTTCTCTAAATTCGTATCAGCTGAACAAATCCTTGGTATTACTACTCCCAGGGCATCGATCGGACATTTTAACAGAACAAAGTTATCTAAAACTAAAATGCCAGTGGTCCGATTCAAAGCTTGGAGATACACAAATCCGATTTGCGACCGCTTGCATGTACACTAAGAATGAAGAATAAAAAACAAACTAAAGAATAAAAGGCTCAAGCTGAGTAAAGGCTGGATGTGGTGTGGTAGCTTACTGTTTATTAGAAAACAACAAACGTCTTAAATACATTTTTCTATTTCGATTATTCAATTATTTGAAGAAATGGCCTTAAATAATCAGAGACAAATATTATCTAATCTGCATGCAATAGGAAAACTAAATTCAGTACTGCCATGCAGTAGTTTATAGATAGTTCATATTTAAAGTCTTGTTAGGAAAACCTAACTTAAACTTAATGCATCAAATAGTTGATTAAATTAGACATCGTTCCGTTAAACAATATCAAAGAACATAAAGACTATTAGAGACTATCTATTCCGGCATTTATTTAAATTTCCTCAAAAATATTTCCATTTAAAAACAAAGAACATGAAAGAAACTTTATTAAAACACCATTTAAGTATGAAAAGATAACCCCATGAAATGGAGGAAGACGCTATAATTTTTTTCCACCTGGATAAATACATCTTAGAAATGGTTCCGATAAAAATCCCTCCTGCTTACAATCTTACGCTCTCTTGAACCAATAAGATTTCACTGCGATCTCACGATAAGCTATATTCATCGAGGAGTTTTATGATATTTTTTTATGGTTGTACATAAAAGTTTTAAATTAAATATTAAGTAAGTTATGAAAATAACAGAACTTGCAAATATTTTTATATAATTTTTTGTTGAAAAGTTTTTGTTTTATGTTAACGATGCAGATTTTTGGTGGGCGGCACGTCAGATTATGTAGCTGTAAAAAAATTGCCACAATATTTTAGTTGGTATTCAAAATCTGATAAGACTGAAAAACATATTACACACTAGCTTCTGCCAGCGGCCTGAATCGCCAGTGTCAAATTTCAAAGCCAAAACACCTGTGTCAAATTTCATCTCGATCCTTTCGGCCGTTTTGACGTAAAGGAGTAACAAACAAAAACCAACTTTCACATTCATAATATTAGTAGGGTTATCCGAATGAAAATTTATCTCCAAGCAATATCCAACCGTTCTAAGGTGTATTGTAGTCAAGATAATACAAGCACACAAAAGAAAAATATGAGAAAATAACTTTAATAAACTAGTTACGAGGCAATAAGCTACCACGTCACCGCCGTAACACGGACAAACAAAGCTGTCTCGATTGTGAACAGTTCATGGGCAACCAAGCGGCTTATTTTGCTCGCTCCAAGCTTATTTTTGCATGAACTTGACGTCCAACATCCTTTTAGAACAAAAATAAATAAAATAAGGAATTAACAGCTTCTTAATTGTGTGGCTTTTTTGTTGTAAATGCTTGTGGTGTTGAAAAGGAGGTTGTTTATAAAAAACGTAGCTCCCGCTGTGACCTTTTACGCTGCATTTTATCCCGGTTCTAGCAGAGATTGAGTTTTTCTGCGCAGAGCAGCAAAGGATGAGTAATTACGTCTTGCAGTTGCAACTGTTTAAGTACCTATACAGATTTTTATTTCACACCTCCTTTTTATCGTCATGTCCTTTATCCATGATGGGGTAGGCAGAGGCAAATAATGCTACTGTACAATGTACACTCACTTTTCTGCGTTTGTGTTATAAGTCCCACGAAATAGGGATGAGCCTATTGCCGTATACTGGGCACAATTCCAGATTTTTTTAAATTAAAATAGTGTCGATTTCTATGATATCAATGATTTACTCTTATTATATTCATTTTATCGTTATATCCTTAATTCTACAGAAGTTAATATTATTTATCCTAACCAAATAATCATCCCAAACAATAAAGCAAATTCTCAACCTACACAAACACATGATTGTGTCAAAAACAAAACCCATTCAAAACAAACATGGTAAAAATAAAATAAAATACAAAACTAAAACAAGTCAACAAAAATAAAATACAGTCCAAAACTAATCCCGAACATTACTTGTGTCCACTGTCAATTTCGATGGCTGACGAAAATTTTTACAACCTATACAAAGTAAAGTTGAATAAGCCGAGTGAAAAGGGCTGTTCGTAAATTTTTAGGGTTCTATTGGAACCAAAATTGTGTGCTAGCTTATATTTATCGTATTTAATATTGGTTTTTGGTACTCTCATAGTTTGGATCGAACCGAATCTGGGTCAGCATCGAATGGGTGAAAGTTTGAAATGGAAATTCGGAAATTGTGTTATTTTTAGAAGGTGCTCGAATGTGACTGTTTTGTTTTCCTCGATTCTAGGTTATTGTCATATCTAGTTTTAACCAATACCGATTTTTACAAACACATAAAATTATATCGTGCATCGTCATGCCTTTTATCTCCAAAGGGGTAGGCAGAGGTGCACATTACGGCACGTAATGCTCTACAATGTACACCCATTGCCGTATACTGGGCACAGTTTCAGACTCCGTGCTACTACTACTGAGAAATCTTCAAAAACTGAAAAAAAGCCCAGTAATACTTTGCCTGACCCAGGAATCGAACCCGAGACCTCTTGTCCGGCAGTCACACTTGCGACCACTCGACCAACGAGGCAGTCTTGTATAAAATTATATCTTGCTTTAAAAAACTAAAGTAGACGCGACCTAAGGAATGGAATAAAGACTCATTCAATTATAAATCAACATTGTATTTACATGTCAAGTAATTAACGGCTCTAAACGTCTACTTTCTATTTTCATCGCCCCAATTGAACGTCACAACAAACATTTCCTCGAAAACTTATTCTTAGTTCTCGTCCTAAAACAATACAAAATACCATGAAAAGGGCAAGTTTTCTTTCCGAGAACCCCCATATAAGACAGCAACAAGCTAATTTACTTTTCCGCCCACGGGCGGTCAAATAACGTAATAAAATACCTATACGTGATTATACCCTCGGGCTCTCTCGTTTACTCCTATAGTAATTGAGTATACACTTCTCGGTCAAATATTCATAAACGTCGCATGGAGATTGGTTCGCGTTGTATTTTTAAAAGCATGTATTTTGGTTTGAAATAAGAATTTTGTTTTTGATTAAGAAATTATTGGTCACAAAGCAATATGTACCTAAATGTTTTGTAAATTAGGTATATATTTAATTGTCTTTGAGGTTTTTGAATATAAATTTGTTTATTTACATACTAAGCTGTTTATTTCTTTGAGTTTTTAGCTTTGATTTTAGTACGGTCCTACTCATCCATTTTTATTATTATTTAAAAAGATTACACGCACTCGAATAATCTCTACTGCCTAAATCACCCGCTTTTTGTCTACAGTACAGGTACACAAAAAACCCTATTTTCATTAAAACCCAACCTGGACAATGGACTTGTAAAAATCTGCCTTAAAATGTAGCCACAAAATTTATAGCTACATCAATCTCGGTTTTTTAAAAGGTTGTAAACGAAAAATTACTAATAAAATGTTCTATAAAATTCCCTTCGAAAGGTATAAATGTTTTAAAAATAAAAGTGAACTAAATCATAATAGCAATATTGACATTCTAGAGGCGTTATGTATAAATTTATTATACAAAAGAAATAACAGTCACACATATTTACCAAAGTATTATTAGGTAAGTTAAAAGACAGAGCAGCAGTAGATATACTTTATGTTGTTTAACCCAAAAAAAAACGATTACAACTTACATCATACTAATTTAACTCTTTACACTCTTTTTGTTTTACTTTTCCATGCGAAAATCTGACCAGTTTACTGACTGGAGTCAGATTTCTCCATATATTAGGGCCACCATTCATCTCTTCGTTCAAACACCAAGCATTTACATATAAGACCACACACACACACACACACACATACATAATTTTATATCCCCAACTTTTTATATGGAACTTTAGGAAAAAATCCGTCGGCCAGGGAGTCCAGTAAATTAGCCATATTCAAAGGAATGAGACGTTTCAATTTGTACGCGGCCGGGTTGTCAGTAAAAAAATGGACAGAATGGTTGACCGCACGAAGGAGTGCTAAAGGATTTTGCGACGTCCATGTTACTCGTATAAAAAGGACCTATATAAGTTGCTATAATAATAATTTTGTTCGTGACGTTTTGATAAATGGCCCATAAACGTTCTGCTGTTATTGATATTTTCGTTTTTACGAAGCAGTGATGTACAGTATCATCTGTATGGGGAAGAAGTTCATATAAACTTTACGATAAACTATCATGAGGTATAAAATAAAATTATTCACATAAGAATATTATTATTTTCTTCAGTATTGCAATTACTAGAAAACCGTTGTGAAACAACGCTTGTGTTATGTTTGTTTGTGTGAGTTGAGGTTATTGGAGGTCCAATTACCCCCTTCCCAATCTTACCGATTCCCGATTCCCCAACAATTCTTAAATTCCTATCTCCCAAAGGCCCGCAGCGTAAGTGTAACGCCTTTAGTGTTGCGGGTGCTTTTACTTATCATCAGGTGATCCGTCTGCTCGTTTTTCGGCATATACCATAAAAATTGGATGTAGTACTGAATGTTACTTACAGTAGTAAAATCTCCTGCCATTTTGTGTACCTGTGTCTTGTGCCAAAAGCCCGTGTCCCAGATAATTTACAAATGTCTTAGCAACTTTATTGAAAACAGTTTAAGAGTTTAAAAGATCGTGTAAGTTTGGAAATTGTCGTTTACCTGAATTTTTATCGTATACTATATTGGTTTTGTAAAAGGAAAAATTTTGTGACTGCCTAAGATTATGTCAGTTTCCACTTGAAATTTTGAAGAATAAAATCATGATACTGCTTTATTGTGGAACATATGTATTTATTTTATTATGCATTTCTAAATATTTTATACTATACGTTATATTTAATAAGTAGGTCTATAAGTTTTTTATACTATAAATATTCATTCACAAATTGAGCTCAACTTACTTCAATATCTTTTTCATAACCAACAATGGTGGGATATAATTATCCCCAGATATTAATACAGCAAAATACCAAATTTTTATTACATTTTCAACTTTATTACCAAACAATAAAGTTCTTGACTTGCTGGTATTTGTACAGGAAAACTTTTCGTGTCCACTGAGCCGGATAAAAAAAAATCCAGATAGTTTCTAAAGCCAACCGATCGATATCGTACTAATATTACACACTGAAAATTTTCGACACAAATCCCATTTTGGCTGGAACACCTGACCGCATTTTTAACTTCGAAAAAGTTTCTTCTAGTATTTTTTTCGTTCCTCTCATTTCCAATATGTACTTTGAATATTGAAGATTGTAAAGGGGACACCGGCTCTGCATAAAACGTTAAGCCAACATGTTTAGGTACATTGTACCATGTAAGCTAATAGGCATGATGAGGGAGTATGGAAATTAAAAATCTATTTTGTCCGTCTCTTACATAATAAAAAATATTAGAAACAAAGGTCAGGAGTTGGAGCAAATACGTCATTCCTACGTATAAAATATACCTAGTGGTGATGTCCCAAGATATTTCAAATGGACATATCATCGAAAGTATTTGTTTCCGTAAGAAAATAAAAAATACGTGTCCAATATTTTAAATTATTTTAAAACAAGACGAACATAAAAATAAAAATTGGTCATCCACCCAATTAACACAACACAGAATAGACAAGAAAATCTGTATTACTAATAAAAGGTTTCACACTATTACAAGTCTTCGAAGTAATTAAGTTTTTGGAAAACATGGTATCAAACTGGACCTCGAAACTTACATCTGTGCAGTCACGATTAGTATCTACTGTTCTTAGTCGCACAGTCAAAAAATGTCGCGGCAATGTCGTCTGAGGACACATGTCCCTCAACAAAATGTTCCTAGTGGAGACGAGGCTTTACTCGTACTAAACGGAACAAAATCATACAGGATAAATCCTCTGATATATATTAAAATACAATACATGTGTACATATATTATGTGGGTGTAGATTAATATCTATATTTGAACATTGAGCGCCTATTGGGTATTGGTTCTTATTGAGACAATGAAATCGTTCAACCCCGCAATGGTACGTTTGATCAGCATGAATAATTTGACCAGTTTGATCATATTTATAATCGATTGTCTTGTATTGTTTTAATGTGAGATACTACGCAAGTGGTCGCAAAAGGGACTGCTAAACTCAAGGTATAGTCCATCCCTAGCTTTTCCACTTTTAAAATCTTGAGATGGAATCAAGACAGTAAGACAAGACAATAAATTCAACCACAATATAATAGCAAAAAACAAAACTGGAAACAGAGAGAAATAGAGAAAAAGAGGGAAAGAGAATGAGAGTGGAATACATTTGTCACTAATACCGCTTTTCCCATAGGTGATGCAAGAGCCAACCAAGGAACTACACATTTGTCGCTGGAAGATTATAGCAAATCTTCTTAGGTAGAGGAGACCCCCGTCAACCGACCCAAGGGTTAGGTAGTAAAATGGCTACATAATGATAATCAAGCGATCATACACATTCACTTCTTATCCTGCCAACTGAAGGAAGTGAGTAGCCCGATCGATGGCCATTCCTCCATGCAAATGGGTCCCCAACAATAGCTTATAGGCATTGTGTATATGATAATAGAGGCCATTTTACCGCACCACGAGATTTACTCCCAAATGTATACGATTACCTACATACAAATTGTGTTGAGATATACAATTTATTTCTGTATAAGTTTTTTATTGTATGTAATATGTATTGTAGTTTGTGTTATTTTCTTTGAATGATTTAGAGACGAAATATGATAGTATTATATGGAAAAGTATTGTATAAAATAACGTTTTAGTACCTACATACATACTCCATGAACATATACTTTCTGATTAAAAACAGCTACAATTAAAATACACATTTAAAAAGCTAAAGACTTTGTCAATAGTGAAAAGTAAATCGTCAACAATAACCTCTAGAGCGCTCTGAAAATAATAAACTATCTAGAAATTGCAAGGAACGCAGTTAATTAGAAGGAAAACAGAATAAAGTGCTGTTTACGTGAAAAGAAAATTCTAATTGACTATTAAGTAAGCGGGTGGAATGAAAGTAGGAAAACTTGAGATTTTTATACAAAGAAAGTTAAGGGTTTATAACCTTCATGCTTTAGTGTAGCTCCGTAAACTATAGTTGGTTTACTACAAACGTGGGTACTGTCACGTCATAATAATGTGACTATCCCACACAACTGGCATAAGTGTGAGCGAGAGATCTGATAAAAAATACTTATGACAGTTCACACGTTTGTAATGGCCCAACTATAGTTCGAAAATGTAAAGTAAAACAAAAGTGTGCCATTGAGTTATTTAGCTAACTGCAGATGTACCGTATGCTATTGAACTTTTTGCCTGCTTTAAAACTACATGTAGGTTAAGTTTGGTCTTGATTAATTTGGCTATCAGAAAAAAGCAACATAAAAAATACATATAAAAAAGGGAAATAAATATTGTATGTAAACACTATGAACTTTTAGTTGGTTTACACCACTTCTAGTATCTAATAGATAGACGTAGTAAACATTCATAATAACTACGAGTGAGTGAGTGAGTGATTCATAATAACGACCTCTGATTTTGTTTCAGTATTTCTTCTCAGAATAATCCGTTAAAGAAATCCTCAATCCGGCTTATTATTATTATTTATTTTAGAGATTGACATGTAAAAGTGTTATCATGTAATCTATTTACAAAAACAAATATAATTTTACAGTAACTCTTGACGGCGCTCAGAACATTATTGGAGAATGCAACCCCGAGGATTTTATTCGTACCTTAAATTCAAGACGTGTTACTATCTGCATTAACTAAGTGATGCCCAACTACTCTAGTTCCGAACTTCTAAGAAAAAAAAAACAAAGTCAATAGACAAATGTCTTTCTCAAGGGGTCAGACTTGATTAAATCTTCTTTTACACCCTTTTAGCGCGTCTTTTTATTGCTTTTCCTGAATGAGCTGATTGTTATCGTGTTTTCTTCTATTTTAAAGTAAATTGACTTAGATTTCGTCTGACCGTCGCTCTAATACATTTGCATTTCAATGTTCCGTTTTATTTTTCTCGGTTTAGTTTGACTGAACACGTTTTCTAGATCGTACAATCCAGTAAGGCTGGTGCCCGATCCGGAGCTGCAAACTACCTAACAGGTTTACCGGGGGTCTGGAGAAGCAGGGTGTGGTTTTTATTCAGTAAGAGTTTGACACTTTCTCTCACCTCGCCAAAGGCGGGAAAAGTCACAGGATGACTTTCTTCTCTAAAAAAAATGTGCACAATTTCGACAAGTTGAATAATTGTATGACAACTACACTGTATTGTAGATATAAGAAGAATTTAAGATCAGCTTCATTTTCGTTCTTGTTTGCGTCAAATATTTCGATTAGAAAAGACAACAAAAGTTTATTCCTTGTTTAAAGGAAAACTACATTTAACAAAATAGTGTAAATTCATATAAAATCTATGAAATATCTAGATCTAGAATATCACTTACCAACGACATGTATGTATGCTGACCGCACTTGAGTGTGGAAGGAAGGAGCGTCGGCCGACACTTCACAGCGGTATCTGCCGGCGAGTGCACGCGTCGCCTCACGTAAAACCACTTGCTGGGATGTCGATCTTGACACCTGAGAGAAATATTTTCGATTATTCACGAATACTAAGTTTAAATGGATATGTGAAAGGTTTATTTTGGCCTGTTAAGATATGTTTCTAGGATTAGATGTGGTGTCTTGTTAAGTTGATTGGTTATAGTTATTTTAGGAAGAAAATTACATGTATAATATGGCCTAACGTTTAAAGTAATCGAAACGAGAGCGTGTTGTGCGCTCTAATTGGCCGGGTCGAATAAACCAACAAATCACAGCGCGATCTCGTTTCGATTACTTTAAACGTAAGGCAAAATCTTACTAAGGCTACTGGAAGACACATCCTCGTATACTAAATTGATTTATCATATTTAGGAGTACTATGATACTTTAATCTTATTGATAAAAAACACGATGACCTAATAAAAGCGTGTTAAAATAAGCATGCACCGATATCACTACTATGTATCTGCCTCCCAAACGAATAAATGGTAGACAAATGAAATAATCAATACATATTTGAAATCATACATTATTCCTATCATTATTGTAAATTTAATCTATGTACAATGTTACAATGCATACATATGTATTCTGAATAATGAATACATTTTAGTAAATTACTCAAAATAAAAACGCGAGTGGAGGCCATTTGCATGATTTGGTTCACCCAACTATAAAGTTTAAATATTGGTGAATGTAATAGAGGCTTTTATGCGTTTATTTTATATTTTCAGTGCTATTCATAAATTGGATTGCAATGTAACTAGACACGTCTATAAAATTTTAGGATTTTATTTTTTTGATTTCCAGTCAAATCAATGGTTAGAGATTACCAATCCAATTTTTTTTTTGGGAATAATAGTATGATAAAATAAATGGATTTTGAAAGGCAACTAAAATAACTTTCTAACTAAAAAATTAATACGTTGTTGTTTTAATGGTGAAGACTGTACTAGATAGAATGATCAGTTCTAACCCTTAGGTTATCCTTTGCTACGGACTACCGCGGCTCTGGCTCGAAAAGCAGGAGTAGGAACGGGGTGGTTTTTAATCCGTAAGAGTTTGACACTCCCTCTTGCTTTGCCCAAGGCGGGAGAAGTCATTGGATGATTTCCCCTTCAACAAGAAACTGGTTTATATGATACATCTATGTTAAATTGCCTCGTATGTAATAGTCACACCACATATAAAATTGAGTTGTGTTCGGGCAAGTGAAAAAATAAATGTAACATACAGAGAAGTGTAAAAAAACTAATTAAAAAGAAAACATTAGAAATATACCGCAGATTTATTTAAAAGAATTGTCCAATAAACGGTTGGATGAGCACAACACGAGTCTAAAGTCTAGCACATCTCAAAGCGACGGGGGCGTAATTAAAACGCTTTTTTTCCCATTTCAATGTCCAGCAATATCCTGTGTCCCACTTCTCCTTATTGATCCGACATTGGAAAATAAAATTGCGAATCCCCACCCTCTTGTTTACTGACCAAGCTTCGAGCTCATTTTAATTTCTCACGATATTTTCCCCTTTATTATCTTTGATGACAGGAAGAGTTGAGCGGGCCATTGTTCGAACGATGCTCGCTTCATAATCTCCTCTTCCGAACGGCGGAATAAAAATTTCTATTGTATCGGAATCAGTGAGATTACTAAGATTTTTGTCGCATTTTATTTTGTCAGTTGTTCCGGCTGTGACGGCGACGAAGGCCTTCGTTTCTTCGATTGTCGATATTCGTACTAAACTCAAACACTCCATTTTTATTATGCGATAAAATTTTACTACGCTAGTTCGGAATACTGATTTTTATTGGGAAATATTCTTATTGGGATAATTGTATGTTGCCATAGAAATTTTAGGATTATTTTTTGGGAGAAAAATATGGTAAAAAAAAACTTTTTATAATCCACTTGACCTTTTTAATAAGTGTTGTGTAGAGACGAAACGTACTAAAATAGATTAGTAAATAGCTTGCAAAGGTCAAGTTGATACGTTTTAGTACATTTTTCATTCATTCCCCCGATGACCCAAAGCAAACATTATTAAATTCCTGAGCCCAACGTAATTTTCTAAAAGTAACCTCAGGCTATTTACTTTAATACGCCAGAAAATAACGTCACAGGTTAATAAAACAAGAATGTCCGGCCATCATTATATTTTCGAGGTACCCATTATAAAATTCATAACACAACCTTTTTTATGTCCGTAGAAAAAAATATCACAAACAAAGGATAAACTTTTCATGAAATCCACAAACAGACAAATATCCTAAACCAATCAAACTGTATGCATACAAAAATATAAAACATTGCTGCAATAAATCTATAAAATATCCTTTTGCAGGGATTTTAAACTCTATGCTAACAGCAACATGATTCAGTTCAGATTGTGATTGAATTTGCGGAGAGAAGTCCTTTATATCGTCGGTACTCTACACTTTGGAACAACACTAAGAAACTTTTTAAAGCGCTTGAAGTATAGATACTCATTTTTATTTCATTTTACTTGACGTATCTGCGAAAATAAAACTTGTTTACATATAAAAATGATTCACTTTCGAGCAGCAAGTCCGCAATATTATAGTCTGTTTTCAAAAAAAAAAACCTTTCATTTGCTTGCACTGTGGAATAAATAAAAAAATGTAGTGTTATTTGGAATTTATGCTTCACAAAAATCATTCCTATGAAGTAGTTCCTATGAACACCTCTATACTATGCAAAGAAAACTTTTCATAAAAGGTTCTATATGGCACTATATGCAGATATTTGTTCCTTGCTCATTTTTTATTTGAAAATTTTATTACCCATTCAAACAAATAATTTGACTGCACTCGATTTTAAAACTACAAGAGCGTTGAGAATTCCCTCTCGATTTACGAATTTTTATTTTTGATTATTTTATACTTATACTTAGGTTTTAAATTATACAGAATTGGATGCTATTTTACTGATATTAGGTGATTTGGCAAGCCACAGCCAGACGAGTTTCCATCCAAAGTGCATTCACTACCGTAAGATATGATGTGAAACGTTGAACAAGAAAAATCGATACTCGTTTACATTTTTGTAGCCTTAAAATGAATATATTTGTATATTTTCTGATACATCTATTATTATAAGATTACAGTACATGTCTCGTTGGTTGCAGTTGTGGTTGTTTAGAATTTTATTTTAAACAAAAATGTTTCTGAAGCCGTGTACATATTGTGTTGTAGTGGTTACACTGTATGGAATCCTTTAGTTACAAATTATAAGCAAAGGTGGAGATCAATGTTTATTTCTTCTTTCTATAAAATATGTCACACACTTCACAAGCACGGCTCCAACTCGGCTCTGGCACAGCGTTGTTTCGAATTGTGGCTACCGCTAGCTGGCAGCGTGCTTGCGGCGAGCTGCAAGCGCGCAATGCGACGTTGTTTCGCTTGCGCTTGCAAACGCCTTGTCGCCGCCCTAACTACAACTCCTGTTTTTAGACCGTTGGAGTACCAAATATACCCTCTAATTTATTCCTCCAAATTAAGTTATCTTTATAAACTAAAATTAATCTCAAAATATTCCACTAAAATTATAAGGCTTAATTTAGAAATAGATTGTAATCGTCTTAGGAACAGGAGTATTATATTTAAATGTAACAAAATATATTTCTATTCATAAACTGAACAAAATCAGGTTTCATTTAACAATAAAGATTATTAATCTAAGTTTGGTATCAGATTTATTACGTAACGTTCCAGAAAGGTTTTTCAAGTTCCATATAATAATGCTCAAAGGGGATTGACCAACTTGTATGGGACTTTGGCTATTTTTGAACAAGCACTTCAGCTAATAATATATGATGTTTGATTTATTAGTTCATATCAGTAAGAATGAAGATACAAACTTAGTTTTGTATCAAGATTTATATTTAGATATTTTTTACATTTTATTGAAACTGATTATGCATGAAATAAAACATTTTTTTTCTATTAAATTGCATTATTAATCCGATTCATATGTAATTAAAATATGGTCAAGGAACTCGGCAGGTGGATTAATAATTTTCTGGTACCTTGCCCAGCTTAAAAACCAAATAATAGTTATTATATGTGCACATCAACCTACTGTTCTATGACCCACCATGCAGTTGCAGCAATAATGTTTTATGGCTGTCCTGCCTTTAGTGTTATTTTCATATAATATATATACAAAATATGTTTTCCTACTAATGTGTCTACTTTGTATTTTCCCACGCAATAAATGGGAGTTTCAACACTCACAATGCAAAAGAACAAAGCGAATAATCTGTCATTTTGACGAAAAACACAACAGATTGACAGCAGATTGGCAGCACTAAAGTCAAATTCAAAGCCAACTACTACAAATACTTGGTCTTATCATAACAAATACCAATAAAAATCGATTTTTTTAAAGTACAAATTGATACAAAGTTATTAGCGTCAGACATTTACTAAAATATAAATAAAATTATTGGTAAATTACATTTTTGTTGAGCAGCCTGTTCAAAAATAGCCAGATTTGGACAATCTCCTTTAAATCGAATATGTAGATGCTCAGTATTATTTTTCTGTGGCAACCGGGCAGACTGATAACCTAGTGCCATGGGAGACAGGCTATACTTATATTAGTACGTAACTAGTTTGAGTACTTTACTTCTATAACTATCTTAATATTGTCTTACCGACAAATACATATCTCGCTTCTTCACTTAATACAAAACAAAACCAAAATTACGAAAATGTTTTTAGGAAATTTTACATAAAAAAAAAAATCTAAAATCTTTTGCGTAACAAAGAAATTTCGTGTCGCACTCCTTTGGGTACAGCAACCAATTAAGGCGCGTCTTATCACGCCTTGTCTCTAGTCTGGGCAATAAAATTTCGCGTAATCCCAATGGGCAAAAGACCAAAGCCGCAACAAAAAGCTAGCGAACTCGATCGATGATGCTTACGTTTGTATTTAAATAATTTTAGTAAATTGTCTCTTAGGTTTAGCCTTTTTTTTTTTTTTTTTTTTTTTTGAGGGGGAAAATCATCCAATGACTTCTCCCGCCTTGGGTGAGGCGGGAGGGAGTGTCAGACTCTTACTGACTAAAAACCACCCCGTTCCTTCTCCTGCTTTGAGCCGGAGCCCCGGTAACCTTTTACGTTGTCCGCAGCTCCGGATCAGGCATCAGCCCTACTGGGCCCCATCTGTGGTGGTCTGGCTCTTTGAGGCGCGCGCGGAACGCGACGCGCCGTACGCACGGGTCTGGTTCTGGTCGGGCGGCGAGCTACCCTTGCTCGCCGTCCGCAGACCCGCACTTACGGTGGCCGGAGATCGTCACGCGATCCCCGACGCCCGGAGTGTCTTCTGCGGCGGCTGGGGCGTGAGGAGGATCGTTCCCTCACGCGCTCCGCCTCCTCCTTAGCTAGCATGACTGCTTCGCAGAAGGAGGAGACGGCGTCCCATTCCCTCTCGCTCCGCATCATGGCCTGAACCAAAGCCGGACGCGAGAGGTCACCGTCGCCGATCACATCCCTAAGGACACGGCGGTGCTCAGCCCATGCAGGGCACACCGCTACTGTATGCTCCACCGTGTCCTCCGGGTGATCTACGCAATGCCGACACCCGGGCGTTTCCTCCCGCCGAATCCGAAACAGGAACCTACCGAAACTTCCGTGTCCGGTAAGCACCTGCGTCAGGCGGTAGGTGAGGACGCCGTGACGCCTCTCTAGCCACTCCTCAAAGAGGGGACTTACCGCTGCTATAACAGCGAGCCCAGCCCTCGGTTGCGATAGTCGTTGCTTCCATTCCGCCATGAGATCGCGCCGGAGCTCATCCCGCCACGCACTAATCTGGCGCGGCAGTGGACTTTCGCCCCGGCGATGCGCCTCCGCACGTAAGCTATATACGTGCGCGAGCACTTTCGCCTCCAGATCCCACGGCGGTGATCCCGCAAGGAGGTTAGCCGCCTCCCCGGAGATCGTGCGGTATCCACGGATCATCCGAATGGCCATGACCCTCTGGGATGAAACCAGCGCACGAGCTGGTCGTCGCCGTAGATTTGGCGCCCACACCGGGGCCCCATAGAGGGCCATGGACCGCACAATCCCCGCGTACAACCTCCGGCAGGAGGCGTTTGGTCCCCCAAGGTTGGGTAGGAGCCGCTTTAGGGCAGCCCCCGTCCGTTCCAACTTGGGAGCCAAACGTCGGAAATGTTCCTCGAATTTCCACCGACTGTCGAGGACGAGTCCCAGGTACTTCATCGTCACCTCGACGCCGATGGAAACCCCTCCTGCCATGATCTGGAACCCACCCGGAGGTGGCGCATTCCCGCGGCCATAAAAGCACATGGCCTCGGACTTATGAAGCGCCACCTCGAGTCCCAGCTGCCGGATCCTTTCAACGACTATCGCAACCGCTCTCATCATCAGGTCGGCCGCCGCCTGGTGCGACCTCCCGTGTGCTAGTACCAGCGTATCGTCAGCGTAGCAAACCACGCTGACGCCGCTCGGGAGGTCGGTGCGCAGCACCCAGTCGTAGCCTATGTTCCACAGGAGCGGTCCCAGGACCGATCCCTGTGGAACACCGCGCGACATCTCTCGCCGGTTCCACTCACCTCGGTGACCGGGGTAGATGACGGATCTGTCCGTCAGATAAGCCTCGACTATACGACGGAGATAGGTAGGCACCCGATGATATCGTAGTGCCTCCAAAATGCAGCTCCAGGGCAGAGAGTTAAAGGCGTTGGCGATGTCCAAAGACACCGCCACGACGACTCTACCCCTGGACACTGCAGACCCCGTCGTAAGGTCCCTCACGCGCATGATGGCGTCCACCGTGGAGCGCCCTCTGCGGAAGCCGAACTGGCCGTCCGCGAGGTCCGGCCCTGTTCCCGTCAGGTGCGCGACGAGGCGGTTTGAAATTATTCTTTCAAATAGTTTTCCCACCTCGTCGAGTAGCACGATGGGCCGGTACGCGGACGGAGAGTCCGCAGGGCGCCCTGGCTTCTTCACGAGGACCAGTTTACCCGCCTTCCATGATAGCGGGAACTGGCCCCTCTCCAAACATGCGCTGAAAAGACCAATTAGTCGAGGCCTGAGAGTCTCCGAAGCCAGGACCCACGCCTTGCCAGGCAATCCGTCGGGTCCCGGGGCGGTGTTCTTGGCGCCCATCCGGCGCACCGCCACTCTCAGCTCTGCCTCGGTCACTTCTGGTGGTGTGTCGTCGTCGTCGTCGCTGTGGCCCGCATCGGGCACCGCAGGGGGCGGAGTCATGCACGGAGGGATGTAGCCCCTCTGTGATTGGGGGAACAAGGTGGTGACCACCTCCTCTACAACCTCTGGCCGGAGACTCTGTGTCAGCGGGGGAGCCTGTGTGCGGAGCTTGTCACGCACCATTAGGTAGGGGCGTCCCCACGGGTCTCTGTCCAGAGTCTCCAGCATCTCCTGGCGGGCCTGGTTTTTGGCCCGCCGGATTTCCGTTTTTAGGGCGTCTTTCGCCGCCTTGTACCCCTCATATAACTCCGCCTCTCTAGCTTCCGCGTCCGGTGGACGGATACGAAGCCTGCGGTGCCTAGTGTACTGGCGTCGCGCAGCAACGCACGCACTGCGCAGAGCAGCCAGCTCTTGCGACCACCAGTACATCTGGCGCTTCCGCTGTCCTGGACGGACCCGGGGCATCGCCACGTCACAAATCCTGTACATGGCGTCCTGGAGCCACCGTGCCTCCTCGTTAATGTCGGCAGGCCTGTCCGGTGGTATCACCCAGGCCTGCACGATGGCGGCTTCCAGGAATAGCTCCCGGTCCAGTTGCCTCAGCGCCCAACGCGGGCCACATGGGGCCTGTCTGACCGGTGGGTCCGCGGACTCAGCGGAAACATCGAACCGGATGTACCGGTGATCGGAATATGTCTCCACCTCCTCCATGACACACCAGTCGACGACACGCGGTGACAGAGCGGGGCTCGCGAACGAAATATCCACAACCGATTCACCCTGCATCCGCACACACGTGGGGACAGAACCCCGGTTCAGGACGACTAGGCCTGTCTCCAGAGCCCAGTCTTCCACCATCCTACCCCGCGTGTCAGTGATCCGGGAACCCCAAGCCAGATTCTTGGCATTGAAGTCCCCGAGGACGAGCACGGGGAGGGAACGGAACCCGACGACGACGTCAACCAACTCCCTCAGGGAGTTGTGGAACTCGGCGAGAGTTCGGTTCGGAGAGAAATACACGCCCACCACAGCGATCTCTCCGAACCGTGCTGCGACACAACCCCGGCCTCTTAGAGCACCCTCAAGAGTCGGGGTACCGGCGGCGGCCGACGAGATGATGGTCACCGAGCCGTCCAAGTCCGCCACCCAGTGATCCCTGGGCGGGACGAAATAGGGCTCGGAGACCACGGCGATATTAATCGACCACTGCGCCATGCTCTGGAGTAGTAGGTCCTGAGCGGCAGCGCAGTGGTTGATGTTCGCCTGGAGGAGACGTAATGGAGTCACTATTGACAATCCATCACGACCTCCTCGGCGGCATTACAGCCGGCAGCGGCCGCGGCGACAGCAGCAGTAGGGGAAGCGGTTGCTACTGCAGTGGCGGCGGCGGGAACGACGGGGGTGGCGGAGGGCCTAGCCTTGCCCCTGGTTTTGGCAGGAGGGGAGCAGATTCTGCTCCCGGCCCGGTGATTGGCCGGCTTACCAACTGTCGCGCATGCTTGACAGTGTAGCGGGGCGGAGCACGAGCCGGCCCTGTGACCGGGCTGACCGCAGCGGAAGCAGCAGTCACTGCGGTCCACCTCTGAGGTGCACTTAACGCTCACGTGGTGACCCACGTGGCAGCGGTAACACCTCATAGGCCGAGGCTCGAGCAGTTTGACCTGCGCCGAGACCCAGCCCACCAGGAGCCTTCGACCCTCCTTTATTTTCTTGGCTGCTAAGACGGGGCAGCTCACGACAACCGTTCGTAGCCCCGAATTGTCTGCACGGATGGTGCCTGCCTTCACCTGGTCTGCAGGGCACCCTCCCATCCTGGCTACAGCAGCCACTATCTCCTCCGCCGTTACGGAGTCGTCCAGGCCCAATATGCGTAAGTCTAGGCACTTGGTGGGCCTGGACACGCGAGCCTCGTCCGTCCCGAGACACGCCCTGAGCCTTTCGGCAAGAGCGTCAGCGGATGGACCGCTGGCCGCGCCGGGGACCTCCAGTAGGCGGGCTCCAGTCGCCGTGACTTTCATAGAAAACCCGTCTGGGGCCCCGTACTCCGCAGGATTTACCGCCGCCTTCAGTTTGGCGAGGACGTCGCCGTACGTGACACCCCTTTTAACCGCGTCGGGCTGTAGAGTTATTACTACCGCCGCGGTTTTAGGAGCGACAAGCATTGCCGCAGCGCGCTTCTCCTTGCGCCGCTGCTGCCGCCGCTGCCGCTGTTCCTTTTTCCGGCGCTTTCGCCCCTCTTTGGCGGCCTTCTTAGCCTCTCCAACCACCTGCCATTCGCCGCCATCAACAAGAAAATCCGAGACCGGGGTAGGCTCTACTCCGGTTGGGGCAACAGCTGGCTGACTCACTGTGCCCCTGCGCCTACGACCTTTCGGCGCCTTGGCAGCCGGTGCAGCTGGAGCCTGCGCTGGCGAGGCTACCAGCTCTCTCGCCGGCGGTTGCCCTTGAGCAGAGCGGCTTGACTGACCAGAATTGGTCGCCGCTGCAGCTGCAAAGGATTTTGGTGCTGTTTGACTCGCTGCTAGTGGGGGCGGAGGATCCTGCCCTCCAGCACGTCAAACCGTTGCTGGAACGCAGCCATTTCCCGCCGCACTAGGCCGATCATGTCAGCCTCCGTTGATTGTGAAGGCTGGCCTCGACCTCCGCGAGCAGCGGCGAGCTCGGCCTTAGCCGACTGAAGCTCGGCCTCCATAGCCGCATTGGAGGCTGTCAACCGGGCCATCTCCCACCGCATCTCCCCCAGCTCTTTTTGTAAGGCGGTCACTTGCCGCCCTGCTGCTAAAGGCGCCCCGTTTTGCCGAGCGGCTTTCATAATTGTGGCCTTCTCGTGTCTCAGTACTCCGTTTCGGGCGTTCTGGGACTTCTGTCCAGCCACCATACGGAGTGCCTCCATAACCGCCTTGCGAAGGCTAACCTCGCCAGTGACATCAACATTCTGGCCTACTGAGCCCTCGCCACCAGACACCTCCATTTCAGAGGAGTCGGCTTCCGTTGGTTCGGCCTGAGTAGTGGGTACCAGCCTTTCACTGCCCTTTCTTTTACCCCTTCCCCGCGAAGCCGTAGGGATCTTAGAGGCTGGGGCCTCCTGCTCGTTGGAGGGCGGCCCTCGACCCTCCTCCAACCTGGGACGTTTAAACGTCCCCCTTTTCGGGCGCTGCGAGCTCACGCTGCGCAGTGAGCAAGCGCCAGATGCGGATGAGGTATCGGACTCAGAGCCCGACACCCTCCGACTTGGGGCCCGTACGGGCCCAAGGGAAACAGAGCCACTCCGGCTCTCTCCAGCAACAGCAAGCGAGCTGAGCTCACTTGCCCTCTCCTCCTCATTCGATGGTGGTTTTAAAAAGGTTTTATTTTTTAACTTCTCCATATAAGTCCCACGAGTATGGGGGAAATAAACGGTCCGCCCAAGCAGTGCCCCCTGTACCTGGGTAAGTGTACATTTAGTACTCAACTAGAGGGTCCACCGGTCCCCTAGCTGGGGGTGCGCTCGCGACTGACATACTCCTCAGCCATGCATACCCTCGCCGCGCACCAGAACTTGGTATTGGAGGAATTTTTTATAGAGGTTATCTTCCTCGCGGTCCAGGCGACCAAGCCAAGACCGTCGTCCCGTTCCAAGTCATGCAACCATGAACTCTTCCCGGATTACGACTTCGACGGCTGCAGTCGGGGCACTACTTGTGTCCCGATGCTACTCGTTGGCAGGGTGAGTGCACAACGAGCACCGCCCTTGTTTCTCCGCCACGTTCTCTGCTAAACTCAGAGAAACGGGCGGAAAAACGACCCCACGGAAGCACAGGCCTCGTGCCAACACAAAGCCCGCCGCCTCCAGAACCCATCCTGGGTTCGCCCGCCCCGTCCAGAAGTTAGCTACGGGCAATAGCCACTCCAACCCTATCACTCCCGTTAGGGAGACTATCACCCGTACCCAGGGTGCACCACGGGGAGGTCTTCTGGCGCCGCACCCCTCTTAGGTTTAGCCTAGATTCTGAAACTATTTCCTAATAAGTATTAATAAAAAATGATTGATTATTATATTGAATTAATAAAGATTTGTAATAGTGGTATTACTATATATAAATATTATATTACACTAAGAAAAAATTAAGCGATACATGACAAGTAACAGATGACAAATATCGCAGACAATTGACGAAGAAATCAACACATGACGTCATAAAATCCTATATCCCACATGTGAAGTTTACGTGAAAATAAACATGGATAGAAAATACCGACGAACAACTGTTAGGAAGAAAACCCACCAGACACGATCACCACTCCTGGTCGAAGGATCCTCTATTTCTTAGGGAACTTTACTCACTGTTGCCTAAAACAACATGTTTTAGTGCGCTGGACTGGTTCGGTGGTGTTGTTATTAAATTACCATCCTTCTCCCATTAAGCATTAAATGTAACTCCACTGGTGTTTATGGTGGTTATGGCATAAAATAAGCCAATATGTATATTTACCTTTAGGTAACCCATCAGTGCGTTTGCCCCATCCAATAAAAATGCTCTATTAACCAATAAGACCTATCCTTTATCCCTATCGTATAATCACATCTATTACTCTTCACAGTCACAAATAACTTTATACTACAAAGATCTAATATCCTTAATCTGTATCCAACTCTTTAGAACAGAAACAGACAGTACTAAAATACAAGAGAAAAGAATATCCGATGTCAGATTTGTTTAATCTACTTTCTAAGATTATTAAGACACTACTAGCAAACAGTGAAGAAAACATCGAGGGAAAACCAGGGCTTATAATTTCTAAAAGTATTAAATCGCAAACCCGCATTAAGCAAGCGTGTTCATTAATGCTCATAGCTTTTCTGTGTGACAAGAGGCCTTCGATCAGCAGTGGCCACTTATAAGCTGTTGGTGTGTGATCCAACGTTTAGTTTAACTTTAGTTGCTTTAATTACCCATTAAACTAGATCATTATACAAAAGATCAATAAAAATCCCTTAACAAAAAGCTAAAAAATGAAAATGGCCCAATATTTTACTATGGAAGCCAAAAAAGTGTTCAATCGTGCGTCAATAAGGTCTCAGAAAGTTACATTTCAATAAAGTGACCGCTACGTTTACAGATTGCGTTTAGTTGACCCGGATACCGACCGTATATAAATATTTCAGATGTCTTCCCAATAACGCTCAGGGCTGCTACAATTTAGAAATTGAGTTCAAGATATATATTATATGAAAGGTGAAATCTTCCGTTGCTCTAATCTATTAGTTCATATGTTATGTATGACTCTGGAAGTTGTGAAGTAAATCCTATTTTTATTGGCGTTGGGACTATTTTTCGATAACTTGCTATTTTTTTGTTTTGTGTTGATTTTTAGTTACTTTACTTGTGCGTTATAGCATTACGTGTATGTAGCAACAGCGCAACTAACAACTCTTTCGGAGTATGATATGTACGAAATCGAGTGCCGCGAATATATGGATGGCGTAGCGAGTTATGTTAGAACTAAGGGGGAGCCTTTGTCTAACAGTGGACGTCTTCCGGATGATGGAAGCTGTTTTTAGCTCAAGAATATTGAAATAGGTAGAAGTATAATAACCTTTCAGCAAAGTAGAAGTATTAAATATCTTTTTGAAATCAACTATGTTTTCAATTCTATCACAAATAACTTTAATTTAGAAAAGAAAAAAAATACAGTATCTACGTAAAGAAAACATCCTTTAAAAAAGCATCCCTTTCTCCATACTGAGATCCTAAGGCCATCAAAATAAACAGCTTCATCACCAAACCTTAAGCCTTTAGATAAAACCGTCCCCAAATACGGTTCTGAACCTTATGTATAGGTAATTAGGGTGTATATACATTGTTAATTTGGTTTAACGCCCGTGGTCAGGTGTAGTGAGACATCCTGAGCCGATTATGGTTTGTAGAATGGCATCCTTAGCGTGGAGTGCTCAGGTATCCACTAGGATAAATGTTTGTACCTACATATATTATGATACAGCTTGCGTGATAAACAGAATATGGTATATAGTAAAGGTGGACCTTTATAAACCTTATTGTACCTATTTTCCAGCAGATTATGTTATTAATCCAATGGTATGAATATTAGCTTAGGTAACCACTTAAGTCAAATATTGTGGAGTGCAATAAAGGATTTGGATTTGACTTTGAACTTCAGGGTCACAAGTGGACCAATCAAAAGAAATATCTGAACATAGTCATGGTTATGAAGATAATCGGGATAAGAACTATTAAACCAACAAGCAAATGATCACATTAGATATTCATTGATACCAAATCTCAATGATCCCAAATAAAAGCAAGAAGCCTAAAAGTAAAGTAATGAAAGTATGTAACTACTCAATATAAATATTGAAACCTCAAAATGTTTAAAATGCTTTCAAAGTGAAATGTAAAAGAATGTAATATTAAAATTATCAATTAAAGTATTCATTATTCAATTAATAAATCAAACGTTTTCAAATTTGAATTGTTGGAGGACGTAATTTATTATATTAATATTTTAACTAGAAATAAAAATTCAGTAAAAACTAGCATTATCATTCAAATAGAATTAGAATCTTTTATGAAACGAACAAGCAAACAAAAGTTGAAAAGGCTTTTGAAAGGCGACATCCCTAGCTCGTATAACCTTTTAGGAAAATAGCACGATGATAACCACTCCCAAATTAACGAAACAAGAAAGCATCTAATCCGATTTCACCACTTACGAACCGTGTCATACCGGACGATACGGCACCGTAACGATAAAGATAACGTCCACTACACGGGGTGCCCATTAAAACACGGCTATTACCTCGTCTGCCTTCGGACAAAAACCGACCCAAATCGAATAAACACCCAATAACAACGATGAAGGTGTTACAGTAATCGTTTCAATTCGAATAGAATTCGATTTACAATCGGTAACGTACGCCCATTATGTTTACAATCGGGATCCGATATTAGGTATCGATATGATCATTCGATCATTCGGATGTGATTGGTCGAATGTGGATACGTTGTTTGTGGTGTTTGTTTTAGTAATTTATGTTCGTGTATCTGCATGCCATTTTTGTTGCATGAACATTAAATTTCGGTTTTACTGGTACGTGACTTTTATGAGGATTTAGTCGTGTTTTTATTTGATGATCCTCATGTTGTTCTGTTAGTACACTTCTGTTTTGTTTCACAGGTAAAATAAAGTAGAGAAAAATATCAATTTCTTGCATGTACTTAATTACTCGTTCTCATCTTCTGTTATATGAAACGGGCGATGAATGGAAAATGTTTATAGAACAGACTGTGTCAATGATAATAAAGATAAGCAAGTTTGTGGATAAACAGAGAAAATATTCTCTTTAAAAATTTTCTTAAAACGCGAAACAGATCGAATCATACCGCCTTAAAAAATGGCCCAATATCGGTATAGTCAAGTTCCTGGTATCCACTTAGGCTGAAAGTATTCTGCTTACCCATTTATTCGGCCATAGCGTAAAACCCTTGGCCTGTTTTTCGGGCCAATGAGTTCCGATATTAAATTTGCAAAGTTGTACCGCGATAGTTGGCAACTTTATCGACTTATTAGACAAAAGTTATCTTACGAAGTGCTCCGTTGCAAGCCTTTATCTCCTAAGTGGATGTAAAACTATACTTTTTGCAATGAATGCTGAGTAGTTTTGAAGTGGACCTTAGTAGACTTTCAATTATCTAATAGCTGCTGTCCACGTGAGTATAGGAAAATGAAAAGCTTACGTCACTTTCAAGTAGTTTTTGGTTCCCAAATTATCTGTGTATATGACCTCTGAGTTTGTTTCGGCATTCCTTCTCAGAGTAGTCGGATAGGAAATGCCGGCCTCATCTAGTTATTTAAGAGATTGACGTGTAAAAGTGTTATTTTATAACCTATTTGCAAAATAAATATCATTTATCATTTATCTATTAATTTAGGTAAGTAAACATTATTTTTAGTATTCAAGGTTGTCTAATAAAGTCATAAAAGTTTTGGCAATGTAAATGGGCAGTACTTGTTGACGTTATCAGGATTCAATAAGTATAATTTAAATCAATGAAAATAAGCTTACTAAAATTCTTAATCAACTTTATTTCCATCGCCACCTATTTTCATGATAAGTAGACTAAAATTAGACCTAGACTGACAAATCAATACATATAGCTTTGAAAACGCATTCCCAACACACCAACAGCAAACATTATGAAATATAACAACGGTAGACGTAACTCCGAGTAACGTTCCAAAATTCCTAAAGCAGCTTTGTCAAATAAATTCGAAGTAACGTAACATTGGCCGCACCGCATTATAGAAAACTTTGACTTAAGATAATCCCGGACTTGTTATGCTGATATGGGATGAGAAACAAAGGGCGGATGATACATTATCCACTTATCTTGTCATAAAACTTGATTGTAAGAAAGTTGGAGGTTAGCTCAAGACTAGAGCAACGGCCTTGACCGGTTTTGCATGTTTAGGGGTGACGTCATTGAGTAAAAGATAAGATAAATTGATAGATATAGACGGTATGTTGATGCTGAAGGAATTTGAACCCTATTGTCATTAGTTTGTTCGTTGGTTTTGTTTGGTAGAATATTTTGCTTTAAAACCGTATAAGATTTCGGTCTTAAGTAAGTTTTCAATTAAAACTGTTTGCAATGATTGATTGATTGTGTTAATGTATTGTTGATGTATTTTCAGCATTCGGTGTGCAGCACCACCCTTTCGCCCGCAAATAAATGCTCACGTAGCAGAGGTGCAACACCAAAACACCCACGCGATGCGCAATAAAACACTCGTCATATGTTTTGCTCCTCCACGGAACATCTTCAGGAGTTGTCGACTCGCTGGCTCCCGCAGCTTGCCCGGACCAAGTTTTTCTAGCTGCAGGAGCCGCCAAGTGGTATGCCACTGCACAAGTTTTTATGCGGGTATGCATAAACTACGGAATAAAAACTAACTAAATTCATCCTATCGTTAGTGTGTGTCATTTAAGTAAATCACAACTTCTTCCTTTTAAAAATACACCGTAGACTACATAAAATTTTGTACGATTTGAAATTGGGCCAGCACTGCGACATTACGGCCGAGCTCATTTAGTACGCAACTCACAGAGATACCTCGTAGATTAATAACTTAAGCAAAAAAATAACATTATAAATAACATTTAGATTAAGAAAGACTACAATACAAATTGAATTTGTTATCTCAGGCCTGTTTATATTCAGTCCCTTGACACAAAAAGCCGTTTCCAACAGTGGATTTCAAATCAAATCACGGTTCACTGAGGGAATACCTTATCTTAAAAAATAAAATCGTACGCAGTGAAATATAATAACAAAATATTTTTGTTGCTTCTGCACTTTTCCTTGTATTTTTAATGGCTTAACTTCCCAGTTATCGTTACTTTGTGATTGGTTCATTAGCTAGAGAATACAGGATCGATATGTTTTTTTTTGGGTCATTTGATTGCACGTTGTCATGGACCCATGGATTCCCACGGTGAACCAAAGGAAGTATGAGGATACACTTTAAAATAACTAAATCAGAAAGAAATAAATACGATCCACAGTTCAACAAGAAAAGATTTGTTTTTTTTTTTTGTAAAAACAAATTTCCAACATAAAACAATAATCCAAACGAGGAAGAATTGCCTGACATTATTTATGTCGAAAATAACTTAAGAACGAGGAAAAAGAATTAATTCCACTTTCATAAATCTTCAATTTTAATATGAACATCACCCACACAAGCTTAGATAGGTCCACAATTCTTTTTTTGATATCTTTTCAAATCGAGATGAAATTTTGGTGAGGAATCAATTAACTTAGAACATCACCTGCAAGAAAACGAAAGCAATCAATCATTCGATTTGCGTCTAATAAAAAATTCGCTCCATCCAATTGACACATGAAAAAATTCAATTTCACAAAAGCCGTAGGTACGTAAAAATAATGTCGTAAAAGGGAACGGAATTATCTGATTGGATACGATAATATCGAGCAATTACGCTAACATTGCTTTTTATTGACGATGTCTTTATTTGGAATGAGCTATTAATCCCGCAATGGACTCAGTCCTCCTCGTTAAAATCATAAGAACTGATTGGATCTGATTGCGAGGTAATTGAATGGGTGGAGGTTTTGTGAAGTCTTGTGTTGTACATGTCGGTATTTTTAATGGGTTTTGTAATGAAAAGGACGATATTACTGAATGTGAAGGTCACGAAATCATTGACTTTTTGTAAGCGGCTTACAGCGACGATTCATAAGCCCCGTACGACAACGTGAGCCGACTTCATGTCAAAATTTCTTTATGTTAAGAGCGCACAATTTTGTGCCTTATGGTCGTACAAGGGGTAATACTCTTTTTATTTTCGTCAATCACTAACATTTATATTCCACACACGAAACAAATACATGCACATGCATAAAATATTCCATAGCATTCCAAATGAGCTTTAATCGCGACCTTCATTCACGACCTTTCAACGCTCACTTCTGCTTACTAATGAATGGTAAACCGATATAAAAACGTCGTAACGACCGAGCGATCATAAGGTTCATTTTACAACAGATATGTAATAAAATCTTCGTAAAAATACAACAAACAAAATATATGTTAGATCAGCAGTTACTTATTTATATGAAACGGTAAGGTTTTTAGTGACGGTCATAAAACGATGTTCTTAACAATGGTTGACAATAAAACATGAAAAGTGCGTTAACGGCCTATAAAGTCTGTTTTTAGTAGGACGTTAAAGAAAATCGGACTGCGAATAGGTCAGGCTATGTTATGGGAAGCATTTGATCACCTCTGCATAACAATATATTTGATTAGTGTCTTGTGTTGCTTTGTTTTGAATAGTGAAATTGCTTGTTACCAGAGTCACAGCATCATTGATAATTGTAACAGTCAAGTACTAGACCATAGATTTCTGTACGTAACAGAGTTCAGAAGAATAGCCGCCACCGATTAACAAAAAAAACTTTACTATGTGAAATGAAAATTTTTGTTGTAGCAATAGGGATAATTTTTTATTTTTTTTATTTAAAAACGTTGCCCGACACTTCAGTTTTCTCCTGTGTCGTGGGTGCGTCTACAAACATACATGTTCACATACACATGACACCCAGACCCAAAACAACAATTTGTGGATCACACAAAGAATTGCTTCGTGCGGGAATCGAACCCGGCGTGGCAGCCGGTTGCCCAGCCACCGCACTAATCGTGCAGTCATAATGACGGGGTATAAAAATATAATTAACTGACGGACAGTTAGGTAACGATAAAATATTAGACATATCTTTTCATATAAGATAACAGTGCTTAAATAAAACGAATCAAAGTTCAAGAGTGGGAGCAATATATGTACGTCATTTTTACGCATAAAACGTATCTAGAATTGACGTCACGCGATATTGTAAATCGTAAGAAAATAAAAAATACGTATCTAATATTTTAAACTAATCTAAAAGGTAGACATAAAATAGAAATAAGTAATCTACCCCATTGATACGATATGTTTCATAATAATAATTTTTGACAATATAAAAATCGAGAATATATACAATATTTTCTAGATTCAATGCCTGCAGGGTTTTCTCGAAATCCTATTGTGTACGTTTATACACTGTAAATCTGCGGGAAAACTATATTAATTTATCTACCAATGTACATGTTATATTTTTTTTATAAAAAATGTGTATTCAACATATTTTTAAAAAGGCTTTTCTATTGAAACTATGTCACAGTTTCATGTTTTATTAACTGTGTGCGGTTGTCAACTGCATGCCTAATAAAATAAATAAAACTACAATTTTTATAACATATTTTTTGTACGCATTTCTGCCGCTACACTACATAACTAGTTGTTTTTTTTAAATAAAAACAGATATAACGTGTCGTGAATTTAAAATTCAGCATCACTGAAAAATGCTGTATGAATAATTATCTTCTAAGATTGCAAAAAAGTATGTACCACAGAATCTCACTGCCCGTGAACCGATGAAGCAAAATTATTTACAAAGTATTTAATTAACATTCTTGGCAAGTTTGTTAAACAATCTACGCTTCACATGCTAAGAATCTGTGTGCTACACACGTAGCGTAGTTGCTACGAAAATATGTAGGCGGACATAACAGTGCTACGAACGCTACGGCGACAGCTTGGACAGTGCTACGAGTGCTACGAGCGTCACTGTACGGTAGTATGCAAATGTTTTAATGTGAAAACATGAATAGAGTATAAATATTTTAACAAAATTATGCGTGCATCAGTGTATTTGTTTTTCCTACAATCTTATCACACTAAAAACAATATTATAAATGTGAAAGTTTGTTTGTTTGAATGTTTGTCCGTCAATCACGCTGAAACTACTGAACGGAATTTGATGAAACTTATGAGCTGACTTAGATGATAGGATATAATATTTTCATCCCACGGGAACGCGGGCGAAGCCGCTTGCAGAAGCTAGTTATACATAATTTGAGTAGAAAAAATGCTTTAAATAGGAATCATTTAGGCGTTTCTTTGTTGATTAATTCTCCTTGATTAGCCAGCTACAGCCGCCTCCTTCAAACAAACTATATCTGCCTGTATATACCTAACTCCAAAAAGAAGCAGCGACAAAATAATAACAACGTAAGCCAATTTAGTTTCAGCAAATACAGCATGTCCTCCAGCGAACGTTGATCTAATACATCGCATCACTTACCCGCAACTCTCTGGGGGTGTTCTTAGTCTTTAACTTGCCTGTGTATTTCGCCCACAACGTTTCCTTTACAAGGTGAGTCGGTCGTTGGTACTCAACCAAGCAAATGGACCAAGATTGCATAATAAATTGGTCTGGTGAAAAAGTATGCGGTTAGATGGTTGTAATCTTTCTTGTAAAATGTCGTGGGTGCTTTTGAAACCTACCAACGGGAAATACCAATGTGACTTTTTCGGGGTTATATTATTATGTACTTTTTCAAGATTGTTTAGACACCACTGACAAACGGTGAAGGAAAATATCGCAAAAAATCTGGACTTATATAATTTCTACTTATAAGTTTGAAATCGCCAATTCGTATTGAGCTAACGTGGTGATTAATGCTTCTCCGTGCAAGAAGAGGCCTTTGATCAGCAGTGTGTATTTATTTATAGACTGTTTATATGGATAAAAAAACACACGGTAAGAAGGCTGTATTTTTTCTTGAATGGCGTGGGAAGACGTCGTACTAAGCAGAGCAGGACTTTTAAAACGTGGGCGTATATTTCTAGTGTCACTTGTATTTAATACATTTAAGTAGATTTGTAGACACTGAAGGTTTCGTTTCAATAACAATGTCGGTTGTATTTCGTAGAAATATGATTTAAGTCTTATTAAGGTGACGTTGCCCACGCTTCCTTTGATTGTCTATGACAAAAGCCTACAAACTACCTTCAGATTTAAAAATGTAATAATTTTTCTAAGACTTATTTTTTTTATAAAATTTTGTCTCATACTAGGATTTTCTCATGTATCGTGGGTGAGTTTACAATCATACAATTTCACACACACATTTGACACCTGACTTATGTAATGACTATGAATTATTTACCTCTCTATATAAAGTAATAGTAATAACCTTTTTTCAAGTACAGTTAATTAAAAATAAGCGATGGTATCCGACATATAACAACAAGTTTATTGTATCATATCTTTTCATTTTATTTTTATGAAATTTCAACGAAAATTCTCCCCATATTTTTTGTGTTACGACCGATATGGGCTCTTTATTAAGAAATATTTTTTAACATAGCCGAAATATTTTTCTTAATGATGTAATCCAACCTTGGTTCACCCGAAAAGCTAAGGAATTTAATTAGTTGATTTAAGATTACGTTTTTTAGAAACAAAGAAAGAGTATCACAGCATATTGAAGTACTTTTTCTTCACTGTTCCTTATTTCGAATCATTTTTATTTTTAGTGTATTTAATATTATAAAAGTCGTGATGGCCCGAAGACGAAAACCTCTAGTTTGAAACCTACTAACACCAAGTACCAATGTAACGTTTTCCGAGTTATATGTACTTTCTCAGATTATTTAGATACCGCTGAAGGAAAACATCGCGAGGAAACCTGGACTTAAAATTTCATATTATAAGTTTGAAATTGCCAACCCACCTTGAACAAGCGTGGTTTTTTTAACACTCAAATCTTCTCCATGCGAGAAGAGACTGGTCAACAGTGGCCACTAATAGGCTATTTATTTGTTATGTGTGTTTTTAATATTAAAACATTGCTGCGTTTATACTAATCGATACCGTATTCTTAATTATTTAAGATAGCTCAACAGTACAATGTTTTATTTATAGAACGCAAGGAAAAGTCCACCGCAACCCATAAATACTGACGGACCACTTAAAATAATTCACAAACTTCCAAGTTTTTTAACGTACCCATAAAAATCCGGGGTGGTTTATTCATTAAAATAACTGGAAGTGGACTCAGCGAAATAACACAATTTGAAATTATTATACCGACCGCCATTGCTTAACTGGACCAAGTTAAGACTTAAGTTAAAAGTTTGCCGGTCACAGATAACGTTACGCCATCGAATTACGATTCGGATGTGGGTTAACTTAGATGAGTTAAGTGTTTTTGCTGGTTTGCGGATTTAAGGACTACAGTAGAGTTCGAGTGTAATATTTATGATACGTAGCCAAAGTTGCTCCACTTCGATTTTTCCTCAAAGTTTTTTATGAAGTTAGAAACAATTGTTATTTTGCCCTGTATCGTTGGTTGCATTTAGGAGATGTAATGGAAAAGTTTTATTGAGAAATAGTGAGACATCAGGAAGATACGACATTGAGGAAATGCTGCCTCCGCTCATTTCTTCGCTATACATAGGTGGATATTATTACTTACACGTGGATTTGTGAGATAAATAATAATGGAGGGATTTCCTAAAAGCTAGCTTCTGCCAGCGACTTTGCATTTCCGTGGGATAAAAAGTATCTTATCACCCAAGCTCATACTCTGTCTCTATAGAAAAATTCATCAAAATCCGTTTAGTAGTTTTAGCTTGATTGACGGACAAATATTCATTTATCCAAACAAACATTCACATTTATAACATTAGTGTGATGGTGTCGAGTCCAATTTATCGCTTAGTTAAAGTCTTAATTCAATTATTATTTAAGTCTAAAATAACCAAATAATACTCACATCAACATCGATCCCAGGTTGTGCGAAGATCCTTGTGAACGGATACTCCTTAGGCAGGTAACTGAAGAACTCTTGCCTCCCCCTATACCACTTTACACTATATAACGTTTCATTCCCTTCTAGGGTCCATTTGCAGCCAAGAAGCACTGTGTCACCAAGTTTTACTGCTGATGGGGCTATGAGTTGCACATCTCGAAGTGCTATGGCATCTGGAACAATGGAGAATTTATATTTAACACTGTCTCATACTGAAAGGTCTGACAAATCTGACTAGTAGGAACAACCTTCAAAAATTATGTAGTCATTCCAACACAAGATAAAAATATTAAGTAATAACCACCTAAATTTCTGGATTTCTAAAAGGGGTGAATTATTATGTTATCAGCTTCCTAACGTAACTATTTGACCCGGAACTTGACTAGTTTCAACCCATTTTAGAAGCTCATATTCATGAGCAGCATTCCGCGACACATGACGAAGCTATTGTCGCGTTGCTACTGAATTGGTCGTCAAACAGGTATGTAAGTCAGCCAATAACATAATAATAAAATCGGTCGATGGTTATACCAAAAGTAAAACCGAGAAGCGTGATTTGGGCAGGTCTCTGCCGCACAGTTCTAGGAAAATTAGTGTATCTCAACGACGTTGGCGATCCGTCATTTGAGTAGGCATTGTTACGCATGCCTTTACATTTGATTTTTAACCGACTTCAAAAAAAGGAGGAGGTTCTCAATTCGACCGTATTTTTTTTTTTATGTATGTTAATCGATATCTCCGGCAGTTATAGACCGATTCGAGAAATTCTTTTTGTGTTTGAAAGAGTACGATGTCAGTGTGGTCCCATATAATTTTTTTTAAAGTCTGACCATAAATGTGGAAGGTAAACCAGGGAACTCCTTAAAAATGAACAGAATGTGCTCTGCGTTTGAGTTTAAGTGATGTATATTAACTTATCTTTCTGAGTAACCATAAAATTCAGGACAGATAGTAGCATATCTGGTATAGAATGATGGGTAGCTTGATGTGCTGTCTGATTTACATGTGTATGTAGGTACCTAATCTGTTTGTGTTTGACAAATGCATATCTCTGGCAGTTATAGTTCGATTTGAGAAATTCTTTTTGTGTTTGAAAGAGTACGATGGCAGTGTGGTTCCATATAATTGTTTTTAAAGTTTGACCATAAATATGGAAGATAATCCAGGGAAGGAGGGATAGATAAATAGTGTATCAGAGAAATTGTAAAAAACTTCTTTTTTAAAAGAGTAACGATGGAGTTTCTTGCTCGTTCTTCTCCATTCGAAGCTACACTTTGGAACGAGCGCCTAGCTTCACTGACAGACAGACTGACGGACAATTCAATTTGACGTTTCAAAAGTGCCTTATTTAGGATTAATTGAAATAAATGCTTTGACTTTGACGTTTACGTTCAAGTGATGCATACTAGCTTATCTTTCTCAGTAGCCATAGAATTCAGGACAGATAGTAGCATATCTGGTATAGAATGATGGGTAGCTTGATGTGCTGTCTGAGTTACATGACTGTATACCTATGTGGGTATCTAATCTGTTTGTGTGTTTGACAACTGACTATGTATGTAGCTTATGAACAGGTTACTGTTAGCTGTCGGCTCAGCAGATCATAAGTAAGGGTATCAGGTTAATATACATTTGAAAATAATTTAATTATGCGTCAATATGGATAGATATTAATAATATTATTCATTTAAACGGCACTGTCTCATATGAGCAGCGCGTTTAATAGGTCGACCCATACTCAAATAAGTTATTCACTAAAAATCAAGAAATAAAAAACAATTTTAACAAAAAAAAAACCGACTTCAAAAAATAAATATTCCAAAACAAATTAATATGCACTAAAAAGTAAAAGAAATAATTGCGTATTTTTCAACAACTTAATAGATCAACTAACTTTACTAACTCATCACACACATTATAATGTAAGTAGGTACAATTATTGTTACTTCTGAAGTCGGTGTCAGCCTAGGAAACGCCAACAACTAGCACGGCACGGGCACGGCACGGGCGGAGTGGTGGTTAAGTACCTACTTACAACTGGTGTAAAACTGTAATGTTTTGTTGTGATAATAGGTAAATAACAAACCTATCTTAGTTGGCTGACACCGACTCCAGAAATAACAGTAATTGTACCTACTTACATTATAATGTGTGTGATGAGTTAGTAAAGTTAGTTGATCTATTAAGTTGTTGAAAAATACGCAATTATTTCTTTTACTTTTTAGTGCATATTAATTTGTTTTGGAATATTTATTTTTTGAAGTCGGTTTTTTTTTTGTTAAAATTGTTTTATTAATCCTCTTATCACAACAATCGGCTGTAAGTTACACCGTCGGGTAACACATTTGTATACATCACATATGTAAATAACTATAACAATTCCACAGCAAAATAATATCGGAATCTAACCAAGTCACACCCTTTCATAAAGGATCAGCAAAAAAGGGCATCTTCCTCTCATTTCGTTGTAAATAACATTTGATTCAATATGTTTGTACTTGGTCCCAATCTAGCAACTGATACCGTCGGTAAATCAATTTAGCGAAGTAATGTACAGAAACATTTGTTCCTATGTCGTATTTTCTTTTTCTCTAGCCGCCATCATGTTGTGGTATCGAGACGTGAAGTATGCGGTGCGGTTGAGAGCGGAAAATTATTTTTGTTAACTGTTTCTGTGAGATTAAAGTTTTAATAAATGTTAAGTGAGCAGTATAAATTCTAATTATTTCAATTTACTTTAACGAATAATGGTTCTATGTTCTAATTTTTTCATTTAATAATTCAAATAATCTTAAAATTTGTCTGAATGCACGTATATTTCATTATTATAATTAAAAAATCGAAATCGTTGTGTACGTTTCAACGAAATAATATTTTCTACACAAACTTGAAACTACAAATATCTGATGACAATATTGAAATAAAATATTAATTTTACATCACGTTACTACTGCACCAACACTCGGTATTTACCACCATTTGATTGAGCACTTAACGAAATTTGACACGCAAAATGTTGCAGCATGCTTAGTGTGATCTGTCTACATACGGTAATTGTTACACCATCAGTACCACGTTGTACATTGCTTAGAAACGTTGCAGAACAATATTGAAATCACGTAGTGCGCCTTTAGCCAATATCGCTATAAGATTCGTTGCCCCACACTAGGATTTTCTCCTGTGTCATGGGTGCGTTTACAAACAAAACAAGTTCACATGCACATGACATCCAGACCCGAAACAACAATTTGTGGATCACACAAAGAGTTGCTCCGTGCGGGAATCGAACCCGCTACCCGTTGCACGGCAGCCAGTTGCCCAGCCACCGCGCCAACCGTGCAGTCTAAGTTCATGGTTTCCCGCTACAACTCCGACCCCACCGCATCACTGGCTCGCTTTGACCGCAAACAATTACATTACACCAAGCGACGCCTGCTCTTAATGCAATTAGACACACGCCCGATTTATTTATAATTACACCTTCTTGCTATAATCAGGTGTGGGATTCCCTAATCTATGTTAAATTAATACTGATATCATTAATTAATGTGGAAGTAGCTTTGTTTGTTGGTCTGTCTGACAAACTTTGACTGTCTGTCTGACTGATTTGATTAATGAACTAATATACTAAAAAATATTAATTTGGAAGATGTTTGTTTAAACTTTTAAAGCAAATATAAAATAAAGGAGTAGTCCTTATTCCGGGAACAATATAAAAAATTTTAAATAGAGACCGGAGATCTAGAAGTTGTTATACCGCATATAGGCTAGCCGCACACACTCAATAATATTGTCAATGCAAGATTGTCAATATCTTCATCAATAAAATGATCCCCGCACACTACACAATATTATTGTCAATTTTTCATGGTACAATCTGACTCAGTCGATCCGCAGCTAGATTCATGTGCGCACGTTGAACATAATGGAAAGAAAGAAATAAGTCGTTGCATTGAGTATTGCATTAATTTTACTAACTAAAAAAAAGCAAACAAGAAAGAAACGATGGATTAAGGACTGGATGAGAAAAAAAGCTGAGTTAAATCACTTTAATCTAATAAATGAACTACGAGTGAATTTGTGATTTTTTTATTTTCTTTTTCGATTTGTGAATCTTCTTTAATTCTTTCCGAAAATTTGTTCGTAGGGAATTAATTTTTTTCTTTACGTCTTCTCTTATACTATTTGGTTTGTTTTTTTTTTATAAATTTTGAGCAACTTATCAAGCGTATTATTTTTCTTAACTGTATCACGATATGCTTTGCAGGATGTATTCCATAATTCTGGATAAGTTTCCCATGTTTTAATAAACACTGACAAATAATGTTTTTCCGTAAGGGTACAACACTCGGCGTCACAAAAATCGCACCTCTTGGAAAATTTAAGTTTAAAACATGTCCCGCCAGTAACGAATACATTACACCTTATTAATATTGGTATCAATTGAAAGTACGTTTAACGACCCTTAAATTAACAACAATTAGAATTCCTAAACATAACAGATCTCATCAGCACGTAACGTTAAAAAAATTTTGTCAAAATATTCAGAATGGGATAACATTCCTCAAGAGACTGTTGTCACATTAATTCGTCCATGAGAGAAAGCATGGAAGCAGTCATCAGGGCTAGGGAGGGTAACACTAGGTTTTAAGTTGTTTTAAGGACTTATTTGCTGATAAAATAAAATGTAACTTTTTAATCATTTGCATTTGCTTGCTTTTTTTATTCCCTGCTAAACAAAAAACCAAATCCATTGATTTATTCTTTAACTTAAATGAATTGCCTTTCCAATGATACCTTACAGTCATATGTCTGCCATTGATTAATAGGGTTAAAATTACTATGAAGGGAACTTTTAAAGAGGTGCGATTTTTGTGACGCCGAGTGTATTATCAACAGTATCAACACTATTTTCGCTTTGGAAACTGTTTTCGTCTTCCATTTTGAACAAATAACACGAACGTCCGCCTGCCTTGAAATCTTTTCCTCAACTAAAATATTGCCGCGCGCCCGCACACGTCAATATTATTGACAATACCCCTGCCTCCCCCGATATTGACGTGACAAAATCAGAATTTCTGGATAATCTACAATATTATTGAACAATACCGCAATACAGGTCGCACACACACAATATTATTGACAATACGTACTTTATTGACAATATTATTGAGTGTGTGCGGCTAGCCATAGAGAAACCTCTTATGACTTAAGTTATCATCTTGACTGAGAATATAAGAAAAATAAGCGAAAGAGGCAAAAGGTGCATTATTTTGAGGTAATAAGTTAATACTAGTTTAATTAAATAATTGTTATGTTAGATTTTTTTAGTTTTTCTTTGCAATATCATGTTTGTATAATAATAACGCTTTTGTGGACGAGTTCTTTTTGTAGTTTAATTTAAGTCATATGAGTGATGTCCATACCATATACCTAATAAGTACTGACGTAAATTATTTTCTCATGACGCAGATAGAAAAAAAAACTCATCAAAAATTTTACTATTAAATATTTATAGCAAAATCTTTGGCCAATTACCAAGTTAATTTAGTGTTCGACGAAAGCTTGGACTAAAAATCTACGCACATGAAATGAAGGTCGAAGCTAATTAGTTGTCATTGGTTTAATTGGATAATTATATTGTGACGTGTAATTAAACGGTGCGGCGCTTTGTCTAATGCAGTAAATAACATGTTGAATATCTTAATGTGAATTCCATTGACATGTCGGAATTTGTGGATTAGGATTACTTAGAGACATGCAAAGTATTTGATTGCGATGTATGTAAATATTACCTAAGATATATTTGACTGCACGCTTGGTGCGGTGGTTGGGCATCCAGCTGCCGCGTAACGTGTAGCAAATTCGATTCTTGCACGGAGCAACTTTCGTTGTGATTCATTATATTTGTAAACGCACTCACGACACAGGAGAAAATTGTAGTGGGGGGCAATGTTTTTTAAAAAGAGAAATATTTTTATTCAAACTTGAAGAAAACATAGTAAAATGCGTATTGGATGTTATGATCAAGAATTGTGACATACCTAAACTTGCCCTATAAATACTTAAGAGATTCCAAGAAAAAACAATTTAGTTTTAGAGTACGTTAAAGATTAAACTTATATATCAGCTGCAAACCTATTATTTTTATTTTAATATTAATAATGTGACTAAAAAACTTATAGGTAACCAATTTGCAGCACCAACACTTAAACTCGATATTATAACCCCAAACAATTCACGCAACAGATAAATTTTACTCCAGAGACCTGACGCCTGTCGGCAATATTTTCGTATTGGAGAAAGAACAATATATAAAATAACTACTAACACTAGGGGAGCATAAAAAGATACATTTGACAGAAGGTTTGAGTGATTGTATGCGCGTGTCGAGTTGCAATACATCATAATACGCAACTAAATGTCGAGTACAATTATTAAGTATTTGGGAGAAAATTCGGTCAAGATCGGTCGATTGACCTAGTGTTTTAAAAACTGATTTAGTTACTAACTTCAGCCCGTGGCTTTACCCACGTGCCTGTGGGATAAGAAAAAGTAGTATAATCCATGTCTGAATGAATGTTAGCAACAATGAATTGATTAAAATGTCCAATAACATACTTTACGGTTAGTGAATACATTTCTTAATTCAGAATCACTTTGTAAGCGAAAACCATTTGGCTTTAGGTAACCTGACAAATTGCGAAAAAAACCGAGGTCAAAATATGTTAGTAGAGAGGTCAGATCGTCCATTACCCAAATAGCCAGATCGGTCCAATAAGAAGTCAATTATGTTTTTTTATAGATCTATCGAGTATAAACACGCGATCGAACTGTTCAAAGAACTTTTTAAATGGTTCCCTTTAGTGTAATTTTTTGATGAACATTTATAGAATTCGTGAATGAAGTGTTAATGAATGGTTCATAGAAATGCCGTTGGTAGTATTTGAACGTTATACACGTTAATTAACGAAAATAATTTGAACCATTATTTTATGTTGAATATCTTAATAATACATTCGTCTGTCTACAACTTACTTGACAGCCACGATGCTTTTGGAGGATGCTAATTTCTGTATAATATATATTTTATGGTATAAGCCGGTTAACGAGCAGACGAATCACTTGTTAGTAAGCAACCATCACTAAATTCACCCGAAACGTAAGAGGCGTGCGCTGCCGGCATTTCGGGGGCTAGGGTTGTTGGGAAAACGGTGATTGAGAAGATTAGGGACAGGGGTAATTGGGCCTCCGGTAACCTCACTCACACAACGCAAGTATTGTTTCACATCGGTTTTCTGTGAAACAGTGGTATGACTCCGATCGAACCGGCCCGTCCGTGCCGTAGCGTGGCTCTCCCACACTTAAATTTAGCCAATCAAATCACGTTTTCATTTCAAAATCTAAGGCGATTATGACCCTTCCTTCCTCTATCCTCCTCCAAGCTTCTACCAAGCCAGAGAGAGCCCCTCAGAATATACTCGTTGAAGAACCTTAATCTTCCATCCCACGCACTCGAGCCGGAACTCAGTTGATTGTATCAAATTCTGTTAATTCTTCAAAGAGCACTTACAAGTAATTATTAGGATTATTTAATAAGTTATCCGAACGAAGAATCGGTATAGAAATATGATGCGAGCTAAGTGTTGTATTTACATATTTAAGAAGGATTTAAAATGTTAATTGAAGTATGTTATAATCAACGTTTTGGAATGATTATAAAGTAAATATGTGGTATTTTAAACACAAATAAACAAGCGAAACAAGGCTACAGAACAATATTTTAACAACATCAGTAAAATCTTTAGCTAATTTAAAACAATATAGAGATAATTTCTATTTTCTTTACAAAAATACTATTCAAATTGTTTATGAATAAATAAACCAAAATTTCTGTCTCAAATAATTACAAAACTAATTTATTTTTCACTTAGAGACTAATTTGACAAGACTCGACATGAATAAATAAAAATATTCTGCCTATTTTTTAATTAAAAAATAAAATATTTTACATGTTAAATTTCACAGTTGGCGTAGTGCCTGGGCAACTGACTACTGAGCATTGTGTCGCGGGTTTGATTCTCACTCGGAAAACTCTTTGTGTGATCGACAAATTGTTGATTCGGGCGTCATTGGAAACGCACCCACTACACAGGAGAAAATCCTAGAATGTTTTTTTTTTTTTTTTTTGTTAAAGAAAACGAGGAAAGGAAAATTTCTTTGAAAAAAACCCGGAAAGTCTTATCTCTGGGTCATCGTAACTGCACGCCAGACCACGAGGGTCGAAGCTCAAGCTATGATAATTCAGCCCCAATTGGTCCGATATTAAACAAATTGTAAGTGTTCCTACGAAAGATAAGGAAGGACACGATTATTTCTGGAAGTTTCCCTAAGAAGCAAGTTGCTCACTCAATTTATCACGAGGCGTTCGGTTCCGTTCGTCGGGTAACGTTACATCACGAATTAACTTTTTCCTGTTATGACTTATTAGCTCCTACTGTTTCCGACTATTGATTAATGTTTACTGTTTCTTAGGTATTCTTTTTATGATATATACGATTAGTTTTTTAGTACGTACTTGGATAGTTGTTTAGGTTGTTAATTTAAATAGTTCTTAAGTTTTATTAAACGCTTTTTTTTTCATTAACTTGACCAGGGGCTTAATCCAATTCCTATCGATCTATATACATGATATTGTGAAATTTGATACTCTTGAGTTGCAACACGGTAGTGTTGCATACGGATGCAATGGGCGTGGATGGATATTGAATAAACTAATTTTATTGGTATTGAGTTTATGTATGAGTTTGTTTTACGTCTAAAGTAATCGAAACGAGATTGCGTTCGGCACTCTGATTGGTTGGTTTATTCGAGCCGGCCAATCAAAGTGCCGCGAGTTCTAATTTCGATTACTTAAAACGTAAAGTAAACTCGTACTAAGAGTACTGTTTACATAAATGTATTGAGTGCCGTAAAGTATGTTACTAGACATTGGATTTCAAAGTAAACTTTTTGTTTTGCTAAGACTGATCCTTCAAGACTTATTGGTTTTCTGTCGAGTTATGGGTTAAAAATATAAAGAGATTTAATCCCTTATATTGATGGCAAAAGTATTCAGACGCACGTATTTTTCAAGGGGTTTGGGTCGTGAATGAAAAGAACGGAATCATTTGTTCCTCTCTTTTATTCGTCAGCTTTTTCTATAGGTTTGTAGGTAAAATTATGTATTTCATAATCATTGCTACGTTTACATTTATTTTTTGCTGGTGTCAACATTTGTCGTTTGATGGAATACATTGATAATTAATAGAAAATTTCCGCATATTTTTGGCTAAACATAAATAATAACTTAACGTTAAGATGACATTGTATTCCTATTATGTATACATGGGACACATTAGTGAAAAATTATTGCTAATTTGTATTTATAGGCACTTTTTTTTTTAAGGGGGAATATTGATTGAATAACTTCTCTCGCCTTGAGCAAGGCGACAGTTATGCCAACCCTTTTAGCGATTACAAGAAACTTGATGATAAGATGTTATATATCAATATAATTTACAAATCAATGTAAAACAAAGAAAAACATAATTACCTACCACAGAACTGTTCAACATTACAACCGAAATCATTCCGACTAAACAGTAAGTTCAACCAACTTACTGAAAACATTTTATTTATTAAAAATATTCCAGAAATAAAATGCTTTCGCAAATTTATGAATGCTTTTACGTAAGTTACATGCACTTTTTTAAAAAGCTTTAAAATTAGTGATGCATAACAAAGTTTTCTCGTTAGCCGGGGAACTAAGTTAAATATGCTCAAAGTGCTGCAATAGTTTGCGCTGGATTCAAACTCTGGACCTTGCAGTCATAATTTACCCGGCAAAACAATCTAAACTGGAAATTAGATAAGATGTTTCGGGATTACTTCGTCTTATTAGCAAGTGTTTAGTCTTAGTGACAATATGGTGTATTGTTGTTTCACGTTAATTAGTGCATGCAATATTATGATTTATTAGCTATTTCCGCGCGATTTCGCCCGCTCTACTCGGCTTATTTTGATCGTAGTGTGATGTTTACCTAGAAACTTTTTATTTATATTGCACAATTTTTCAGATCGAACAAGTAATTTCAAAGTACAGCAAGTTCAAACAACACTGTACACTTACGTACAATTTTACTTAGTTTGACAACGACATAGTCTAGGAGTAATTATTATTTACTAATATTTGAAAAATAAACGTATGATTGTTTGTTTATCTTCTTTGCACGCGGTACTATAAAAACGATTTTGTCGCATAATTATGATGTGTTAAGAGGCTGAAGAGATATATAAGCTTTTTCACTAACAACCCAGGCAAAGCAACAGAAAAGAGCCAGTTATTGATGAATTTGAAAATACACATCCTAAATAATTATTTCTGAATTCGAAAGATTATCACAGCCATTGACATGAATACTGGGTAAAAAAGCCATCGATGTAATGGTCATTTTAACCTACATACAATTTTAATGTTGGATTAAATATGAAAGTATTATTTAAACGTGGAGGATAATCGTTTAACTGTGCAAGAGAGCTATGACCACATCGCTCTGTGGTTTCAATTGTTTAACGAAAACCGAGGAACATTGCGTTTTAAAAACCACGAATTGTAGTTGCTTGTTTAATTTTTAAGTTCAGTGGATAATGAATATTTTAAGCTACACAGCATTAACAGACAGACAGACTGACGAACAATTCAGTTAGACGTTTCAAAAGTGCCTAGTTAAGGATTAATTGATTTTGACATTAAATGTTTCTTGATATTGATATGTTTCCTTGTAACCGTTTGTTTCTGCTAGAAGAATAATGAAAATTGTTTGTACACAGCATTTCACAAGATATTACGCCTTTTATTCTCAGAGAAGTAAGTACTATTGAGACATTTTCAAACCCCAGAAATTATAACAATAGTTAGGGACATACCACACTTCTACAGCACCGCTCCAACCCAGCAATAAACTTGTCATTTAATGCTATGTCGTATAATTACATTTAAAATGAATTGACGTTATAAAATGCTATTCTGTAATTGTCAATTCGAAACATTCGAAGTGAGCGCAATTGCGATCCGCCATGTCATTGGTTATGAGAATAATTTCGACCAATGACGTGTGAGAATTCAATTGTCGATGTCAATTATTCGAAAAACTCATATGAACCTATATAGAAAATACAAAAAAATATCTAATTAGGTACATCATGTATTCCGTTAGTGATATACAGTTATATCTCTTGGATTAAAAATAGAATAAATTTCGCAATACCGTTGTTTATTAAAATTCTTCCCATGTATACGGCTACGTGTACACTGTACATAATATGTATAAAGTATGATTACACGAGTGGAAATATTCCAATGTACCTCCTGCTTAATATACTAACGGAATTTATATTTGACTTTATTTCAACTACTATAAGGATAAAAATATTAAAATGCGTAAAGGCAAGTTTTCATCATATTTTGTCACATGATATGTTTTTTCCTATTTAGTGGGTGTTTTTTAGAAACATTCAGATTCGAAACAACATTTTGAGGATATACAGTTATTCGGAGTAGGCCACAATTTTCGCGGATACATTTACACGGATATGGAATTAGCATTAATAATCCCTATAAGTTTAAAATTAACAGAGAGTAAAGTTCCTTAAAAAAAAGAAGGATCCTCCGACCAGGCGAAATGATCATGTCTGGTGGGCTTTCCGCCCAACTTTTGGGATTTTCTATCCATCAACTTCATATACATTATGTGCGATGTAGGATTTATGACGTCATCTGTTGATTGACTCGTCGATTGTCTATGTGCGACTTATTATCTATGTCACCATAAATATAACTTCAAGTCAAGTCAAGTCAAAACATTTATTTCAATTAATCCTTAATTAGGCACTTTTGAAACGTTAAATTGAATTGTCCGTCAGTCTATCCGTCATTGAACCTAGGTGCTCGTTTCAAAGTGTAGCTTGAATGGAGAATAGAACTGTAACTGTAAGTCCAGGTCTTATCGACCCTTATGTTTCTCTTCATCTTCTTAACTACATACGTTACAGACTGTTTATGATGATGAACAAGTACTCGCGCCTAATATAAATATGCAATGAGGCGAAGGAACTCTGAAATAGAACTATCAAGGAAACTCCAAAGAATTTTAATCAAAAGAAAAACATGAAAGGGTGAGGAAAAACTATTTTTAATTTCAAAGTGAGGTTTCGGTATGTAATATAAAAGTGAAAGTTTTAAAAGAAAATTTTAGGTTTTAGCATAAAAAATATATATTAAGTTTTTTGATTGGCTTGTGTCTCTTTTAGTAATCTGTGAAGACTTAGTAATTTCCAATCAATCATTTTTATGAAATAACTAACGAATATTAATTAAGTAGACCACTTTGTAAAACTTTTTAATCCACCTGACCTAATTTAAATAAAAAAACATATACTATTTCTTCGTCTATACAGTTTTAAACACAAGCCAGTGTAGGTATTGTCTAAGTGAAACCTCCCTTGCCTCACACCTACATACATCCGATTTCAACTAATTGCAAATACATACAAGCACAGACTGGGTCAGATATCATGCAAACACCTGCACCTGCTCCAACACCTTCAATAAAGTTAAATACGGTACATCTCGACGTGAGATCGAATGTCAATAAACATTTCATAAAGGACCAGGAAACGTACAGCAAAAGTAAGAATGGTCACAGATAAAATTGCTATTGCTCCATACTAGGTTTCTTCCTTTGCCGTGAGTGCGTTTATAAACATACAAGTTTACATCACACTCAGACCCGAAACAACAATTTGTCGATCACACAAAGAGTTGTTCCGTGGGACGAACGAAGCCACCTATACGTTGTGCGGCAGCCGGTTGCCCAGCCGTGCAGTCGTACTTTGCTATCACCACATGACAATTTTAACATACCTACACTAAAATGCATAATTCTCTGAACCTTGAAGACTTCCATTTTGTGACTAGGAGACTACCCTTAAGCTATACAACTCAAGGATCAAAGGCTTTCAAAGTTCTCAGAGTGTCCGCTTTCCTGAATCTCCTGCCTTTGTTTCACAATAGAGATTTGCAAAGCTCGATCTGTTTCAATAACCACAGAGCTATAGCATCGTGGTGCTTTCAGCGAAGCATTTATGAATGGGTATTTAGAACAGCAATATTTGTACTTTATGATACTACACATTTGTAATGCATTGACCTTCAGATTTTATAGATAACATATCTTATGAGTATGATATTCTGACACCTATTCTTAATTTTTTTATTTGAGTATCCCGTCAGTTATACTGGTATTTAGTGTGGATCCCGATATGCGTACAGAGTAGCTGTAGATGGTTTAGCGGGGCTCCCTCTCGCTTCAGGAGCCCAATGGAGGGTTTTAGAGTAAGTCATTACACGATTTTCCCCCAAAAGAGCGTACAGAGAAAAAAAAAATGTTATACTTATATTGAAGAGTAAATTACCATATTATGCAACATAAAACACAGAGACAGATACTAAACAAGAAATTATAAATAAATAAAAGCTCACACACTGAAACTCTAAAATCACCACTAAGCCAAAACAATGACAAATAAAATCTAACTCCTATTTATATGTCCTTAAAGTTTACGTCTCCATTTGAGTCCTTTACTTCCAAAGGTCCTTAAAGACTTGATGTTGGACAACCCACAGGCAATCAAGTGGAAGGGACTTAATTACCCAATCACGTGAACGAAGGAAAACAATGTTACTGGAATTGGAGTCGAGGCGAATTGAATTGTTAAGATGGATAGTGGAATGAGCGTAATAATGACTTGGATTATTAGTGGGATTGGTGTGTTGACTTCTGGTTATTATTTTTTGTGTAATTACCTGTGTTATAGGTAAATGACTTAATAGATACAATTGGAAGGGTTGTTAGTTTAAAATACTTTGTCTTTCACATTATGTGCATTTTAGAGTACTTTTCCGCCATAGATGAGCTATGCTACTATGCTTTGGATGCGTTTGGCTTTCACAAATCATATTCATTGATATACGTAGCTTAGCACTAGTAGAAAAGGACTCAGCTAAGCTATGTTTTTATATGGAAAGATGCGTGCTATGGATATGTCCTATGGATGACTTCCCTACTATCGATACATCCCATACTTGAGCTGCGCAGTAGGAGCCTATCACTGGAAACTGTCATATAATTTCTTACCTTACCTTCGTAACATAGATAGCACATCTCTGGAAAAGGACCCTTATCCTTTGAAAACACCGGAAATCTTTACTTACAATAACACTAGTAATTACGAACCTACACAAAGGTATTGTCAACCGTCGATCACAATAACAAACCTAACTAGAATACATTTTAAACTATGGAATTAGAAACACAAATAATATTCTCCTAATCAAAACCATCGAACCACTTACGATCTCTCCCAACTCCCAACGAATCATAAATTTTACCATTCATACCTTTTTTAGTAATAAAACACAAAAGAATCAGACAGTAGGTACATATTGAAAACAAAAGAGACAAACATAAAAGAGAGTTTTCGAAAACAAGCTGTCAAAATCATACACGTCGTTCGACTTTTTTTTTATCTGTTTGATGTATTCTGAATATCAAATGCGAGTGGTCAAGCGTGAGGGACTTGGGTTCCGTCGTACTTGTTTGATAGTCAACGTTGATTTTGTTTGTCAATAATAATAAATAATAATGTGTCTGTTGATGTCGATAAATATTTGGAAGAAAATCGTGATGAGTTTCGTTATTAATTTCCATACATTAATTTTGATTTCCGCCTTCGAGATTTAGAAAGATGTTATCCTATGTTATCCTATTTTGAGGTTACCTGTATGGAAAAATATGCACAACGATCTAACGTTTGGCTGAACTAGTTTTGATGCGGTTTTCAGCAAAATATTTTTCAGGAAGGTTTTAGAGATATTACCTACCCTTAGGTGGCAGAAAGAGGCGGAAAAAAAATTGCAGCTCCTATTTCATAAAATTAATGTTAACCGATAGTTAGTCTATCTATAAAGAATGATTCCGTTTTATTTGATCTTTCCAAACAGTCTGAAATTATTCTCAATATTTAGTAATGTATGGAGCCCCAGAAGACCTGACGGCTTGCCGGTTCAAAGAACATTAATAGGAACGGGATGAACGTGGATTTTTGTCAGTAAGGGTCTAACTCTCCCTCTTGCCTCACCCAAGGCGGGAGAAACCATTCGATGACATGATCCCCTCAAAAAATATATTTAGTAATGTGCGTCCTAGTGATAAATTAATCTATTTCGTCATCAACTCGAGTATTCAAGTGTCATTTATTTATTTATTTAGTCCATATGAAATCCATCTCATATCACATTTTTGACCTATTTTTCGTATATCCATCTAGATAAACGTTCGTAAAAGCGCCTGTACAAAAACCAATATAACTAGATCTCCCCTGCCTCCCCTTAACCTTAACATACAGACCATTTAGGGAAAGGTAAAAGCATGTGGAGAGCTCAACGGTCACTGGTCGGTTTCGGACTCTCGCTGTCATCGCGCTCTCCAGTTCGGTTTTTAAAATGCAAATTGAATCCTAGTTTAGATTCGTAGCATGTGGACCTAACAACAAATCGATTCTTAATCAACGTTGATTTGTTTTTTTTAGATATTTAAAGACATTTAATGATATTATGTTGACCTGAGATGATTGGTAGACATTATGTAGAGCTCTAGCAGTGTGCATTTGAAGTAAAATTGTTATAGAATTCAAATATAATAGTTAATTTTAGGATTTTTAAGTTCGATCTTAAGGCAAAACCAATACAGACTTGGTATGTAAACATTTCCTCTTTTTTCCGAAAACCAACGCTTAAATGGAATGATACTATTATACATTTAACTGAACAATATAAAAATGATACAAAACAATTCTAATTTCATAATACGGTCATTAAAAAGCGCAGTTGCAAACACCAAACACCTAACGCCATCTAGTTTGAGAACAACAAAACCTTAAAGCTTTTCTTATTCACGAAGGTGGAAAACTTGTTGAATGAACATTTTGCATTCACAACACCGCCACCAGGATTGTACGCGTGGGTGCTTCGATATAAAATAATGCTTTCGTAGAATGATGTGGGTGTACAATGCGGGAATAATAATCCCATTGGAGGAATTTTAAATCCTATATAACAGTGCTGAAGAATGTTTTGTAAAAATATGTTAAAAGAATTAGTTACGAAAAAAATATTTTAAAGAAACGTAGGCGAAGCTGCAGACGGCGACAAATACGAATAGTAACATACAAATCTCCAGTAAAAATAATATAATTAACATGTCTACAAAAAATATCTAAAAATAAAACAAAGAAATGTTGGAAATACTAGGACATAAATTCTATAATTTTCTAGCGAATAAATACAAAATATGAAACAACAGATAAACAAAAATCGGCAAAGGAAACCATTGACACCTTGTCAGGCAAACAAAGAACTTTCTATATCTTTAAAAAATACGCCATGGCATTCGTAACGTGACGTTCGTTCGATAGAATATCAATGGTCATAAAATATTACATTTTATTTTATAGAGAGTGTGACGTCAAGAATACGGTGATCTGCTACTTTATGAGCGTGTCGTGTTCATATTTCAGGAGCAGGCTACTATTTTCGTATTGTTGATATTGACGGTTCTAGAAATGGATGGGAGAAAGTCTAGTGTTAAGTTCTGGTTTTATTATCTGGCTAGAATTTGACGAAGTATTTTCTGTTTTGTGTCATTGCATAATAATATAACAGGCTGAGCTAATATTCAAATGATTTAATTCTTTAGATTAAGAAAATAAACAACCTTACTAAAATAAATGAGGGTTTATCAATCCATTGAAATCATACATAACCTTACTACAAGGTCACTGAATATCGTAAAGCAGAAACCGCTATATCTTAGACAAACTAAATCGGAACATTTCAAAAGAAAATTCCTTTTAGTACTAGGAGCACATAAGCTAATCCGGTCTGTAGTGGTCGGCCCCGGTCCAACGAGCATCAACTAGAATATTTTACTCACCCGGGTTTGGGGTGACGCAAAATAAATTGGGGAATTTGGGGGCTCTTATTTATACACGTTAGCGTCGGTTTCGGGTTGTTACGCCGGTTGGGTTGCTTTCGTCGTGAATGGAACTAGAATATATGGCCAGCTACTTTATTGGGTATCTTTTTTCTTGGATACTAAACTAGAAGTGATGAAGGCACGATTGATTTAGGTGTCGTTTGTGAAAAAAATGGCTTAGTAATGGCAAATATATTGGGGGGCCAGCCACAAACAAAATCGATTCAAGTCAAAGTAGGAATTACTGCTGGGTGTGGTGGCCCGTGAATTCTTTCCATGGTAGTTGAATGTTTCATTTGGCTCTCGAATTTTGATACAAACAAAGAGAGAAAGTGATTTCAAATTATTATTTACACATGCCAAAGTTAACATTGAAGCCTGTTTCAGACTCTCTCTTGCGTTTCGTTGAATACTAGTCTTCAACAATACTGAAGTCTGAATAAGGTCCTATAGTACGGGCCTTAGACGAGTTCTAGTCAAATTTCAACTCCCAAAAACACCTGCAAACATAATAATCTTCAAGCATAACTAACTTTGTTAACCCTACCTCCCACTTCTTGGCAATTTCAACAAATTCAACTTTTCAAACTTGGTCCTTGTTAGTGACATTTGTACAAATTGCAAGTGAGATTCAAAGTAAACCGAATAATTTTGTGTCGCGTTATCGTGAACCTGGGTGAGACCTGGAAACTATGCGAGTTCTTTTTATAGTTCAATAGAACTTCTTCAACATATGAAGAAACGACTAGACTTGGAACAACAATTTGTAGAACGCTTGGTAGATAATGAAACCCATAATACTTACCGCCGTACTCAGAGACATTTTATGGTTACTTAACTCAGTCCATAGCAATTGTTTTCCATATAAAATCGTTACTAAGGAATCGTTTAAGTAGCCATTAAATTACTCTGAGTACGGCAGTTAGTGTAATAGCTGGTTACTCAACAAAACGTTTGCTCATCATTCATCAAAACTATATATTAAATTCTTTCTGATTATTAGTGAAACAGGCCACGAATGAATTTGGTATGCCTAAATCATCAGATAATAAATTCCTAGACGTAAATTAAAGGAACCTTCTTTATATCACCTTTACCCAACTATGTAGACTAGGATCGACATTGAACGACAACAGTCTGCCCCCCACGACCTATTAGAGGTGAGAAACTAGATCAAACTTTTGGGTCTCTAACTATCCGTAACAACTTTCATAGAGACGTATTCGTGTGACAACTGGGATCAAGGTTTTTAAGTGCTCTTCAAATGGTCCAATTTATAAAACGAAGTTTGTGAAAAAAGAATAATGATCCGGAGAATATTCGGTCTTATTTTACGGCATAAATAATCCACCTCTTAGTGTACTTTGGTACAAAAGCAATTACGTCATTGTAGGACCCAGAAAATACAAGAAAAAAAATCGCCTTCATTTCCTAGTTATCCAAACCAATAAACCATTCACATTATAGTAGTTTCTCCTATTTACTTCTTATTCCCAAGAAATCTCGTTCCTGATCGACTGGTGGCATATTACCGCCTCTATTCCTGAACTAACAAAGTCTTTATTTCTCCAATGTTCTCTCATATTTCCTCCAGTTAATCCATATTTATACGGCTGACCCTGCCTCAAACGGCTGCTTCGTGCCGATAACACTAACCTTTTTATATGAACACCGTTAATATATTTTGTGAGCAACTTGATCGAGTGGTGTCGATTTTATTTGTATGAAACTTTTGCTTCACAGTTGAGAGAAGTTTGTTCCAAACAAGCTTTGTTGTTAAGATTTTTCAGAGTAGGTATTTGCTGTATGAAATATGATTTTTTCCGAGTTTAAGTAGTCTTATCTTTTTTTGCGTAGTAAAAATTGGATCCAATTGTCCAGTTGGTTGAAATTTTATTTAGCTTTCTATTATTCTAATTTTAAGCACCATGATACTTAGAGACCATACATGACATTTCCAAGGCTAGTCCTCCACGTAACATATGTTATTTGTCGCCAGACCTAACTCTAAGGCAGATGAACCTGTTTTCCATGAATAACGACAAGATGATAAAATACTCTAACGATACAAGTTACAACACTATCATAACCTCTCTCATTTCCACGAACACATCATCATGTATCTAACACTTCGAATAGAATTACCACGAAACGCATAACTACTGCAAAGATCCATTTGCTTTAACACGTACGAGTAACAGACTAGTAAATTAACCAGGTCAACATCTGTCAATGGGGGGAACGTTAACGCTTCATATTCCCACACCCTCTCAGCTTAAGTTGGACAAAAAGTCCCGCATCTCGCCGGTTAATTAGTATATTTCCACACTACGCTTGTCCCAGTTATCGTGACAAACTAGATGAACTAGAATGCTTAGCTTCGGAAACAATGCAGACTTTACTTGGGAAATAGGTTAGTATGACGTGATGTTTATATTATGTTAGTTTTTGAGGAGATTGTTAAGAAATTAGCTGGCATTTCAAGATCTTATATGCACGCTTTTTCATATTAAAAATATGGGTAAAAAAAATAAAATATACATGAGTAATCAAAATGTAATCAGCGGCTTCTGAATATAACTGAAAATTTTATATAAAAAGGATATATTTTTCTATGGTTATATAGCGTCAAAGATCCAATGTTTTGGATTAATCGTGTAAAACGAAAGGAGTCAATACTTAAAATATAAAAAGAAAAATTTTAATGAATGTATCCAAATAGTAATAAGAGAGTTGGTTTAGATTTTTTTCTTTCATCATCCAATGACTTCTCTCGCCTTGGGTGAAGCGAGAGGGAGTGTCAGACTCTTACGGACTAAAAACCACCCTGTTTCTGTACATGCTTTGAACCGGAGCCCCGGCATTTCATTAAAGTATTAATCCGATCTTCGGAGTAAACGCAGGCTAAATTAGCCACTAAAGACACCAATGTCTATTACTAGCTTAGTTTCCTTTCCCAGAAAATATCTATTAGGTAACTAGGTTATTAAGGCTGTTATCACTTATCACCGATCATAAAACGCCCAGAGTTTGTAGTCAAGTCGTAAATTACAGTGAAATTGAAGTGGTTGAGTCACAAGTTTGCTTGATTTATGTATTTTCGAAGGAGCGCAGTGAATTGTGAGGGTCCACGAGATACGTGGGATTAATTCAGGTTTTACCTGGTTGAGGTGATATTTTACTGCACTGTGGCTTTTCGGTTATTGAAACTATATGGGTTATTGTGAGAAATGTCTTAATTTTGAAACATTTAAGCAAATAATTATGTAATTTTGTTAAGGAACTAACTATGATTAAAAATTTTGACAATGTCAATTCAGTTAAGACGATTAAGATGAACGTCGATCTACAATAAAACACAAAATGTGTAAATTATAGGGTATGTATAGGCTTTAAAAATATAAAACCTAGTTTACAGTATATTATCTATCCGTATAATAGAATCGTACGTTAGTCAAAACTGTAACAGTGGACGGTTCGGGTGGGACGTGATCTACGATCGATATCGCAACCAAAAATATAGTTCGTCAAACAGTTACGTAAGTAAGCGGATAACATAATAATTAACAATATACTTTTTTGAGTTTTTCGTCTGTTTGTTTGTATTGACCGCGAAGTACCACACGGATTTACTTTCAATTTTACATGAATATTATTAACAGGTCGAGTAAACCACCGAAATAACGTTATCAAGAGAGAGGACCATTGGAAAACTATACAAAGTCAATATTTCACGTGGACGAAGTCGCGGGCACAGCTAGTGTAATATAATGAATTCTATTTATAATTTTAATTAATGCGCTAATACGTAGCTTATCGTAATCCGTTGTTTGTTCGATTAATATGTATGAATACGGGATAATTAAAGTGTTATTATAGAGATCACAATTTGACGTAATTAGCACAAAGCTGTAGTTGGTATGATTATGTCGAAAATGTCTATATTAATACCTGTCTAGTAATGTTAATATGGTGTTTGGATTGTCATAGTTATTGTATCAGTATAGCTTTAAGTGATTAGCTTCCATTACTATTGTGATTTTTTTTTCTTTTTCGTCACGTCTTTCAGCCCCAAAGGCGTAGGCAGGGATACACGTTATGGCACGTAATGCCACTGTACAATGTACACCCACTGTACAATGTACGGGTGAGCCGATTGGTGCCATATATTGAGCGCAAATCGAGACTCCGTGCTACTACTAACACATTTTCGAAAAACCGCTTAAAAACAAGCAATACCTTGCCTTTTTAAAATTGGACTCGGAGCTGTGAACAGCCTAGGGTGTTACCGGGGCTCCGGCTTGAAAAGCAGGAGTAGGTATGGGGTGGTTTTTGGTCAGCAAGAGTCTAAAATTCCCACATGCCTCGTCTAAAGCGGAAGAAATCATCAGATGGTTGTACCTTCTTAAAAAAGAAGTCTTTAAAATTATTTAGTTCTTACCAGAATTAGAAACGAAAAGAAAAACAACCAGAAGCACACTAAAAATACAAATTTAATTAATATTTCATCGTATAATTTATACAATACATTTAAGCAACGGCCTATTCCCGGCCACAGCAACTAAATAAGGCCTCGACACATTAACAATAAATTGCGCGCGCACCAGTTCCCAGCGATAGTTAGCAGCACCTGTGACATCGAACACCGGAGACGTACGTTTACTGCGTTCTGTATTGAACTACAGGGTACCTAAGTCTTGTCTACTTAGGTATTTAGTTATTATACTAAAACTAGGTATTAATATTAGACTTTATATAGTATGAAGTTTTGGGAACTTGCGTGATATGGGATAACTTAACAAAGAAAATGCACATTTAATAAATTGAAATAATGATTATCATCATCTTACTATATTTAATTTTTGCTAACATATTGGGCAAGGCAAGAGTTATGTAACTCTAGATGTCACTGTATACTTAGTTTACTGTAAGCTCTATATGTATAGGAGCAGAGTCCATTTGAGAATACTTCGCATGATAAATCCAGATTTGAAACTAATCAAATTGGTTTAGGTACCAAACATGACGATAATTAAATCGAGAAAGATTATTACAACAATTATTATAATTTCACCGACGAGTATGCATGAAAAGACTATGATGATTGTTGATGAAGCGAAAGTAAGTGGTGTTCCAGTGTCTCTACCTACCTACATGGGAGATAAGCATGAGATTATGTATGTATGCATTATTACAACAAAATCACAATTACTATTATTTATATTCTGTCGAATCTATCCATAATATGAACACGAGATCTATAATAACAAAGCTATACCTTTCAAAGACTCACAGGTACAAACGCGTCGCAGTATCGAGTTATCTCGATTTGAAGTCGATGCAGGGAATTCGATTGGGTGTCGTATCGAAACTCACGTGGCGTCAATTCAATCGCTTTCCTTCGCAGGTTTGTTTTTAATCGACTCTGTGGTGCAACATCGATACTAACATGAATCGATATATCGGTAAAGTGTGTACAACAGATTGAAACGATTTTTGATTGTGATAGACACCTCTGTTGTTGGAATTAATGGTTGATACAGGATATTCAAATACAATAAGGTTCTTAACTCCTAAATGAAACAGGGAAGGGCACAGACATACACTAAGGACTTGTTTCACAATGTCTGGATAGCCGGTACGTATCGTTTAAGAACGTAATTTGTTCGCAATATCTGTCACATAGTTTAATCGGGCACAAATATGAAGGTGGTGAAACAGACGCTAAAGATGACATTCACTCATCATTTGATGAGCTTGAAAACTATGAACTTCAAACCATTATGGAGATTTTTTTTAATCTTAAATTTCATTTACCTGATCCAAGAACTTAACTCATAACCTTATGCACAGCAGTTGTACTTAATACCAACTAAGTAACGAAACAGTAAATGAGAGAAGTAAAAAAAAACAACAAATAATTGCCAAAAATTACATCATAAGTAAAATATTCCGTTTATTATAAAAATAAAATAACGAACTACTATTCCACTACAGTAAGTATCTACTTATATTTACTGAAGTAAGCCAATGTCAATATTTCTATTCACATCGAAGTTTCAGGGTCACTGGACGAATCTCTCTGTTTGAAGTCGGTCGCGTTTTGATGTCTCCTGTGCCCATAGAAGCGTATTCTTTTAAAAAGGTAACAGAGTGTTAATATCAGCAAATAATGGCCTATTTAAAAACCTATTTCGCACATTTTGTTTCAAAGTGTGATGTAAAATTCTAGGCTTATTATATTTAAAAATATAATAAGGTTTTTATAACAAACGCTTTTGATCTTTTCCAGACATTTTTTTTTTCGTGTAAGTAGGTTATGATATTAATATATAAATATTACATAATATAGCTTATTTCAGACGAAGGTTTATTTTGTTTTTTCGGATTATGTTTATAGTACATGTTTTGTACCTACTAAGTAAACTAAATACCAAGCAAAGGTCTCAATATTTTGCCTAAATTAAAAATAAACCTTGTAAAGAGTTACTGTGTAACTTATAATTCAACCCCATTTTCGACACTAGCGCCACCACCCAAATCAACAAACCCATCATTCAAAATTAATCAAGCAACTGACGACAGCACTCAAACCTCACCCATATTTCATAAACGATACCGTTCTAATATCACCCTTAATCCCAAATCTTAATTACTGGCCGGTCCGTAAATTGAATTTAGTCTGGACCTAAGTCTAGTTGGACCTAAAGCTAGGTTTACACGTTCGGCCACATTACCTCCTTTGTTATAAACGTTTGTCACTGGCTCTAATCTCAAACACCAAGCGTTGGTCACAAGGCTGCTGTGTTTGCCAAATGTTATACTCAGCTATCGTATACAGTTGGTGGATACGGTGTGAATGTTTTAATACTACATTATTTAGGGCAGTGTTTGTGAGATGTGTGTTGTTTTGTTTATTATTTAGAGCAACTATTAGCGTGTGTTTTTATATGTGGTTTTGGATTGCATTACGTGTTGACATAAAGAGTTGAAACTTAAAGATGTTCTTTCTTTTCTGGGATGATATTTTCTGTACCTGAATAACAGTATTTGAAGCGTTCATTTGCACACTAGTTTAAAGTTATTTTGGTTAGAGACTGTTGGTACTAACCTACCTATCAATTACCGGTACTATAAAAATCATGTAAGCAAAAAAGAAAAGAAAGGCTCAAAGTCAGCACCACAACGTAAATAAAATTTTCATCCGAAACTAGAACACAACCAGTAACCAATATTTTAAATGGCTATATCGCCACCGTGTCGATACAATTTTCTACTAGAAAACAAACAAACTTCAACGTGAAACAAATAAAATGACAGTTGGGAAGCGATGCGCACATCAAAGCTATGTATCGGAATCATTCGGGAATGTCCGCGAGTGTTCGGCTACATTCGGCAGCACTCCAATTTATTGGATATCAACCTGTCAATACCTTTGACACAGTCACAGAGTACGATGATTGTTCGGTCTGTCAATAGTTTCGAATAGACTTATTGGTGCCAATATAATGGTTTTGATATTGTTCCCTGTACACAATACATGTAGCCACGTGGGAGTTTGTCTATTTTGGCGTTGAACGATTGAGGGTTAAATGTTGTGTGTGCATATAAAATACAAATAGGAATGTAACTATGTAAAAGCAGACTACTAGACTAACTAAAATACCCAAATGTTTAATAAAGCCACAAAATATTATCTACGTGATATTAATGGTAGCTCTAAAAATACATCTTCAAAATCAACAAAAGCTATCTTTAGTCCAATCACAACAGACTGGGACATTTGTATCTGGCCGCATTTCCAACCTCAGAGGAAATTAATTCTCAAACCAACAAATTCGCTCCCGTCTGTCCAAGATCGGGTACTACTCAATATCTGCAAACCCCATAACAATCAATTTCCATTAGTTGACGGTTACAACTCACTGGGGAAGATAACCAACTCTTTGTTTTTGTCCCCTCGGCCCCACCACTCCTAGGACAAATACACTAGTTCCCGGATTTGTTTTTGCCATCTTCCGAATCATTTCAGTTTCGAAAAAAATAATCTGAACATTAGCAATGGAAATAACTTTATTTATGAGCCAAAGAGAGTAAAGTTCCACCGACTATTAATGAAGTAGTAAAGTCGTACACTCATTAAAGGATTAAAGCCCCAAACAAACCATAGCATGTCCAAAAGTCATTAAAAATATATTGCCACATCAGCCCGACATTGTGGCGAACCTTGACGTTTGATAAACCCGACTTTTAATTTAAAACATCATCAGGACAAGCCAGGAAATGATCATCGTTCTCATTTCATCAGATTCCTCTTAGCAACACGAAATAAATATTTTAACGCGTCAAAGAAGCGTCGACCTTATCAGGACAAAAAATGGCTGAAGTATAACAAAGGAAATTCCAGCACCCAGTGTTTACGCAATATAATTTTTGTAGTCATAATGTTAAAACAATAAAAACATAAATTATGGTTTTTAATAACAGAGAAATTTCAATCTTGTGTTTTCCTGTTTAAGGTGCTATTTCGAGATGTGGATTTTGTATGGCTAAACTACGTGGGTTGACCATTGGACACGTTCGGAGATTTATTGAAAGCATAATTGGTTTTGTTTCGGTCAAGGACTGGATTAACGATAGTTTTATACGCCTAATGGGTGCAGTAAGGAAGAACAACGTTTTCTTAATGGTTGTATGTTATTCTAAGGGTCGTAGGGGAACTGTTTGGATCTTTTGTTTATTCTTGTTTGGTTTTGAATACACATGAGATCACCGTAAAGTTAGCTTGGAAATTAGGTTTGGTTCTAGGAAGTATGTAGGAGTAACTTGCATAACTTCCATTGTTATGTAGATAGTTGCTACGCATAATATGATAATGTTGTGCCTCTTGATTCCCTACTTGAGTTAGTGGAGTTGCCAAGGACGTTGATGTTGAAATGTTAGGTTTCTACATTATCCACAAATATGATATCACATTAAACGTCTGTTTTGAAATAAATGTTAAAATTCAAACACCACTTTATGAAACAAAAACGTACTATGCGATACAAAAACGTACAAAGCCAGCATACATTTATCTTACTGTACCCTATGACATAAGCAAGCGACTTCATTAAAAAACAAAACAACTACCCACCGCAGGAAGAGCGCACAGGAAAATTTTAATTTATCTACAAACATTTTTCGAAACTCCCGTCCGTGTCGCATTTTGTCCCGGCGAATTTTCCTAAACCACTGTGCGGTATCTGTTGATATTTACGGCGTCGTTTCAAAAGTCTTTTTTGTTCAAAATACTCGACAACTCTATTTCAATGCACAGTGGGGTAACGAGGGCCTAAGGGCGTGGCTATAAACAGTTACAGATACACTACAGACACTTTTATAGTGCACCACTGTGTGGTTGAAATGCATCATTATGCGGTTTGAACAGCAGTTTTAACGAACGTTGCTCATTTTTTGGGGAAAGCTTAGAAGATTTTTACTAGTTCACGGAAAGTTGAAGTCTAGAATCACGACTTTTATCATGAGCTCTTGTGACTAAGTGTTTCAGTAGTCAAACTAAAACTTTACTTAACTGAAAGCAAGTAACAACCGATATTAATAATCCATCGTGTTTTTAATATTATATAATATTTGCTTTAACGTTCAGAAATACCTTCCTGGTCTATTTTATATATATATATTTATTTTATATTTTATCCTTCTTTGACATAGTAATAATCTAAAGTCTGTGAATATTTTTTTGACATTAGCTGTATGGAGTTTCTATCAAAAATAGATTTAAATTCACCGATTTTGGGTTGAGATTGGTTAATTTGGTTACAGTCGGAAAGTCAATACAAAGGAAAAGCTATCGAACACCGCTCTGCAATACTCGTAGCTTCTAGTAAGCAAAACTAATAATACTAGAAACAAAACAAAGCAACTACAGCCTCCCATATACACATTACAAACTCATAATACCCTTGATGAATACCCAACAAAATTGGAAGTCATACATTCCCTCTAGAGTCCCCAGTTCTCAATTTACTTCGCAAATCGTATGAGTTATACTAACGTGTTTACTTGAAAACGGTTGGGGTGTTAAAATAAACCGACTGAATGAAATACAAGTACTAAGAAGTAATTAAAATGTGTCCGGATTAATTGGTCTGGAAATTATTTAAGAGTTTTGAGTACTAAAATTTAGGTCAATCGTAATTATTGCTAATCTACTACGCTTATTACTTTTTTATTGCCTGTTATGCTTGAGTTCGTGTTTAAGAGAATTAATGATTACTATCTACTATCTTATAGTTTAAAATTAATTAACTAATCATTATTCTATAAAAGCAAATATTTCTCACTTTAACAATATGGCAAGTTGAGATTCTGTAACAACTTATATAATAAATATAAGTTGTAACTTTATTTATATAATAGCAATAGTAACATGATGGAAGCTAAAGAAGTATGTATGGATAATACTGGTAACGCTCTGTGCTCTGCGTATCTTCACGAAACAAAGGCGTGAGTTTATGTATTTAGTAATAGTGCGAGTCGGTTACCATGTACTTTTTTTAAGGGGGAAAATCATCTAATGACTTTTCCCGCCTTGGGCGAGGCAAGAGGGAGTAACTAAAAACCGTCCCGTTCTTACTTCTGCTTTTCGAGCCGGACCCCTGGTAGGTTGTAGACTAGGTAGTCATCAGCTCCGTTTGTTACCATGCACTTAAGACAAACAAACTTACATTCACAACCAATTACATATTAACCTAGAATTAATAATATCAACAAAAACAAGCAAATCACTTAAAAGAAAACAATAAAAAGTTTAAATACCAACCTAACTACTTCAAAACAATACCATTCAAATTCTTAAACGCCAAAATCGAATAAAACTACAAAACACAATACTAGTATAACCAGCCAATTCAATATAAATATTACTTCCCGGATTCGTCTACCAAATATTTACTACATATACCAGTTCAATAACAATGTAACAGTCAATCAATCAAAATAATACTACCGGCCTTATTATCTAGACAGAGATTGAAGAAAAACAGCGCAAATCCGTGTACATCAGGCCAATGATATGAGCCCTATTTTAAGGTACGACGACGGTCGGAAAAAGGGTCATGAACGAGGATACAATTTACTAGATGGTACAAGAAAGTGTATTAAAAATGGTGACCAGTTTTGACTAGAACTCAACATCATTATCAGCCATAGGAGAGCCATGCTTCGGCATTAATGAATTAGCTCGACCGCGCGACCGGGGTGATACACGGCCACACAGAAAATGGACGTGAAACAACGCTAGCGTTGTGTTTCGTTTTGTGAGTGAGGTTATCAGAGGCCCAATTACCAATCTCTCCAATCCCGGATTCCCCAACAACCCTTAAATTCCTAACCCCCAAAAGGTAAAATAGTTAATCTTTTGCAATTAATAAGTTAAATAATTAATTTATCAGCCCTAAGCGGCTATAGCCAATCTGATAGTATTAGTTTAATAAACATAATTAGTGGTTAATTATATTACAACTATCCTATAAGTTAATAATGAGCTTATTATGCTGCATGCATCGAGCAATAAGCGAACTTTATTTTCAAATAATAACTTATTTTCAACCAAGTAAAACACTAAAGACTATTTACATTTTCCCTCAAAGAAAACTCAACTAACAGTGCAACAATTTAGTTCGCACTAGCACATTATCACAGACGGCTTGCGGTATCCAGCCAAGCAACATCTGTGACCACGAAACTAGTTTTCCATAAAGCGACGCTTACGTTATATTACGAAGGAACGCGTAAAAATAGACGGTTTACGCACACATAGATATCATCGTCACCTCTATGGTTAGTAGGGTTGGCGCAGAAAATATAGGGACGAAGTTATAAAGGCTTGATGGTGCGCCCTTAGTGGATGGATCGGCTTAAAAAAGGTGAATAGGGTAAACTGGATATGGATAGGTGGAGAGGAAAATCAGAGGAGGCTTTTAGAGCTTTTTTTTTCTTATACAATATTTTAGGTATTTGATTTGGGGTGTGTTTTACAGATGTAAGGATTCTTTTTGTGATAGAAATACAGAGATAGAATCACTACCCAATATTACTCATTGCCATTATAACCTAGTGTACAGTGTCATAAAATAACACTAACTCACAGCTCTTGAAATGAAAACAACAACACCAACAGAGCTGCAAACATAATCTAAAAATCGAAACAAAAGAACATCCTTTCACACCTCCACAAAAGAGCTCTACTTTGCTGAATTAAATTTCCTTTTTTTTACTCAAATTGAAAATTATTTTACTTCGCTTAAGCTCCCAGTAGAACATAACTCCCACACTAATTTACAAGCGTGTGACATCCCTAACTCCCTTGTGCCGCTGAGACAACACGCACGCGGTTTATAAAATCACTCTTTCTATGTTAATGTTGTTTTGCGATGTTTTAACAGTGTGCTACGGCCCTTAAATGTTACTCCGAGGATACATTATCGGACAAAGTGACATAGGGGATTTGTGATTGCTGACCTGACGAATCTAGTATTCTGAATAACTTGTGATGTCCAGTCATTAGCATATTGGATGGAAGGCTTTTTAAAATAGTAGGAGCGTCGAACGTTTGGGAATTATTGCTGTGTGAGTACGTACTTTATTTCGTCGTCTACCGTATACATTTTTGTTATCTATTTGAAGTAATTACAATGTGCATCCAAATAAAATTATCGATGATTTCACATAACTACACCCACTTTTTGTGTATCGTGTTGTTTTCATTAGTCAGTGTAAAATTTGCATTCAACACATTTGTTAAAATTGACTGCAGACAAATAACAAGAATCTAAAATTATCCAAAACCTATTATAACACAAAACTTTTACATAAACATTACAACACATGTTTACGTGATAGAAAGCACCCAATTTCATGTTCAAAGTCAAAGAAAAACACGGTGAACACGTACGTACATTACATTGAACAGGCGAAAAACTCAACATCATTTCCACTCGAGCAGGCTTCCATTCTTTCATTTAAATCAGCATTTACTGTGTGATTTTTATGTTAATTTGCTGCGGAACTCGCGGTTGCATGCTCGGGCCCACGTTTACCGTGATAGCCGCGGGAACAACGATTGGCTTTCGTTCATTTGTTTCATTTAATTTATTCCCCCTTTTTCGGTTTTTGTTCTACGAAATGTACGCTGTTTTATGATAAATTCTTGGCTCTATTCTATTGTAGTGTAATGCATTTTATGCTTTGGTTTTGCTTATAATTAGTTTGTGGTAATGTAATAAGTTGATTAAGCGTGCATATTTTATAATAAATTTTCGAATAACACAGTAATAAGGTAGTAGGTAGGTAGGTAATATCTAAGTTTAGTTGGCTAAATTGTTTTTAAAAGTAAATTTAAATATATTACCCAAAACCCTATATTCTTACTTCGTATCGACAATCGCCTAATCTATTTAAAATTTCTACTACAATATTATTTTTGAAACCATTTTTAAAGAGCCCAATGATAATACTTTAATATTCTCAACTAAACTCAAACGATTCCACATCAAAAACCATTTACATCTAAACTTAATCTATCCATTTCGAGAGACAGTAGCAATAGCACTCAATAATGGTAGGTGGTCACATGGCATCCACACCTCAGTCGCCGCAGTACGATCAGATAGATTGAACGCGGTTTGTTTGCGCTCTCAATGCCACTCATATTTTTCCATTCTGACATTGATGTTTTGTTGTTCTAACACTTTTTTATTTATCTAGTTTTACTTTTTTGTTTCAAAAATGGAATACGGCTTTGAATTGTACCTAAATGGTGGGATGTTTTGGTAAGTATTGTTTTGTTTTTGTTGTTTGTTGTATACGCCCTTTATTTTTATTGGTACTTGGTTTTAAATAGTTATTGAAATGGTTTTGTGTTATGGGAGAAAGTGTTATTCGTTTTATTTACAGAATAGATTTTGATTTTTGGCGTTGAAACACTGCTAAATAATTGCAGTGTTCTATACAGATTTCTTTCATGTTTCCAAAATTTTTCACAAAACGTAGTTTGACATTAATATAAGTAAGTAGTAAACTCATTCCGATTACAATCATATAATGAAAATATATTTATAATACGTAAATATTACATGTAAAATGACGAAAGTAAAAGTTTAAGACACCTCTAAGTTATACCTATTTACCAAAATTTAGATTGAAACGTTTAATGAAAATACATGACAAATGTATCACAGAGGGTCAATAAAACCACAACTAACAATTAATTTCAAAACACAAAAAAAAACAACAACAAAACACCTCCACTTCGAATTTAATAACACGAAAAAAAGACAAAAGCTAAAGAATGAGTTAAAATTCCTTAACGGCAATTTACAGGAAATGCTTGAAAGAGGAGCGAGCGACAATGTTCAGTATTATTTCCTGAAATGCAGAGCACAATTACCTTTAAGGCGTCAATTTCATGTTACATTGTAAGGCGTTGCAATGGCGTGAAAATGTACGTGCCTGCCTTGTCTCACAATGTAGCTCTGTGGTATTTAGATTTTATCGTTTTGAATGCGGATGATGGCGTTCTATCTATTATTATATGCCATGGTTTAACTTGACACATAAAATTGTCATAAAACGTGATAATGGTTAGGCAGTTTGCAATTGTGTTTTTTTGTTGTCGATTCTTAAATGTGATTGTAAAAGTGCAAGATTTGGATGGGATCTACACACATACACAACGTCACGCCTTTTATCCTCGAGGGGTGGGCAGTACATATTACGCTGTACAAAGTAAACCCACTTTTCACCATTTGTATTACATGGGGGTGAACCTATTACCATTTACTGGGCGACGTTCCAGACATCGTGCTACTACTGAGGAATTTTTGAAAAACCGAAAACTGCCAAGTAATACTTTGCCCGACCCGGGAATCGAACTCGAGACCCCTTGTCGCACTTGCGACCATTCGACCAACGAGGCAGTCTGGGATCTACTGATTGAAAATAATTCTAAAAAGTCTTTCTTTAGTATTTGCTACTCGCTACTTTACTATTGATTTAAAAATTAAATATCTTAATATAACCCAAATTATTGCCTCTAATAACATACTAGGTGAATGGCGGGTGCATCGTCGAATTAACAAGGAACGCTGTGGTTAAAATAGATCTGTATGTGGACAAAAGAGCAACGTGAAAACTCCCTTTGGTCTTTTATCGGTGCAAAACAAAGCTATGTCATTCTTTGACCACAAACAAAAGAACCTACTGTCAGTGGAGGTTTCAGAGAATTTGACTGACCACAGTGGAAAATATAGAACCGATGTTTTAGCGTGCTATAGTTTAGAAAATAAACTAGTATAATAACATAGTGATCATAACTATGATTGCTAAGCGTAATACTCTAAATTCAGTATCTCATGTCAGCCAAATTATATGTACGACTATTAGGACGGCTTTTTATAAAATTGAGTTTCGGGACAAGATAGATGTGTAACCAATACATTTGGCCTTTTTCTCGGAACGAGTAATATAACTAACCAAAATATACAAACATACATACATAACCTCAAGCAGAGACGCACGTTCACGCATGTTCTTTGGTTAAAGGTACTTTTAATTTGGCCCTTCTTTAATATATCACCAATCTGGTTGCTATATAACTAACCAAAATATATTATAGTGGTCTATTATACGCTTATATGATTTTATCAGATGCTACAATTGCTAAAAATCATCTGAAATTCCTAACTAAATAATTAAAAAATCATTTAATTGATTTTAAATAAAGTCAACAGAACTTACTGTTTCTTCCACCATGCACTTTAATTGAAGGAAATAGTCTTCTGAGCACACGACGGTACACAGATGCCTTGTTGCATATTTTACCTCGATGGGATCGCTAAAGTGAGGCTTACAATGAATAAACGAGAACTTCACAAAAGGAGCTAGTAATTTTCTTTACATTTCACCTCCATAGTTAATTTAATTTGTTACTAGAAAAGTGGTTATGTTCGAGTCAAAATAAAGTGCATTTTGCATTGTGCAAGTGAATTTAGAGTAGTTACTTTCTCTAGTCTTGCTATAAGAACTATTTAATACATTTTGAATAGCCATAATAATGAGAAAGGAGTTTCTTAAGCAGTATAATCATCGTCCTTCATGTTCGGCAGGCAAAGTAAGAACACGTTACAAGTGTACATAGGTCATGGCGTGGTGACCATATCCATATACCATCCAATAACCTTTTGATTTTGCAACTACTGTAGTAAATACGATAAATGAAAGAAACTCAATTAGGTGAACCACACACGTACTGCGTAGATTTAAACTAAGTAGTAGTTAAATGTCAAAATACTTTTTCTTATTTCTTTTGTTAATTGTACCACTCAGTTTCTTAGCGAAAAGGCTCATTGCTCCGTCCTAATTCTATGACGGACTTATTATTTTCATTAACGAAGGGTACGTGACCGAAATAAAGTGGTCTTTGACGCCAACCAAAGGTTTTTACCGACTTTTTTCGAGCGTGAATTGTAAAGAAATCACTCGAGCGAATTCTGATAAAAATATTCCTTATTTTAATGTTCGTTGGACTAATTTTTTGATGGCCAAAGACGTTGTAAAGGCGAGTTACGTATTTTAAGAAATTTCCTTTGCGATACAAAGTCCTTCCTCCATACTACAGCCAGGGAAATTGCTTTGTTCCAGCTTTAAGGGTTTTAAGGTGTTGGTGAAATTAAAGACTCGTGCGAGAGAACATTTCAGCTGAGTATTTAGGTGAAGGGCACAATACAATAATTACACGAAGGATCTCAGATGTTTTACTTCGGGAATTTAAGTGGATGTAGTCTTGCTTACACCAGTACCACACAACCTAGTTTAAATTAACGACTTTAATTAACTCAACAGCCCCAATTTAGCATAATGACCTGACCTCACAAAATCCCAAAACTAAGTTCCGATAAAATAACCGAGAACAGCTCGATAAATATCTTGGCCGACGAACTTCTTTGTCTAGCCTTCGAAAGGTCCCTCCCATGCGAGCTATCACAGTTTTTCTCCCGTGCATTCTATGGAAGCAATTTATATGTAAAACCTTTGTAAATGTACAACGTTCGAGATAAGGCGAGTAACGTTGGACCCTGTGGGGGGAAGAAATTCGGCAAGTTTAAATGTTGGTCCCCCGTGGATCTTAAGCGTTAGCTCCGCGGATATTGCGGCCTTATCGAGCTATGAATAATCGAAAAACTTTTACTCTGCATGAATTTTGGATTTTTAAATCATTTACTTGTTAAGGTGTTTAAATATTGTAAACAAGTAACTATGCATGTTTAATGGCATATTTGCAAATATAATATATGAATTTCAAGATGGTTTTTTTTATATTCCTACTATTCACCCAACTCTGCTGAACAGTCACTTTCATATGAGAGTGCATTTCTCTCGTAGCAATAAAAAAGTACTCCCTGAATTTGCATTTCTACCCATCAAATACATAGCATACATTTGTAAAATAAAATACATTTTATTGAATGACTTCTGGACTATGTGGCTCATTGCCCATGGAAAAATAAACCTTGACTGTATGATTAGTGCGTCCAAAATGGAGATGACCTTTTCAAAATCTGAAACTCAAGATGACACGATACTTTATAACCAGCTCAATGGTTTAAATACTACTTCAGTGCACATACATATTTATTGGACTGTACAGTCTGAAGTTATCAGACTGAAACAATATTCTTTTATCTTATTTCAAAATATAGAATGTTGAGAGAATAACTTTTTAACTTGAATGAAATGTGACAGTATAGAAAAGAGGAACTGTTGCGTTCTTGGGTTTAACGTGTTTTTTATGTTTTAATTGGTTTATGTACCTAACTAACTTCTACCTGTGACTATAAGCAGATTTTTTTTTGTTTGCCATTTTAACATGTGACCAAATGTAAATTCAGAGTTAATAAAATAAAAGGTAAATCAAGTATCTACTATCATTAGAACTTGAGACGGGATATTTATCGTGTTTATTAATTTCAATGAGTTTCCGATATTTCAGCACTGTTGCAAGAGCCATGATCACGGATGAACTCTAATGATATTGTTAGTGACCATGTCAATTTTAAAAACTTATAAATTAAGTACTATTGAAATGCACACTAGAAAGATTACCTAAGGGTTATTTCTGAGGAGTACCAAAACACAAATTAGTTTTGTCTTCAGTGCGAGTCAAACAAAGCGTTCTTGCCTCCAACAATGTAGCACTAGGCAAAGCTTTGCGTCCCTAACTGTATTAACACTCGAGGCACACATCAGTTGCATATCCTTAAGCCATGTTTACTTCAGCGCTCAGTTCAGTGCGTATCTTTGAATACAAACTTTAGTTAACGAAATGTTTATTACAGTTTCTTATGAGTATAAAGCTATATTATTATATGAAATTTAAGAAAATCTAATTTATGTCTACGCCCTTTGATATGGTTATCATATATTGCTACGTGTAATTTTTAATTTTGAACACAATTCAAAATTGTACTCCTCTTGGTTATATTTACAAACTCTTTTCTTTTTGTTGCTAGAAATGATTACGTATCAGATAGGTAGATAACACGCTCCTGAGTCATAGTTAAGAAAGAACTAGTGACACACATAGTACACTAGACTCATCCGAAAACTGGAAACAAGTAAATGAGCCTTCATTACGATGGAACAGTCCTTGGAGTACACTCGCAGTGCACTTCACCTATCTACGCGGTACAGTCGAGCACAGTAGGTGTATAATCTCAGGGGGCAATGTCGGTCGGCATCGCAATCTAGCGCAGTTTACCATTACAATGGAACGCTCGACTGTGTACAGTTAGCGACAAAAGACATATTGTCTGCCCGAAGCTGCGCTTTACCAATCGCTCGTCCAGTAAGTCGGCTTCGATTGTTTTCAATAGCTCAAGTCGAGTGGACCCGACGTATTTTTATTAAAATGGAATGGTAATTTCCTCGTTATTTTTACTTTATCTGAAGAATACTTGGTGATGACGGCAAAGAATGGAGTTATTTTGTTCGTTTTAATATTTTCTTTGCATTTTAAATTGTGGTCACATTTTGAAATGCTGTTGTTTTTTGCAAATTCTCTTTGTGTAAGTATGGCACCAATTAATTTACCTGAAACTATTATTATTCTGCTACTAGCAACAACCTTCAAAGTCTCAGGTTATAACAACGGAGTTCTACAAATTGCGTATTCGTAGTTTGTACTCAAAACACGCTGATGTTTGCTTCTAACTGACTTTAAACTAACATAACCAAAACAATCAATGATGAAAACTAAATTATGCCCTTATCACTGTCAGCCAATATATCATATTATATACTGCAAAAAGCATTACTCTCATCAATACAAAATGCTTTCAACCAATCTCCAACCCAATTAATGAATAGAAAATTACGTACTCGCGCTTTCTCTTTCGTTTATATAGGTTGGTCTCTCTCTACCTGTGCACGTCACATGTCGGTTCGTCCAAGAGTAATGTATTGGTGATTTATCGTCGTGGCCTGCCCAATGGCCCGAAACCCTTTATGGGCCATGGGACTACCGGTGAAATAACAGTAGTAATTACGAGACATTCGTTAGATGCCGAATCTTATTGGCTTTTTGAGTACTTGATTGGGCGATACATTATTTTAATGAGTATTGGGCTTAAGGCATAAATACTAGTACGTGCAAAAAGATGTCAGTACAATTAAAGACATTAGATGAGAATGTTTCTCAAGCCGTGCCTATTCTTTAAGATTTGTTTTTATTATGCTCTAACTTTTGCGCGTGACTGTACCAAATCTCTGCGATGCAATGTTACAAAACACGTATCTTAAGGTTATTGATTTACATGAGCTGTGTAACTTTAACATAATGTTAGCTGTCTCAAAAATGTGGAATTGTGTATTATGCTATTTAAAATAGAGAAAATATTTTCAATTACATCTTATTCTTTACTCCCACTTATATGGTATGTATAATATGTACATGATATGGAAATACATCCAACACATTGGTGTTGAACACATTACGTAGTACTTTACACACAGCCCACACAATTTACCTCAGCGATTCTGTCACCGTATTACATTTTTTTCGTCTTACACGAACCATTTTGTCTCCGTCCATTATCTAAAATGTCTAAAGAAAGACACTCGATACTGTCCTCATCCCCGTCTCTGCTTGTTTTCAACGTCTTTCTGTTTTTCTAGCCGTCCTGTTGTTTTCCATCAGAAAAATATTCGTCTCAAAAATAAGTGAAGGTGACAAACATTATTTTTTCCCTTGCGAAATATATTTTTTGCCTCGTCACGTACAGTTTATTGCGTTATGTTAGAGAATTTGTCGCGTATTTTTCTTTCTTTCTTGGTACATTTTTGTCTAGATTATTCTGCTGGTATACCTATTCATATGGTAGGCTAGAACTTAGGTTGGTAGATAGGTTACATCAAGACTCGAGTGTCCTTGAAAACATCGCAAGCTTCATCTTCATTATGCGGGTCTGCAGACGGCGAGCAAGGGTAGCTCGCCACTCGACCAGAATCAGACCCGTGCATATGGCGCGTCGCGTTCTGCGCGCGACTCAAAGAGCCATCAGACTACTACAGATGGGGCCCAGTAGGGCTGATGTCTGATCCGGAGCTGCGGACTACCTATCGGGTTTACCGGGGCTTTGGCTCAAAAAGCAGGAGTAGGAACGGGTTGGTTTTTAATCAGTAAGAGTCTGACACTTCCTCTCGCCTCGCCGAAGGCAGAAGAAGACATTAGATGATGTTTACCCCTTAACAAAACCTAATTCTTCTTCAAATAAACAATGAAGAAAAGAAAAATGATCTGAGAAAGAAGCCTCTCTGATACACATATGTAGAAGGTTAGAAAGAGTACACACGAGATAAATAACCTTGACTAGAAAGAGATGACTTAACAAACGAAGCAAATATTTTAGAAGAACATTAATTAGTTGTGAAGTGTAAAGAAACATTATAATTTCAGTATATTTGCGTAGACGTAATGAAAGAAAAACAACGTATATCATGTGACTGTTGTCTCTCGAGACTTGGAGTCTACTTTGTAGGATACGTTAGGGTAATAATATACTGAGAGTAAGTGCAGAGATAAAATATTGTCATCCGATATTTATTTTTATTTGTAATGTTATTAATGATATTGAGCTGAACCTCACTAGACATGATTTATTTTTACTATCGTGCTTTCATTAGAGAATATAAAATAACCAGTAATTTGTAAAAAAAAATACAAATAGTAGTGCCTAACATTTATTAACACCCTTTACCCAGCATTTAAGTTCATTCCCACTTCATTCCGGTGCAGCGCGGCTGTGTACTTAAAATTTATAAACTATAAAAAATGCTAAATCCTTCAGATGACGCGCAAATGTAGGAAGAGATTTTTTTGTCCAATCACAACAGCTGTCAAATATTGAACAACCAATGGTGTGACACTAGCTAATTCCCTATTGGATGAAGAACGAAAAGTTCACAATAGTGCTATCTGGTGAACAAAAATACGGTAGGTCCCATTCACAATTACTTGATTACAGAATCGAATCATGGATCTTATTCAGTCCAATAATTCTCTAGCAAAGCTAAATGAAGACATCTCCCAACCAATAATATGAAACAGTACATTACATTGTCTACTTTGGCTCCATCAAAAGGTAATGAATTTTATATGCGATGCCCCGTGATCGGCTTTCGCCTACTTATTGGTTCGTTAAAGACCATGTTTTCTGGAAACGTTCTTCCGTATATATTAAAGGTTATTTTTGTGTGGCAAAATAATGTTTGTTTTACTGGTAGATTATTACTTTATTTTTGTAGTATATAGATGTGACTAAATTGAATTATGTGTTGTGTACTCTATTTAGTAGTAGATTTATTTTTTAAACGTTGTCCCACACTAGGATTTTCTCCTGTGTCGTGGGTGCGTTTACAAACATTCAAATTCACATGCACATGACACCCAGACTAGAAACAACAATTTGTGGGTCACTCAAAGAGTTGCTCCGCGCGAGTCCTGTCAAGTTGAGTAAATACAACTAATTTACTGATTCTCTATGTTTGATGCCTTATACCTTTAGCTTTATAACTTGAACTGTTTGTTACTCAATCACGTCAAAACTGCTGGAATGATCGGGATAAAATTTGAAACAGGGATAGATTATAGTCAGGTCTGAAATGCGACATAGGCTATTTTTTATCTTACAGAAACGCGGGCAAAGCCACTGACAGAAGCTAGTAAACTCATAAAGGAGACAACAATTTCAACAACCAATTTACAGAGACACGTGTTGCCAATGGCCGAACAGTTGCAAATAGTTTACAAACAATTACGAAGGGGAGAGTTGGATAGTTACTCGTTATAGATACCTTCACGAAGCTGAGGATCGATTCACGTTTCTATGGAACCATGGTATTGGATCATGGTTGGCTGGTTATGAGTATTTGGCCAATGTTCGAGCTCTCGACTTGAAGTTTATGAATTTTGATTGGTTTTTTGGCATGGGGAGTTAGGTGATGATTTGATGATTGATTTTATTTTTAAAACTGTACTCTATATATTAATACGTGATGCAAAAAATTTGGACCGCTTTTTACGAAAATTGCGCGGACGTTGGAGCATAAAATTTGGTACACTTATAGTTTATGTGTAGGAGAAGTGCATAACGCTAATATTTTTCAAAAATAATGCTTATAAAGTACATTAAATTAATAAATAAAACATTACACACACATGCATAGTATCTGATCGTACTTGACAAAACGTCAAAATCGATAGACATTGCGATGATATTCTCACGTGTCATATGAATAGAGTTTAAATAAAAGAGTTTGTTTGAGTTTGAGTTAAATAAAAATTATCCTTGAACGTATGTTAAGTGGTATTGTAAATAAAATCGTATATGGTCGAATTTCGACCACTAGGCGACCACTAGTAGGTACTAAATATATGTATAAATGAAAGAAAAAAACATTCATTTTTTAAGGGATATGATCCGAAACTACTGCAAGTGCAGCAGATAAAACCAGGTAAACTAAAAAAAAACACAGTTTAGTGCGTCCCAGGGACATGAAGAACCGTCTTCAAAAAATATTATAGTTTTTTTTTTTTAATAAATTCAAAAACCTTACGGTGTTAGGTTAGGCTTTAGGCTTTATGGATTTGTGTAATTGAAACTCCTGCTTTGATCCAAAAAAAGTTCCAACGTATAATATGCATATTTACAAAAGTACAGTCGACAAAACTATTTCGTAGTCATAGTGACACAAGCTCATGATTCGTCCTCGCTCACAATGTGGCACGCGCTTTAATGTAATTTTAGAGGCGTGACGGATGACGGAAGGATATATCGAGTGACACGAGCATTCATATCTATGAGGGGAAACGAATTTACTACGTGGGTTGTACCTGTGTACTGTACGGACGACGAAATACCGTGGGTAGGGTGCTAATTTTTATGTATTTTTATTTCGTGTGTAAAAGGGTTATACTTTTATTTTTACCTTTTAGTTCTTTTTTGTGATTCCAATGAGAAATACGTTCGTAAATAAAAATAGAGGTACCTACATGATATTAAAAGCCAAAAAAATAAAGTTTTTAAAAATAACTTCGTAAATATATTTACATATTCAAATCATGTTATTTTTCGTACATAGTTTTTTCGTAAAGATGTTGATGTCCTCGAAGTTTTACTGTTTGCCGCTCTTTTCGCTTCCACCATCCAAAACAAAGATTATATTTAAACCAAACAATCTCAAAAGGTCAAAATTCTCTTCAAAACACAAAAATAATAAAGGAAACTGTATGAAAATGTTCATTTTCTACATTTCCGTCAAACGGAGCCATCAAAGAGAATCTTTGTTGGACGCAAATGCCAAAAAAAAGTAATTTTGACCTATAAAAGGAGTGTTTGCTGGCATGAAATGTTTCTTTGGCACCAAAACGTAAATAGAATTCTTGTTTTTGTACCTTTATTTAATACTGGTTTCATATACTTCTGCTGCAAAACAAAGTATTTAAATGTTTTTCAACTGAAACTTGTAACTGTTTATATTACTTACAAACTAATTTAATATAAACGCCGTTCACTTTGAACCGTTAGAAAATTAAATTGCATTATTTGTACAATATTTTTATAATAACTATCGTAAGATTTACTAAATTAACTAAAAATCACGGTTTACCGAAAAGCTCTACTAGTTTCGAGTCACAGAGGGACTCTTCATCATGAGCAACGTGCACAGACGCGGTGACGTCGCGCAGCCTACTCTGTAACTCGAAACTAGTAGAGTTTTTCTTCATTAATATACGTGAGTAAACCATGATTTTTAGTTAATTTTATATGTTTCATAACAGTTATTATAAAAAGTAAATTGAATCATTTATACCATTTACCGAAATCCATTGTTCACTCGCAACGAATCAGTCTAATTAGACATTTAACCTTTACCACACCACACTACACCTGTACCACATACACACTACATGAAATATCATACATAGGTCTTACAAACATCAGTAAATCCACTAAAGCCCTACCCACGACTTAGGGTGCTTTTCCACAAGGGATGTGCTATGTAGCTATGCTACGAAGATGTTATAGCTAAGCTGTGAAACTATGTGACCGTTTATATTGATACTAAGCTATTAAAATTTAGCTGTATGAGGAAGATGCGCAGCTTGATTATGCAATGTATCGATAGTAGGAAAGCCAACCATAGCACTCATCTTTCCATATAAAAACATAGCTTAGCTGAGTCCGTTTCCACCAGTGCTAAGCTATGTGTACAAATAAATATGATTGGTGGAAGCCAAACACATCCACAGCAACGTAGCATAGCACATCTCGTGTAGAAAAAGCCTTAGTTACGCTAAGTCACCATCATACAAGATAATACGCACTCGACTGTAATACTTTTGTAACCTTTAAATGTCAGCTATACACCTGTATGATAAAGGTGTCTTTGTCTAAGTTAATCGTGTGTTAAGTGACAAGTAATTAGATGTTAACCACTATAGTAATCGCTGTGTTTGTGTTGTGTAGGTGTGTGGGTAGATACTGATGTCGCGTGAGGATAAGGTATTGAAATTGATCTTGTTGTGTTTGAGATAATATGAGGTATTGAAACTCTATAGTGATGTATTATAGATTTTTTGTATATACGAGCAGACGGATCTGATGGTAAGCAATCGCTGCCGCCCATGGATACCCGAAAAACCAGAGGCGTTACAAGTGCGTTGCCGGTGTTTTGAGGATTAGGAATTTAAGGGTTGTTGGGAAATCGGGGATAGGGAAGGTTGTGAAGGGGGTAATTGGGCCTCCTTACGTCGGTTTGTGTGAGGCCGAGGTATCACTCTGGTTAGGTCGGCCCATTCGTGCCGAAGCATGGCTCTCCCACACTTAATTGAGTTTAAGTACCTTAAGATCAATATATCATGATTATTTGACTCTTTGATAGAACCAGAGAAGGCAACTATGTTTATCTTAAAATTATAAGCAAACATTCTTAACACAAAGCATTTAAAGTATTGGAAATCAATTCAATAAGCATTGAACAAATATTCCCAAACAACTACATACAATTATTTATCTAAACACAAAAAGAGAACTAGCAACCATTTCAATCAAACAACGCCATGTACTAAAAAAAGAACAACAAAAAAAAGCAGTTGACACTCTCACTAAACCACATAAACAGTGAGTACGATAAAAATACGCAAAAATATCCATAAAATAGCGAACGCGAACAAAAGGGCTTGTTAGTATCAAAACAATCGGTATACGGTCATGCATCACGCCGGTGGCCACAACACGTCAACAGGATAATAATCTCCCATCATAGAATATTCTGGAAGCGGCACAAATAACTTCACCAACTATGATTCTTGTTTTTCCAGACATTGTTATGTTCTCATGATTTGTATAATATAATGTCATAAATGTAATAAAGTATTGTTAATGCTGCCTCTCGGTGTATTGAGCTGAGGTGTACAGTTAGTAGTTGTTTTGTAGCGAATTATATTTTGAGGGTATCGAAGCTGAAGATTGTTTATGATTATGATACACATAGATATAATGGTATATAATAAGCCGTTTTTATTATATAGTTCTTTTTCTTTATTTTTTGTTGACTATAGAAAAGTCAAAGAAAATGTAGCGGATTAATGAATGAGAATAATTGAAGAATATTATACAATAAACTTCATGTCCACAGGTGTACCATTTTCTTAAGGTTACGTCATGATACCCAAGTTCCAACGCTAAAATGGTCCTCAGATATAAAAAAATATAAACATCATCTTTGTCTTTTTTTAAATTGTATCTTATATTGTATGAACCAAATTATCTAATTTACTTCTTAAAACATATTTTAAGTTAAGTCGTAATTGCTTTTTCATAATATACCTAACAAAACCCTGGTTTCTACAAAACCTCGTATTTTTCAAATCATTACTGTTTCAAACGATATTTCGAGCTCAAACTTAACTGCCTACTACCTAAAAATGGAAGTCAAAACTCGCAGATTGAAATATAACAATGGACCAAACGATGAAAAAATACAATATTTTTTAAATTGTACACCTCTGCACAATGCCTAAGCTCATATAACAGGTAACTTTCCCTCTTAACAAAGGCACAAACAAAAAACTAAGCTCAAGGCCACAGCGACATAGTAACTTCCAGTATGACTTTTAACTCATGTAAGGGGCAGCTAGCGGAAACAACGTCAGACTATCCGTCGCGGGAATATATAGTGAAGGGAGACAAATAGGTCGCGAAATTGCCATTTACATACATAAATAACGGGTAAATATATACCGTGTGTGGTTTTATTTTCTTATGGACGCCGCAATGCCTTCCAAAACGAGTTATGTAGATACTTGTATAAATAACCGTATCATATTTTGTTACTTATATCCTTTTTATTATTGTAATGTCTTGTAATATCGCTTCCATGTTTACTGGAAGTAAGAGTAGATAGAGTTGTTTGGTAGAAGTACAAGTTGCAATCAAAATCGGAATTTACATTGACGTTTTTTTTAAACGTTGCTCTACACTAGGATTTTCTCCTGTGTCGTGGGTGCGTTTACAAACATATAAGTTCACATACACATTCCACCCATACCCGGAACAACAATTTGTGGATCAGGCAAAGAGTTGATCCGTGCGGAAATGGAACCCGCGACACGTTGCGCGGCAGCCAGTTACCCAGCCACTGCACCAACCGTGCAGTCACAACATTGGCAAATAATCGCGAACTTATAAACCAAAATATTTATCGTGTTTAGGGTGCACTTTGAAACCATTTCGTCGTCCAAAAATAAAACTAAATTACAAACGAAATAAGCTTTCTACACTAAATTACAAAACGTTCCTGTGGAACACAATAAAACGCCCCCAATAACATAAACTGCGCTAATAAATTTCAAAGTCTATAAAAATCACTTTTATTTTAAACACTAAAGAGAAGAATTGCTGAATGTTGGCCTATGATTGTAATTTTAAACAAATGCTGATGAAGAGAATCTTTATACAGACAGTATTTTTTGAAAATAGTTGTAAATTCTACTAACGTAACCCAATAGCCTTCTTCACCTCATATAAATCTAGTCTTACTACCTAATTTACTCCTCAACCTACCAGTTTTGAGTACAATAATATTGTCATGACCATAAATACGAGCAATGGATGACACAATGGTCATATAGGAAACAATTGGTCACATAATTTACGTTGCCACAACGAACCATATATGGGTCACACGAGCTGGACACAGACCAATGACAAAAACACTTCACTCATTCACTCACACAAGCACAAACAACCTTAAATACACGTATATAAAACAGAAAATACCTAAACTTGTATATTTGAATGCAATTGAATGAATGAATGAGTGAGTGAACTATTCAAGAACGATAGTACTGAACGAACGATTGGTTATGTTGTGGCTATTTGCATGTATCATATTCTGTTGAAGTCAGCTTCGGAGACTAATGTAATGACGTAGATTCGGACAGACGTGGCCAGTTCTCGACGAGCGAAGTCAGCTGTCGAGCGGCTTACGCCAAATTTAGGAATGGCTACGTTTGTAGCGACATTTTGTGGACGTCTTGTATCATTTTTGGTATTGCTGATTTGTTTTTTGCTATTGAATTTTATTGGAGAGCTGTAGGTTGAAGATACTTTTTTATTTGAATTTGGCAAACAGTCGATAATAGTTTTTTTCTTCTATCTATTATCTTTTACTAATGAAATGATAAATTTTAGATAATAATACTCTTTTGTTACTCTCCTTACACTTTATGCTCCATTAACGCTATTTAATTACAACAGAAATATGATTAATTGTACAGAGACTAATTTATACAAAATACTGTCACTCAACCATACCAATATTTAGTGATTCACTATCAACAACTATTTGGGAAAAAGCCAGAAGAATAGTGTTTGCTTTAGCCTAGTCTAACACAGGCACACTCTTTTAATATTCAAACTATTATTTAAGGGTGACAGGGGATGCAGGCGTGGACGTAAATCTGGCATTATATCAACAACAGTGGACGCGGAAGCGAATCGTCGCAGATTTATGTGGACCGTCTTGAGATATGAGAATTGTTTGTAAATTAATCTTATGTAATATACATGTTTCTGTGCTTACACTTCTATGTAAATACAAATGTTGTATATTTGCTGAAGTTACAAGTTCTAAAGTAAAAGTAAAATAATGATTGATATTAGTCAGAAAGAAAATTAAAAGGACTTCTGAAATCCTTAATTATGGTTTCCATTCTCATACAGAAAGCCGTAACAGCTATAGATATTATGCCATCCACAATTAAATAGCAAAAAAATACCAAACGATGTTATTCCATCGTCATCAAGCTATTAGCCAAAGAAAAATAACCTTTAAAGACATAAAAAGGACATTATAACATCTACATAACAAAATCGTTATCAGGTGGCCTTTTATCGAAGACGTCTTTGAGACGAATTTATAGCCGACGCAGCTCAAAGCCCGATTGGACCGAACTGAATAATATTTTCTTCCCCGTATAGATTATATTGACGGTAGTTTTTAAAGTAGATTTACATACAGATGTAGTGAAAGGAAATATAAAGTGCTCCTCGTTTTAGTACAAAGGCGTTTACTTTTGTGTTACTTAGTATTTCAATTAGTTGAATGAGAAATGTGTCTTTTAATGATAGATATTTTATTGAAGAGACTTTGTGAAGGGTCTTTGTGGAATCTTTTTGATATTATAGTAATGTAACTGTACTAGTCACTATATAAGAGTTTGTTTCCATTACAATATGAATAAAAAATAATTAAAAAAGGAATCACTTTCGTTTCAACGAAACATTTAATATTTCGGTCGACACAAACTGTTCAATAAATACCTATAATCTCATGTCATCAAAATTAAACATTTTTTTCAGCATTTTTTTCTGAAGCCATCAATCGAAATCCAACGTTCAGTAGTCGGAAATATTTGAACAAAATTAACTAAAATTCTCTTCTATCTAACACAAGGAACATACATTACAATTCCTAAGCCATTTTCCAGCCAAAAAGGTCACAAGAATACGAAAATTCCAGTGAACTGTGATCACTGCTCCATTTTACATGTTAAAGGGAAAAGTCGGGATAAAAGTGTAGGAGCAAATGCAAAACAGTGCATCAACCGTTCCTATTCTATGCGAGTTACTGGAGTCAAGTGAAACAATTGCCCTCCCAACGGGGCAGCAATCTGTTTCCTAGGAGCTTCCAAATGTTTAACTAAACGGCTCACAGACTTTTTGAGAGGACTACAAGATGTTTGTTGATGTTTTAAAGTTTTTGTGTTATTTTAATGGTAAGTAGCCTTGCTTATTTTAAATATGGCGTGATTCTTGATGCTTAAGTATTTACAAATAATATTTTGATGTCCTAAGATGTGTTGGTCAATTTTTCCATGCTTCATAATGAAAATTAGATTTGATAGTGACTGAAAAATTTCAATGATTTATGAGTTCCACCTACCGTGCCTACCTAATCAAATCAGTGCAAATATTATAAAATTAATATGATACTTTTGTAGATAATATTCAGTTCAAAACAATGGAATAAGTCATACATTTTAGGTATTTAGCTCAACCGTCATTAAATATGAACCAATTATTTGATCAAATATTTACCAATATTTTGATATAATCAAGTGAACCTTCGATTACACTTGCATAGATCTTAGTTTTGCTACATTGAGTCGGTTTAACAAGACATGACTTCTGCATGAACGATTAAAACAGTGTCCCAAGAGCAATCATTCAGTCAAGTTTAGTGAGTGTTCAGTTCGTTCATTAGTTCAATCGTTCGTTCATTGGACCGATCGCTGTTCACTCATGCGTAATTACATTCGTTTCTTTAATTTCAAATATTATTTTTATGGCGAATACATTTAATGTTAGCTTTTAATTTTTAAATAAAATTGCATAATAATTTCTGATTTGTAAACATGTTTTGCAATTAAAATATTTATGTTTGTTATTCAATCATTTTAAAATGTAAATAGATTTTTTTTATTGGATAGTCCGGTATACGAGCAGGCCGATTGCCTGATGGTAAGCATTCAGCGCTGCCCATAGATACCCGAGACACCAGAGGCGTTACAAGTGCGTTGCCGGCCTTTGAGGATCAATAATTTCAGGATTATTGGGGATTCGGGGATTGAGGAAATTGGGCCTCTGGTAACCTCACTCACACGACGAAATGCAACGCAAGCGTTGTTTCTCGTCGGTTTTCTGTGCGACCGTGGTATTACTCCGGTCGAGCCGGCCTATACGTGCCTAAACATGACTCTCCCACACTTAGAAATGTTATAATGTTTTATTTATATCAGACAATTTAATAAATGCTGAAATACAAATGATATTCTTACAATCCACATAGAACACAATAATATCCTTCGAATACAAAAAAGAAAAATATAGTTCTTCAGGAAAAACATAATTAAAATCTCCGCCCACAACATTCACTATGAGCAACCTAGAAACTCATACCAAGGTCGTTGTCCGATACACGGGTACCTACTTTCCTAAAATAAATAAACGAATTCGTCGACTTTAATATTCGTTTTCATCATCGAAAACAAACAGTTAATAGAATTGACATTTAGACACGAAAAGCAATCCTGATATTGGCAACGAAGAATAATACTAATAATGGCTGGAGCTGGGTCAAAGAAAATCATATTGAACTGGCAACTTTGTAAGAAAGAAACTTTCTTCAATATAACGAATTATTGGATTCTCCGAAGACGAATAATCATATCGGACTTTTGTTCGAATATATTTTTTTCGGTCCCGAAAATTTCGTTCCGGTTTTGATTTGATTTTTGTCCAAATTGAATGATATGCTTTGTGTATAATGTGAGCGTGTATTGAAATGTATTTGACCGATGTTTCAGTCGTTTTGTCGTATGAACGCATTTTTGGGTCAGTGATTCTTTTCTGAGGAGCTCGGTATCTGCAAACATGAGAGGATTTTTGGTGACTATATTTATGTTATTTTCATTGTTATTTTTTTATGTATTGTGAAAAAAACCCGTCAAGTGCGTGTCGGGCCACACGCATTGGAAGGTTTCGTAGTTGCGACTGCCAACTTTCAGTTCACACTGAAAAATGACTGGAAACGAGCCCACATATGACATAGGACGGAATTTGTATAAAATTTTATTTTCTGTGTACATTTTGTTCTGGTCGCCTATAACTTATTGGTTTTTATTTACTACTCAGCTTTGATAGATTTTCTTTAAACTTCTTTATATATACTACCGCCGTAATTTTTCCACGAATCCACGAAGCAACATATATCCGTTGAGCAGGTAGAGGGGCTGTTGCCGCTGTTAGCAATTACCCCTAACAAAAAAAATTAACTATACTAAAACTTATCTACATACCACCATCACTGCTAAAAACTATCACAAATAAATAATTTACATACCGACACTCAACGAAAACAAAATATGTAACTTCACCACTCACTGACCCTCTGTATTTAACACGATATTAAACCACATCCAATAATAAACCTTTCCTGGAATCTAATTGAGTGTCAACAGCCTTTCTTGCCCTGCAATCAGTTGGTTCTCAATTAGGAAAACTGGGTTACTAGAGTTCAAAGTCCTGTGAACTACGTGAAATTATTCCGCTCATCCCAAATTGATGGACAGATAATACGAGTACAAGGGATTTTTTGACATTACCGTGTCTGCTTAATTGGGCACGTTGATCTATATACCTGAAATGTTTTTCTTTTTGTTTTTTTTTCTCAGAATTTTGTTTTATGCTTATATGACTTTATTTGATTAGGAACTTTTATACACAAGTATATGCCAGTTCAACATTATAGCTCTTCTATGGTCAAGAATCATGAAGCTGATTATATCTATCTATTCAAAGATTTACATTACCTTGCTATGACTCACATTCATATACTTAATATACCATTTTTACACCTTCAAAAGTACTGAGGCTAAATATAAATCAGCTGAAAAGACGCTAACATTCACGACAACCATAAAAATACAAATAAGACAAAGACGCTACACACAACATACACGATAACCATAAAAGTACAAATAAGGAAAATCTATTTTCATATACGTTACATGAGAATCCTATAATTACAGCTATAGTAAAAGTAATATGAAAGATTTCTTCGAAGTAACAGAATAGCACGTTTTAAATAAGTTGTTAGGTACAATTGTTGTTAAAGGTGTAGTACTGTCAAGTGTTTTAGACTGTGCTTCTTTTGGTTTTTTCTAAAATTTCTCAGTAGCATTAGGCTCACCCTTTATTCCGTGGGACTCGAAACACAAATGGTGAAAAGTGTGTGTATATTGTACCATTGACCTCCCTTGTTATTACCTAAACTAAAAGCTATTCAAACTACCTACCCATAGAAAACATACATACAATGACCACAATAAATAAATCGTCTTTTACTGATAACCTAAACCAATAAAACAATCTAAAAATAAACCCCCAAAAAATATCTAAATAAAGTCAAAGGTCAATAACTCCTTATACATAAAACGAAATAATACCTTTGTATAATAATAATATGTTACTGAAACACTGAAACAGCTCCACACACAAACATAAGTCACACGCACATTATTAACTTGAAACGTTTGAAAGCAATAAATATACAGAAGTCAAAATCTCGTTTTGGGAACTGAAACAATACTGTGATGGGGCCATGAATTAAGCGAGAAAAAGCTTTTAAATAAATTTTAAAAAGTACTGAGAAATGAAATAGTTATTTGTTGGTTATTCAACTGTTAAATAGTTAGCTTGAGGTTCGAAATTAACAATAACTAACGAAATTGTTGTTGTGCTATGTAGCTATGCTACGAAAATGTAATAGCTAAGCTGTGAAACTATGTGACCGAGGAAGATGCGCAGCTCGAGTACGCGATGTGTCGATAGTAGGGAATCCATAGCACACATCCATAGCACGCATCCATAGCACGCATATTTCCATATAAATTATGATAAGTATTTTGTTTATGAACTTCTTATAAATTATGATTCCAAGTACCACAATAATATCAACATTGAAATACAGGTGTAAAAATTAAATTCCTTTAAACAAAACCTCATTTGCATTATAACACAGTTGTTAATAAAGTATCTGTGTATTCAGTACACGTCAGCTAATTACTAAGCAAGTTTTAATCAACTCAACTATTTTATATGTACGGGTAACATTCCGCCAACTTCGGCGCCCGACACACAAACCGGCAGTATTTAATCAAACATTAACTGTAATTGTATTATGCTTGATTTATGGTCCAGCACAACCTCCAGAGCCCGTTGAAAAGTTAATCAACTAAAAGCCTTCTTTTAATTCCTAAATTAAGAAACGAGTTTAATTTATGGAGAATTGAACATTTTTTTTTATCTTAATTAGTCTGTAGTCGGAGAAAAAAATTCGAAATTCGAATTCCAAATTCAATTTGTAGATTCGTGTAACGTTTCTTTTTTAGCACGAGCTCTCTTTTGAAGTTGATTCATTAAAAAAAGCCAATTTGATTTTATTTTTTTCCTTATATCTATCTCTGTGGTTGGAATTAATCCCTCGTGCCCGCACGAAATGAAATATAATATCCATACCGCTATTATTAGTCTGAATTGACAATAGTGAACAAGACCGTACTTATCGGCGGAGCTATATTAAATAGGAACTCATCTCCAAACGTGATGTAAGGCAGAATCTTTTATTACATCCATTCAGCAACATCTTCCAAGTTAAATACGTTTGAAATTACGGGTGACCCAAATACTTGGCCGAGATACCTACATACTGAGATTGTGAAATTTTAAATGTACTCACCAGAGATCCAACAAATGAGCAACGTGACCCCGAACCACAACGTTCCCATCTTCACATAAACAGTCTCATCACTAATGCCGAGACATCACAACACTTCCAAATTCAAATAATTCCCCGTTCACATCAAAACAACGGAGTCTCCATGACGTCACAGCTTCCAGAATGTTCTAACACCTGGAACAAAGAACATAGATTTTAATTAAGGAAGGGTTCGTTCACGTAAATTACGGCAAATATCTTTCGAAAAGCCGGAACTACTTCGGATAAATATTTTAGGGCCATAAAATGTTTGTTCGAAATAGTTTATTAGTTATAAAAGGGGCCTAAAATGTTTATTTTATAACCGGGCAAGGTTGTGGGTTAGTCGGGATTCATTTTAGTGCCTGAAGCGTTATTTACTAGTCCAAATTAGTTAGCATTAAACTCTAGTGAAAATTGTTTTCGGATACACTTCAACCTTTTTTTGTAGCTCTGGGAAAACTTTTTTGCGATCATACTAATCTCTGTTTTTAGAATGGCTACTATTTTATTCTACTATTAATAGTCTTAATTTTCTTTTGGCGTTTTATTCAGAATTTTCCAAGAATTTTACTAATCCAATACTGCAAAGTAATAACATATTCCCAAAAAGGAACGTATAAAATTAGAACGTGTAAAGTTACAACTACGGCTACGGCGTAGCTTCCGCTACGGCGTAGACTTGCTACGGCGTAGCCACCGAATGTATGTAAATGTCAAAGTTGAGATGTACTACTCAAAGCGAAGTATAAGTATGTGCCCAATTCCGTTGGGCCAACATTTTTGTCAATAGCACCTATTTAATTGGGTACTGAAGATACGGAAATTGACCCGGATCGTACAAAATGTGATGTGAAATGTACGTAAAATATACTATGCTGACTTTATTTATATATGATTGTGTAAATCTATGTTTAGTATGAAAGTAGTCGGATAGAATAACGTCTTTTCATGTTATAACATATTTGTAATCAATAACTTTTAGATTCAAGAATCTATTCAAAGTTTCAACTACGTCGCGTCCGTGTAAAAAACTTGAGTTAAAAAACAATTAAAAAGAAAATATATACGTTTTTAAATTTACCTTCTTTAACGAATCTTAAAACAACATATTTTTGCGCTAACTTGACCTAACAGTTACCGAGAACCGTAATAAAAAAACTACTGCTTTAACCTAAAGAATATAAAATTGAGCAATACAGTCTATATCGAGTTCCTTGCCAAGAAACTCTACAATTATAATTAAATTGATCTCTCAAATGGCCTAAGATCTTTGAGTACTAGATTAGTTCCTATAACGAGACTACTTAGCTTATTTAATTAATACCATTTCCAGTAACAAAATACCTAAGCCCCGTTTTTCCTCGACCTTAGCCTGCTTTAGACAATTTAACAACTTTCGATAAGTGAAATTAATATTGAGTTGAAAATTAAATTAACGGAATATTAACGTTAAGTAATTATGAAACTTATTTCTAAGTAAAACCTTTATTTATTCTTGGAGTTTACAAGGAAATGCTTTAAAGGAAGGAGCTAACTTGGCTTAGCTAAGTTATAAACACACGGATTAACTGCCTATTACTTTAACTACGCTTGCTTACTTAAAGCTGATTAAGATATCTTAGGTAAAAGTACGTAACTATTTTTTTCAATCTTAGAGCACCTCTTTTTTAGAATTAGTAGATTGAAAATCTGATAATCTATTTGACGTGGTTTTAAGATTCATTTAGATATTATTGGTTGACCGAAGTGATACAACGCTTGCGTTTTTTTTCGTTGTGTGAGTGAGATTACCGTAGGCTCCTCTCCTCAATCTTCTCAATCCCCGATTCTCCAACAACCCGTAAATTCCTAACCACCAAAAGGCAACGCGGTTGTAACGCCTCTGGTGTTTTTGGTGTGCATGGGAGGCGGATTGCTTACCATCAGGTGATCCGACTGCAAGTTTACCGGCTCATACATTAAAAAAAATAGAAATATTACCCAAAAAATACTCTTTTCTGGTAATTTTGTATGAGCAAAGTGTAACAAAAGAAAGACATTAATTTATACATTCGTAATACATTAGAGTTAGTATTAAAGAATCAGTAAAATATTTTACGTAACGCGGCATCCCAGTATTCCTACGTAAATGATTGATCACCGCGCCCCCGGCGAGTGATAAAAAATGTACCCTCACTAACCTATCAAGGAAACGTTAGAGCATTGAAGGAAATCAATTTAATGGTTACCCGCCGGTGTAATCGATGTTTGTACGAGGAGAATATTTTCATACATTTTTATTTTTTCTGTTTAGTTTTTGCTAGTTACTTGTATGTGATTCGTTAGTTGTATCTCGTATATGGTATGGTATTGGTTTTCTCAGTTTTCAGGCTCAGAAATCTCAGTAGTAATCAGTGTTTCACTAAAAATTATTAAAATGAAGTCAATTTTAACATAGTAACTCCCATACGTTTATTTCAAACACATTCGGTGAATAAAACCTTGCAAACATATCTAAAGAAAACATAAATAACATTGGCATCATGCAGTAAAGAAAACAACTCTGTATTAGATACAGCTATCGCCTCATCGTGTACATAAACCGTATTGTTTACCTCGAAATCGATCAGTTAACGGGTAATAAACGGCAACAACTACCGTTTACGACTTACCCGGATCTACATTCGGTTAATGGCGAACTACCCGACCTTATAATGTAACTCTACCGACCACTTGACAAAGACTCCTGCGAGTCGAACTGTCGACAATAAAGCAACCGATATTGAGTCCACACAATGCCCGGGTCGGGCATAAAAACCGGGTATAAACCGGTCATAATGCCCGGAAAAGTTAATTAAATAGGTCCGTTAGCTGGCACGACATTTTTCAATCGGTCGTTGAGTGATGCCTGAATGCGGACTCCGTGGATTGTGGACCTTTGCGGTTTCTTTAGATAATTGGACCCGGTCGACTTCGATGTTATTTCAATATGTTTAAACCCTTCCGGCGATTTCGCTGCTATTAAATTCTTTTCTTGATGAAATTTTTAAGGCCTCGATTGTTTTATAATGGTTCGTTGTTTTTGTTGTTGTATAATTCAAATTCCATTGAATATTTTTTGGGTAAAATTTTGTTTATTATTATTATTTATTTTATTTTTTTTGATTCTGCCATGATGCATTAACTATCACTTTCATGTATTCACTTAAGCTAAACCATTACATAAATACATTTATTTGAAACATGTAAACACAGACATATCATCCTCAAAAAACCACATGTCATATTTACACACCTCTCATACATACGTATTTATAAATACTATTACATTTGAATATAAACAGAAAAACCCCTTTGAGTAGACCCGCATACAATAACAATAATTCAAGAAACCGATTCAACTTTTAACTTTGAACGCTCACAAATGGACAAAGTAATTAAAATCCATTTGACATCGATCCTCGTAGCCCGCGGCCATGCTTCCGATCCTATCGAAGGCAAGAGACCAATAATATTTTTTATAAGGAGTCTTGAACTTTATTGGGTAGATTAAAAGCTTTGGAGCAGTTCCCGAACGCGCTTGACCGAACACGAACATCGGGCCAGCTTTAATAACAGTATTAGGTTTTATAATTTTTTATACGTTTTCTGATGCCAGCGATATTTAAGTACTTTTGTGACTATGCTACTACTTTCTTTATGGGTCATAAAATGGGAGAATCGATGACCTAGTGCTCGCATAGATGACTGATCATCTCTAGTGATATCAAGTTAATAGATTTCAACAGTCTGTGGGATGAAGCGATAAGAGTACAAAGGGAGTTTGTGATTCTAATCTAGGGTTAATGACCTGCCAATAAAACGCATGACTTATATTCATTTTTACCCCTATTTCAGAAAAATTGGTATGATATGCTGCAGACAAGCGATAAAACGTTCATAAAATCACTAATGACATGAAGAAAAGGGTAAAAAAATATCTATCGTATAATATCGTGTGGCACTCGGTTGACCCAAATACACAGTAGATGCAACTCGATATTATTTCCACGCCTTTTTATAAGCAGAACGTGTCATGATTTCTAATGGGCTATGAGCCTAGCGAGAACCCAATAGCGCTCTTTAATTGTTGTTACCCAGTTTCCTATACTATGAATAAGTGTAGTTTCATTTATAAATGAAAATAATCATAAATTAACTAAAAATCACGGTTTACTCACATACATTAACGGAGATAAGCTCTACTAGTTTTCAGTCACTGAGGGACTCTTTATCACGAGCAGCGTGCATAGATGCGGCGACATTGCGCAGCCTACCTACTGATTTTTCCATTAATATATGTACGTAAACCGTGATTTTTAGTTCATTTAGTATATCTCGCAATAGTTATTATTATAGAAATATAAGCATAAATTGATAAAATATAAAGTATATATTTAAGTTTAAATTTAATCTTGAACATCTACAAACGGATAAGTACTTCAAATATCACCAAACAAGCCACAACAATACCATCTTCACTTCAGTCTTATTTTTCTCCCACTTAAGCCAGAAGTGCTGACAAAAAGCGCATTCCTAAAACCGACTCTTTCAAGACCTTTTAGTCATACTTCAAAGCTTTGATGCACCTTCATTTAGGTTCACTAACTAGGGTAAATTGGTAAAGAGCACCCCTCTATGTTTTATACCTCTGAATAGTACGGCCATGAATGTCACTCCCACATTGACCAAACTCCTTTCTGAACTTCATTACATCTTTTGCTTTAGAATCTTTTTAAAAGACTGTCGTAGGTTCTTTATTTAGATGGTAGTTTTAATAAAAAGGGGGAGTTTTAATTAAAATCTGTCGCTGCGGTCTCGTGGTGGGAGGGTCGATGGACTGAGGTTGTGAGTTTCAATCCTTAACCTTTTTTTTCAGAATAATTAATATTATCGTTCTTTCTCCTTGAGCCCTGCGTTGGAAATGGGTAGGCTAAAGCCCTGAGTCAAGGAAATTAGTAATGAATTATTGAATATCCCCCAGTCAACGGGATCGAATTATATATATTTTTAATCTATATCTCTATAGATGTAATGTAGATCTATTAGAATCTACTCATTAGAACCAATTTCGGGAATTACTCAAATGGGGAACTTGCGTCTTAGGGTGCTTTTTCACCAGAGATGTGTTATGTAGCTATGCTACGAAGATGTAATAGCTAAGCAGTGAAACTATGTGACCGTTTCCACTGATACTAAGCTTTGCAGCTGTGCGAGGAAGATGCGCTACTCAAATAGACCATGTATCGATAGTAGGTAACGGCACATTCCAATAACCTACCGATCGGTAGATAAGCTCCATACAAAATGTGTCAAAATTCTACCTCTGGTAGGCAAATCTACCGATCGGTAGGTTATTGGAACGCACCATAAGTCATCCATAGCACGCATCTTTCCATATAAAAAACATAGCTTAGCTGAGTCCATTTCCACCAGCATCTATAGCTATGTAACATAGCACATCTCTGTTGGAAAGACACCCTTAGTCAGTGATACTAAACTCGGTCTAAAACTACTTAAATATTCTAACAAAGTAATAAAGAGAACTCTTTTCACAAAACACGATATTCAACTTTGTAACAATACTACGTGAAGTACATAAAGATCAAATTGCTATATCTTTGGTACCATCTATACTGACATCGTAGCGCTAGAGCATTTTATTACTGAGCTATATGTCTCATAGTTTAAAAGTGTTGCCGTGAGAGTCAACGTTGTAATTACCACTTGAAGCTTCTCTGGTATTCTTTTGTTAAGACTTTGTTTGTTAAGAGTAAATTAATAAGGATTCTCTAGTTGTTACAATAATATTTACCGGCGAGTTTTTTTAACGTTCATTTGGTCAGGAAATCTCTCTATATTTAGTTATGGTTTCATTTTTTTGTATCAATACTCCGACCATTGAGTGGAAGGGTTTTATTCCTTCAAGGGATTGATTTAAATTATTAAATTTCTCATAATGTTAGATCTATCATTTATCAAAAATAGGGTATGGTGAATACGTAGATGTCAGTTTCAACCGTTTTGACGTGACTAAGTAACAAACATACGTATTTTGCAGGTTTTCATTATAAACGGTACAATCTCAAAGAAAAATAACTTGATAAATCTAAAATCACTTACAACAACAATCGAATGAATCTAACCTTTAGTACAATCGTGCCCGTTTTATACATTCGTGCCAAAAAAACCGCCCACAGTGAAATTGTTAGGAAAACCATATCTTACCGCACGAACAATATCGCACGATCTGTACCAACCGTATTGTAGCTTTTACCCGTAAAATACACAAATATTTTACTTTCCTATTCAACACTTTTCCGCTGTTTCCCCAGAATTTTTCTCTTTATATAATTTGATATCTCCGCGGGCAAGGCCAAAGGTCCTTTACATTACATAAAACTACGTACGCCGTGATAGTATTTGGTGTTTCTTATATTTATATGTAACAGTGGACGTGATACTTCCAAACGTTTTTTTAAACATAATTCAAGCTATTATTTTGACATGTTTCTTTACATGAATAAATACAGACTATAGGATAAAAGTCTTCGGTAGTTCAATCGCTGCTCCCAAAAGCGTCGCTCACCGAGAAATGTTTTCAACTTTATCACAAACTTCGATATTCCGCAAAGATTTTAATAACGCCAAACTGACGAAATTCGCAGCAATTTATTCTCGGTGAGCGGGACGCGATTGCACACTACACTTCATTACAAAAGAACAATGTACATGTACAAAAATAAAACAGTGAAAATTGTTCCCAGACGTCAGCGGCGGACAATCGGACGGGGCGTTATCGCGGCGAAATTCGCACAAAATTCTCGCCTCAATTCGCTGTTTTCCGCCTTCTATGTGTATAATTCGGCGTGCACCTGCGAGTTGAGCGCTCCGGGCTACGCGATTGCCACTGACACTATCTACCTGTGTTCAGTTTAAATGCACCGCTCAAATTGTTCTTGATTCTTTTGTATATATTTTTATTTGTGCGACGTTAATGGCCGCAAGTGTACGGTGAAAATTGTGTATTCTTAGTTTTTTGTGATAGCTTATAATCTCTTACGCTTTGGGGATTGGAGGTCAGAGAACATTGTTGTACTCGTATATAAATGTATGCTCCAATCTGCCAAATAGGTTACGGTACGTGGTGTTGGTAGTTTACATAATAAGGTACACTTCATTTCATTCAAAATATTTTTTGTTCTAGGTTTTAAGAACATCGAAGATTGCGCGACTATCTCCGGTCACCGTAAGTGGGGGTCTGTGAATGGCGACCAAGGGTAGCTCACCGCCCGACCAGAACCAGACCCGTGCGTACGGCGCGTCGTGTTGGCACAGATGAGGCCCAGTACGGCTGATGCCTGATCCGGAGCTGCGGACTATTTAGCGGGTTTACCAGCGCTCCGACTTGAAAATCAGGAGTCATTGGATGATTTTCCCCCTTAAAAAAGCTTTATGAATGCCATTTGCACTTGTGTACACGATTTTAAGTCAAACAATATGATTTTAAAACGTAGTGCTCTACACAAGGAAACTAATCTTCAACGTTATTTACCAGTAGTGCCTGTCTTCTTTGAATCATGTTAGTAGAACTCTCCATAAGAAATAAATAAGTTTTGATTTCCCCTGGCATTCCTCAACTAAGATGAAAACTTCACAGAGATGTCAATATTTTACGCCAAATGAATGCTGAATGGTGGTCTTTATTTAACGTAATCGTCATATTTTCTAATTTCTTTTAAAGCTTTTAACTAATTATAGAATTGACTAATTATTTGATGTCGATGCGGAAAAAAATACTATTTTTGATGCTTCATAAATATTAAATAATGTTTAGTTAACTGCCTCGTTGGTCTTGTTGTAGCAAATGCGGCTGCCGGACAAGGGGTCTCGGGTTCGATTCCCGGGTCGGGTAAAGAACTGCTGGGCTTTTTTCGGTTTTTCGAAAATTTCTCAGTAGTAGCACGGAGTCTGGAATTGTGCCCAGTATGACAATAGGTTCACCCCCTATTACATGGGACTTATGTATAACACAAATGGTGAAAAGTGGGTGTACATTGTATATCGCATTTTTTAAGATTTCTGTCTTAGTTGTAAATATTATGTTGTACAATTGTTTTAATGTAATTATATAAACATTTTTTATGACTACAAATATGTAGGACTACAATTTCTTATACATACTGTGGACCGTGATATGATTAGCTAATAGTGTTCATAATCCAAATATGTCTCTAGATTTAGTGGGCAGTCATTTGCGTTTCAGCTCTGAGTTACGAGATTTCCTTCAAATAACGCGCAATAATTTCTGAACCCTTTTGATATTGGGACCAATAAACGCGACCTTCCTGCCTCTAACAAAGGCCTAATAAATCAAAACTATACAGTTTGTGTATTTTATTAGAGGGCCATTTGAAACAAATAATACGTCACTTATGCGCGATAACACGGTACCTGGCCCGATTCACAAGATCGCATCTGAAATTGCCAGCAAGATTTATAGACCATTGTTTGTACCGTGTTTTGATTTGTTTGTACGTCGTAAATTCATGAATGGATAAAATTGGCTTGACATTTTTCCTAAAGATATGTTTGTAAGGAAAGAAAGAAGTCTGATTGGTTGAATGGAGAATTGGCAAGTGATTGTATTGCCGTATTATGTATGTAGTTTTATGTATTGAGTTATTGGTCGATATCGTCTACTGTTTTTGCCTACCGAGCTGTTTTCTTAGTTTTGTGTGTTGCTTTAGTATGCTACTATGATTGGTATTGAATACATTTTAGTATATTTTTCATTTAGTTATTTAATTTCAAAATACAAATAACAAGAAATCCTATAGCTCATACAAAATAATAACCACTCAAAACTGATAACGATTAGCAATAGTATTAAAATTTTCTGACATTAATTACACTAATAAAACTTAATAATATGTAAAAGGCACATTATGGCACGTAAAGCCACTGTACAACGTACATCCACTTTTAACAAATTATAATATGTCATGTCATAAGTCCCATGTAATAATTAAACTGCCGTACTTAGAGAGATTTAATGATTACTAAAACTATTCCATAGTAAAGATTTTGTTCTAAAAATAATTGCTACAGACTGGGTTAAGCAATCGTTAAATGACTCTGAGTAACGCAGTAATAAAATCATTTTCAATTAAATACCAAACGAAAATAATATTACAACATATTAATTTACATTTCGTCCATGCACAAACCTGCACAGTGAGCTGAAATAGTCACAAACTTGTGCAAAATAAACTTTAAAGGTGCGGATTATAAACAGGAGTTTCAGAGACACGGACTGAAGTAAGGCGCCGACTATCTCAAGATAAAATGTTCTAAAATGAAATATAGCTTGCACTACTTGAAAATTTTCTGAATTATTGCTAAGTCTTAGCAATGTTTCTCATATTGTAACATTGCTTAATGGCCAAGAATCTTGAGGCAGTTTTCGTATAGAATTCGTAATATTTTCTCTGTTCTATTCTGTGTTGCTTCCCAAGGTCTAATTTTGTTAGAATTTGCTGGGAATTTTGTTCTAGAACAAAATGTTTGAAGTAAACTATTGTTACTTTGAATTGTGGCGTATTAAAACCTTGGTAACTAAACAAAATAATTTAATAACATTTTCGTTTTGGTAACGATTTTCTATTTATTTCCTTATAAAGTCTGCATTACTCAGATATGATGTTGTTTCGCACAGATGACAGATTTTTTAAATTCGGAGAAGAACCTATCACACCTTTAACACTAAACTTAATTTCCATATTTCAAGTTACAAAAACGTATCATTATGAATCAATATCATAGCGACTTCACCATTTAATTATTTAACGAAGTAACTCGACTAATTTCAAGCCCCGTCGGAACTCTCAGCTATGAGCGGCATTGCACAACAAATGACGCTACGAACGTCGCACAAGCAAGTGTCTAATTTTTATATAACTTAACTCACTAGGTCACTGAACCCTATCGCCACAAAACTTCTATCACCACAATAGCACCTCCTTCTAAACACAAACCTACACATAGGGTACTACAATCCCAATGAATTGATAGGGGTTATCCCATTAACACCCCCTTTTGTATGGTGTTGTGTGGTGAATGTAAATGTCAGCATTATATATTTAGTGGAACACTAGGTAATTTAATGGATACAGATAACATCTTGCTTGTTAACTGTTTCAGTAGTAGGAGTGTTGGTCCGTTCGTGAACTGAGGATTAAGAGATTATGTGAGGTAGATTGTAGTGGTACATTTTAATTTATTAATTACTAGCTTCTGCCAGCGGCTTTGCCCGCGTTTCCGTGGGATAAAAAGTATTGTATCACCCAAGTCAGCTCATACCCTGTCTGTGTACCAATTTTTATCAAAATCCGTTCATTAGTTTCAGCATGATTGACGGATAAACATTCAAACTTTCACATTTATAATATTACTGTGACTATTTCCTGTGAAGTTAATTACATCAACAGTCGACATCACCAATCCGTGGCAGTCACTGGCTAAAATCATTGATATAATGAGGGTATATTCACTGGCTATAAATTATGAAATTCAAAGCAAAAATCTACAATTTACAAACACCTAACCAATCAAGAAACATTTAACTTTACCTACAATAACAATATCCAACGTGTTTCTTTACCAATCAACTTTTATTACACAAAATAGATGAACCAAGTCATGTCACACGTTGTCCGTCGAATGTAAAATGGAACAACATTTAATGGCCGTCAATATCAGGGACCGCAGCCCGCTGATGTGTGAATCGCCACTTAATCAGACTTAATCGGCTGCATAAATAACTATAATAACGTCAATTGTATGAAATAGCCGATTAATGGCGAACATATTTTAATATTGGCAACTTTATCGAACACTATTTTTATGGGGAGTCATAATTTATAAAAATTGTTACACTTTTTGTTCAACAGTTTTTCTCGTTACTGCTTTAAAAAGTGTTTATTTTTTGTAACATTTCACTAGATGTAGATTTAAAGACATTGCATCTAGCACTGTTCTAATTTTCTTATTATATTTTTCCAAGTCATATTTAATTTCACCAAATCACGAAAACAATTAAATCTTCCCCAACTCAAATACATACTGAAATTATTTTTAAAACTTCAAATGAAAAATGATTATTATCATGCTCCCGTCTGCGTCAATTTATCTACATCTTTTTCCTCCATATTTTTCAGCCGCCGGCTCCCCTCGGCTAACATTTTAATTATTACAACTCAATTATCACTTACGAAGTCGCCTTAACTTGTACAAATAACATAACAGTTTTAATTCCATAAAATATTACATTAAAAGTTGCCATCGAAAGCGGCATAAGGTAATAAATTAAAACGTAGCTAAGTACCGAATGGCAATTGTCGAAATTCGACGATAAATTACGTAAAAGCGTTGTTTGTTAGTTGCAATCGCTATAACTTCTAATTACGTAGACGGCGACAATTACTCGAGTGTTTGTCTCTTCTTATTTATAGTAGATGTCCCCTATTTACGGGGATTTGTTCGATCTGCCCCCATTTCGGGCGAAAGTTGCTCTTTAATTATTTTTCTTGTTGCTAAGTCCAAGTTTTTTAATTAGAAGATAAACTAGTAAGGAACTTAGTTACAGCTATGTGTTTAGACTAATTGTTATTGTGTCAAAACTTTTCACATAACAGTGTAAATAAGTTTTTAATTTAAAATACTTCTGACGAAATCTCAGTAGCTAAAAATACTGGGAAAAGCGACTATTACTTCTGTCATTGAAGCTGTTACCTGGGCTTATAATTTATGATTATAAGTTTGAAATCGCCAACTCGCTTTGAGCAAGGGTGGTGATTAATGCTCAAACCTTCTCCATACAAGAAGGCCTTTGGTCAGCAGTGGCCACTTATAGGCCGTTGATGTGATGTAGGTATTTTCCAATGTCAACTAAATAATCAGTAACTCAATGTTTGTACTGTGTTAGAAGCAATCATTTATTCAGTGTAATCTAAATCCGATTTGGTTCCGTAGAATTCCATGAATGAGATTCTCAGTTGGAATTTGGATAGGAGCATGACCGGTTAGGGTAAACATAGTAGTTATCGACCTAAGGGTGATTTTCCACCAGATTTGCGCTATGTAGCTACGTTACGAGATGTAATAGCTAAGCTGTGAAACTATGTGACCGTTTCCACTGATATTAAGCTGTGTAGTTATGCGAGTAAGATGTGCTATGAAGATGCGCCGCCGCAAAGAAGCTTTGCGAGGAAGATGCGCATCTCGAGTATATGGATAGTAAGGAAGCCATCCATAGCACACCTTAACAAGCATTCAAAGCACGCATCTCTCCATATAAAAAAAATAGCTAAATTGAGTTCGTTTCCATCAGTGCTGTTTTGTGCCAGTAATACCTATATATATATATATATATATATATATATATATATATATATATATATAATTATATTTATTAAATGCTGATTGTAAAAAATGTAACTCTATGTCGAATTGTATGTGTGTGCGTGTGCCTAACTCTAAATTATTACACTATGGTAATTTATATTGGTTTTTTTTTGGTGTTTTTGTGCCTTTAAGTACATATACTTTGTTTTTTTGTCTATCATAGTTATGATTACGTTAGGTTGAGTTGTATCTCAATTTAATATAATTATAAAAATGTTAACTGGATCTGTAGCAACTTGCCAATGTATTCATAAGTTAATAATTTTGCACGCCGTAAGGCAAAATGTATCGGGACATACTTACATAACATCATATCTGTACCTAAATTTTTTGCAAATAAATGATTTCTATTTCTAAGCTATGTGTACCAATGAATATGATTGGTGGAATCCAAACGAAAACACCAGAAAAACCTTAACGAACCAATCACTTCCTACCATACCAAACTCTAACCTATTATTGCTAATAATTAATATTGTAGATATATATGTTCCTGTTTGATGTATTTTTGATATTCAATATCGTGGTGACTGGTTCAGACAGTGACATTGTCATTGAGCGGGCAATTGACCGCTATCCTGTGTTGTGGCTTCAACAAATATGTATTTGCAACATACAATAATAATTATATACGTATACGAAATATCAGTGAGTTATTTGTATGTATTATGCCATAAAGGTAGAGTGTATAACTTTCCATAATATTAAATAAACTATCATGTGAGAATCTGAAGTGTTGTAAGCAAGATGAATACAATGAGGATGATTACGGGGTAGTCAGTGTCAGTTAGGTAATGAAAAAATATTAGACACGTTTTCTTTTTAATTTGTCGTATAAAAAAATATACTTAGATAAATCGAATCAAAGTTTAGGAGTGGGAGCATATGCGTCACTTCTACGTATAAAACGTACCTAGAAGTGACGTCCAACGATATTTTATAATCTAATCTATATATTATAAATATATCTTAGAAAGTATTTGTTTCCGTAAGAAAATAAAAAAATACATGTCTAATGTTTTAAAATTATCTACAAGACGGACATTAAAATAAAAATTAGTTATCTACACTATTCTTTTCATAAACCTTTTTAAGTTAAAAAGTTTAGTTCCCGGGTTGACAAAAAGTGGACATATCTTTCACGCACACCCTGCTTTTAACATATAAGAAAGAAACACGAGCCAATATTTTATGTATCCAAAACCACACACGATCGAATCTCCAAAAATATACCGTAAACCATAAAAATACGGTACATTTTCCAATATTCCCAAAAAGCTTATAGTTCCGTACAAGTTCACCGAATCAAAACACCGGGTTATATAGTACATAGCCGTTTTTTACAGTCCATTACCTTTTTTCATCCGGACCACGTTAAGCTGATTACCTCTGAATCGTCGATGCAAATCATACACTGCAGGTTTGTTGCAGTACGGTCTTAAATTTGGGGGAAATTTAATAATAAAAGGGGATTTTTGTGGAATTTAAACATGGTGTTAAACAGAGAGTACGAATTTGAAAATTTTTATTTTTAACTTTAAGGTTTATTTAGAATTAACAAACTAAAGGTAAATACGATTTGTTGCTTAGTATTGTTTATTCAAATCATCGTAAAAGCTGTTAAAAAATAAAAATAATAAATAACAGTACCTAATTCAATCTAGTCTGAAAAATAATCACCGAAGTAACGTAAAAAGTGGTTTCTTGCGGGAATTGAACCCGACACACGTTGCACGGCAGCCAGTTTGTTAGCTACCACGCAACCCTACATTCGACCTCTTACTGCCATTTATTTGCGTTATTGCTATTGCAGCAATAATTCAACAATGTAACATTTCAATCAGTCCCCAGATTTCAAGATAGCAATATTCTAAGAAACTATTCAAAACACAACATAGAACAGAATTCAAAAAACCCTTTCAATAGACGATCGATCTTACAAACAGTAGCAAACTAGAACAATAGATACCCTCATCACCAGCATCTTAAAATACCTTGGACCAAACAATTGGCAGCCGCATTGTCTTACAACCCTTATAGGCACAATCACACTGTACTAAGATACTTCACAAAACCACGATCTAAAACTGCCCACTAAATCTTCCTAAACCATCGTACTTCAAGCTTCTAGCTCTAAATTAATCCAGCAAAATGTCACTCATCCTTTATATAGGTATTTCTTGAAATAAGGAAACAACAGCCTAGTCCCGATCGCATCACAGATATCGGAGAATAGAAACACCTACCCGGAATTCACTATTACCGTTTGATACACGAAAATATACTGTGTGTCTTCAGCTTACAGTCTAGTTTACTTTTTTCGTAGCTGACAGTTCCTTTGCATCGTTTACGGAGCAGATAAGTTGGGATAGTAGAGTTTTAGGTCAACAGTGACACATGATTTAGTATTACAGAAGTTTAAGTTTGTTTGGATCGTGTTAAACTGTAAACAATATTCGCATATGCGGGTTTTGAGACGCAGTGGACGTGTGGTGTTATTTTCTCGGCTAACTTTATAGTTTATACTGAAGTTGGACTTCTATTTGGTTCAAATGCACAAGTGTTATTTTTCTAAAATTTTGTTCAAAGAAAATACACTCACATAATATATGTATTTTTAGTTGCTATGAAAACTTAACCTAGTGAAAAAGCATGGGAGTGTCATACTTCAGCACGAATGGGCCGACTTGACCAGGGGGATACCACGGCTTCACAGAAATCAGACCTTAAATAACGCTTGCTTTGTGTTTCGTTGTGTGAGCTACCGGAAGCCTAATTACTCCCCTTCCCAATCTTCCCATTCACCGATTCCACAACAACCCTTAAATTCCTAAACCCCAAAAGGCAACGCTCTTGTAACACCTCTGGCATTTCAGGTGATCTGTCTTCGCCTTTACCGGCTTTTAACATATAAAAATACCTATGAAACTAAATGAAATAAAAATATTTACTTCTTCTAGAATAAAGATTTTCTGTCCAAAAACTAAACGGTATCAATCAGCTATTTCATAAACACAATATTTGATCTAGTAAAAAAAGCACAAACCGCACGATACATTAGCATACCATTTAAAAGAACATTAATCACTTTACAGATTTAACAACAGCAAAATTCCACGAAAAAATTTCAATCCCAATATCTATTCACACGGGAACCATTATCAGACGACATTTTTTTCCTTAAAATTCCGTGCGAAGACGCGCATACAGACTCGTGATAAGTGGAACGAAGTTAAATTCAGAATATTCAAACGAATTACCCGACGGAGTGCGAGTGGGGAGAACAGAATACGAACAGCACATCAACCTACACCTTCCCGTAAAATTACATTTACAACTCTATTGTCTTGATCTAAAGTCGTAAGTCCAATGACAGATATGGATTTGTGTAGGTTGATCTGCGGGAATGCAAAGTGAAATGAAGAAAGCGAATGAGTTGTGCGTAATCGCGCGTAAATTACTTCGTTCCATTCATTAATCTTATCATTCGTTCATTGCTTGCTAATCGTCATTTGCAATTGTTTAGGAGTGCGTATTCTATGCTGATGTTTTTGTAATGATGTTGTTTCAATTACGGAACAGACCTAGGACCTACGGATCTAGCTTCACTGACGAACAGACTGACAGATTATTGTTTATTTCTTTCTTTGTTGACGTTTCAAAAGTACCTAAGTATATGTTTTAACTGGAATAAATGATTTGACTTTGATTTTGACGTCACTGTAGTTTAAAGGTGTTATTTTACACTTTACTATGGAAAAACGACTTTCAAACGTCCTGAGATTAAGGTTTCTTTCTAGTTCCTTTCAGGCGTGTTGACCTAACACAAATTGTCATCTGTCTAAAGATAAGTGTATTTTAATCTCGTTAGTTTAGATGGATTTCCATTTACTTCACATTGGTAGACATTTTTGCTGACACACATAAGGACTCGGAAATTTTTCTCAAAATATTTTATCTCAATTAGTCCTTGCGAACAAAATCTAAGGCGCGTCGTTCACACGATTAACAGTCGAGGTGCAGTAGAGGCGTGAGCACATAAGAGTGAAAAACAAAACTCCGTTCACGTTACATGTCTCTCAACAGTAGCATAGCAACAAAATCAACCATTATATTGGCATTACTCAAACCCATATTTACTTATACATGGTTTATGGTTATATAGGGAGGTGATTCGATACATATTGCTACAGTACATATTGCTTATCGATACCACACGAACGTAATCCGATTACCGAATAACAGTATCTAGTATTTACTCGGACACTGGCGGGTCAATGAAGTCAGTGGTTGAAAGTTTTGGTTATACGCTGGTAGATAAAAAACTTTAAAAACGTACAGTCAAATTAAGAACTTACTTCTTTTATATTTTATAAAAAATACTGACGGACCCTGCGAACTTGGTTTCGCCGTAAAAAAATCTGCGATATTTATTTATTTTTTCTTACATAAATACCTCAAGAATATGAAGCCAACCAAAAAAAGAATTAGCAAATTCGGTTCAGCTGTTCTCAAGATTTGCGTATACCAGCACATTTAGCGATTTATTTTTATATTGTAGATCACATTTTTGTTTTCGTATTACGCTATTTCTGCGTGAATTTCTACTTAGGTACATAAATAAAGATAAAGATTATTTTATTTTTCAAAAATAAAAATTATTTATAAGCTAACTAGACAGATTATTAGGAATGTAAGCTTATTTCCTAACAATCAGCAGTTGCATTTAGGTACGACTAAATGACCAAAGTGAGAGCCTAGTAGAAGTATTATCAAGCTGTGTTATATCGGTACCCAGCCCATATCTACTGCATACCTAAGTAAGTACATGACAACAATAGCATAGTCATAGTCTCCTTGTAAAGTGATATAATGAATCTGATATACAATACTACGATAGCCAACAATATCGGTTTCCTTTATGGATATTTAGTCTACAGAAGCTTTAGATTTATAGTACACAAACGTGCACCTAGCTATACCTAGGTTTCAGTAGCAGAAAAACAGAGTGGATTTTAGTCAGTAACAGTCTGAAACTCTCTCTCGCCTCACCCAAGACGCGAGAAGTCATTGGATTATTTTACCCCATTTAAAAAAAAGGTTTAGGTCATTGACATTCAGAAGTTTGATTTTCATAATAAATTCTTGCCCATCTAAGGTAATGATTATGAAATTGGAACATGAAAAATGTCTAATATTTTCCAAAAATGTCTTCAAATTCATGATTATTTCACTATTATACATAGAGTTATTATCAATAGTGCTGCTACATAACATGTAAATGTTGCAATCATCCTACAAAAAAAAACGGATAATCCCCCCTACCATTTTTGTATACTAAGCCTAAAAGTCAGTTGTGTGAATTATTTATTGACCAGAATGAAATGGTTAATACGAGTTATAAGGAAAATCCGACTGTCTCGTTGACAGTGCAAAGATTAAGGGGGGTTATTCACGATATCGATATTCTGCAGATACGAGGACGTTACCGTCTCAACATGGCCGGCGATACGATGAATGGATTCGGATTTCTATGGTTTGTTTATTTGTTTAGATAGTGTATTTGTTTGTTCAGTTTTGGTATATCAAGTTTTATACGAGAAAATTGTGAAAACTATAAAGATATATTATATTCTTTTTAATTTATTATACTAAAATCTTGGTAATGGTCCGTTAACGTCAGTCAGGGACGTGTCAATTATACGGAACCACCGACTCACAGGGGCCTTCAACGAGCGAAACTGCGGACTTACCGGAGCTCCGGCTCAAAGCAGGAGTAGGAACGGGGTGGTTTTTAGCCAGTAAGAGTCATTGGATGCTTTACCTCGCTCAAAAAAGAGGCCCCAAACAAATTTTTATACGGGACCCCGGCCAAGACACACTACGATACTGGTACTTCTTTTATAAGACCTCCCACTACTTAAAGGAGTACAGATCAAATAAAGCTACCTATTCCCTCCAATCTCCTTAATCCCCACACAATCTATATATCTCAGTACGTCAACTTTCTGGTGTCATATAAAAAGAATGAACATAAAAAATATAGATAGATTTACGATTGTCTCGCTGTCAGGCCTCGGTCAAGTGGGGACTTATTGATAAATATCCTACTGCTGTCTCACAAAATAGACTCACTTAAACCTCGATATTGTGGGAATGAGCAGATATGTATTCTTCGTATTGCCTTTTTATTTTTGTATTCTGTCTCTTAGTATTCTATGAGAGTGAGATTAATGCAAGTTCGTGGAGTACGTCTGTGGTCGAGTGTGATGTGTAATGTCGAGTCTTTTTATGGTAAGGTTTTATGGTAGGGCTTTGTGGTTTGTTTAAAGTGATGCTGTTGTTTATGTGGCTTACGTGTGTTGCGGGCAATGATATTAGATAAGTCAAAATGATCTTATAGTTTATTTATTTTAAGCCCTCATTACTTTTTGCTACGAGTAAATAAGTAAGTATTAAGAAAAAATAATAAATAGAGGCTACAGCAACCTTGGGACCAGTCTCTAAAATGTCTGGCGCAGAAAACAAGGGGAAACCAGAAGCGGCGCAGAAGGCAGCTATATTCCCAAGAAAATCACAACGTAACCACCGCCGCTCTGCTAAGAGTAGAAGTAAAAATATCGCTCTTTCTGATTCATGCTAAACCAAAGTCAATTCTTTGGACCCATGTAAGCAGTCACTATGAATAGTTAGTTAACGTTTTCGTTTCCTTTCTATCAAGTTGTTTTAACCATAAACGTGGCAAGCAATACCCTCAAAATCTTATACAATACACATTAAACCATTAACCATCACCTGCCTCATCTAGTTATTTTGGAGATTGACATGTAAAAGTGTTTATCTTGTAACCTATTTGCAAATATTAATATAATTAATAATTTACCATGCACATAAAAAACGTCTACAGTCTACAGAACTAATTAATCTCCATTCTACAAACACAAATAACAATACAGGTTTCCTGAGAAACCAAATAAAGGTATTAGTACTAAGAACTAAGCAGTTGATGGTATAATCAGCTGCAACTGCAAGTGTAGACGAGACTGACAACTTCCAAGGAGTTTGGATTCATCAACGTAATTGTATCACAGTAACTCCTTGTTACCTGCTTGTGGTGAAAGACCTTTCAATTTCTCGTCTACGTTTTGTAATGTAATTGAAATTGCGTTTAGTATTACATGTTAGATAGTTTTTTATAATGACTAGCGTGAGACATACTAAATTAACGACGATGAGATTTTGATGAAATTTGGTATACAGACAGGGTATAATGAATACAGAACAGCTGACTTGAATGATAGGATACTTTTATATGATAGGATTATTATAATATCTACCACAGTGTTATTACTAGAAAAAAAAACAATGTCTTAAAAATAACTTACTATAATCATTTCCACTCATAGATATTCACAAGAAGTTCCGTCCTTTACATAATATTTATACTGTATCAAGTTGGGAAACGATACAGCCTGGCTTTTAGGCAGAATAATCTAAAGAAGCTAACTTCAGTAATTTATCTAGAATCTAAAAGGGCGCCCTACTTATAGACTTTGAAGATACACGTGCGCATCCATTTTCCACGTATCCATAGCCCAAGGTATATAAACATGAATAGAATTATTATGTACATTTTGTTTTGGTCTAAATTACAGAGAAGTGTAAACTTATATGTTTGTTCTACATACATGAGCTATTTCTTAGTATACAGTGTGTAAACGGAACGCTCCAGACAAACGATACAACTTTTTTGCTTTTTATAAATTTAGTTTTAATGTTGTTTAGTTAATTATAACTGTTATTACATAAAATAAATAAATTGTTTTTAAACTTCTTTTTTACCATCACCTGTTTGCGGTCTTTGTGAGCGTTTTGTTTACAGCCTGTATATGTCTTGAAATAACACATTCGGTAAGCTTGGCAAAGAAGCATAATTCAAACTTAATACATACTAAGTTTACTGATAGTAATATAATGAACGCGACGCTTCGTAAGCCATTAATGGATGCTTAAGTGAATGGATAATAATAATTATGCCACATCGATACCCGTGGCTTGACTAATCGTGATAAATCGTGAATTCAACTAGCGCTTTTCTATAAATTTCGGGAAAGACGATGTGATAATAGTAAAGATTGTGTGTTAGATAATGCACTAATAATAATCCACAATACAATGACAACTGACGTATGGAACAACAGAACAACTCTTTGTGAGATCCAAGAATTGTTGTTTCGGGTCTGAGTGTTATGTTTATGTGAACTTGTATGTTTGTTAACACATCCACGTCACAGGAGAGAGTACTAGTGCAACATTTTAAAAACATATATGTAAATAAATAAATATTATGTAAATCCTTCTCCTCCTAATCAGATCCACGTGGAAATATAGAAATATCTACTCGAGTCCAAAATACGTAATAATAGATACCTAACAATGTACCTAAAATACCGCTCCCGTAATCCCCAAACGATGATCCGACTTTATTCGAGTAAATAAAAACAATAATTCTCCGATTCTATCTACCTCTGGCCTATTTATCAGCTCATTGTTCGGGGCGAGTCCATTTTTCATGTAACAGCTACATTATAAGGGAGTCAACTTTTGTCGGTACCCACAATTTATTTGATGTCCCTCTTTTAAAACGGTTGACGTTATTATTTGAGTGTACGTAGAAAATGGTCGTAATGCCCACTCATTTGTGTGTTATTATCAATTAAAATCCAATTTCGTTCTGTAATTGGCCCATATTTTACATGTATGTACATTTGGATCTGTAAATTATGTAATTAAGGGTGAATACGTTGTTTTCTGTGTATTAAAGGAGTGTGCTTGTTTTATAGTACTTAACTAGCTCTTGTATGTGGGTTGCATCATGTGTTCTCATTATCACTTGAAAAGAGACAATATACTTGAATATATTTCGAGTATCGTGCATAAGGCTGCCTGTCCACGAAGTAATTTAACCAATAAGATTGCACAAAATCTCCGCTCCTCTTTAGTGGACAGATTTTGTGCAATCCTATACCTGGCTCCTCTCAGGTGGACAGGCGGGCAAAAAGCAAGCAAAATATTACTTTGTTTCAGATTTCAAAATTGCTTCGAGATAAAATAAAAGAGTTACCTAATAAATTACCGAATCTTACAAATATAATGTTCAAATACTAATGTAATTACTATTTAGAACAATATCATTATTCTGCCCTATTGATAGTAAAAGTTGCATAAACAGTCAAGTTATACAATTAACACACATAGTGTAATTATGTATGGAATCCACCCAGATTTGATAGTTAACGCGAATTCGTGCTTAACAAATCTTACGTTACGTTATAATCATGTTAATATTTGCTCAAACTTGCCAATTAACAAAGTTATATTTAATCATCCATTAATATTGAGATTACATACATTAATGGGAGAAGCAGCGAGAATATGTTTTTCGCCCATTTCGTGTGTAAGTAGGTCGATATTGTTAAAACTAGTTTTGTTCTGATCTACGGTTATGGTCATAGGAGGATTATCATGATAGCGTTTTTGTTTCTTCTTTCTTTTAAGTGGTATGTAGTACTTTGTGGAGACTATTTATGTCTGATGGTATAATCTTAGCTACATTTTTATTTTCAATAATAGAGTGACGTTTAAATACTGCTTTACTTCACCGGACCATATTTTTTAAGGATGAAAAATTGTCAAATAAATCTAAAAACAACGGTTTACTCACGTAAATATTTTGAGAAAAGCTCTACTAGTTTCGAGTCACGTCAGGGATCCTTTATCAAGAGCAGCATGCGCAGATTAGGCGATGCAACGTCACACAGCCTATTGGATATCGACATGAGTAAACCGTTGTTTTTAAATGATTTAGTATGTCTCAAAATAGTTATTTTAAAAATCATAAATGATTTCACACCCTCCGTCCTGAGCGGGTTTAGACTCTTACTAATTAAAAACTTATGCGTTCCTACTGCTTCACTTTGCCAGAGTCATGGTATAGACTTAATCTAACCCTGACGATTGCTAGTCATACTTGTAATCACTCAGCCAATGAAGCAATATATAGCAATATATCAGTACCTATATTCATTTATACGCCAACCCCAATGTCACACAAAACCCCATCACCGCCCCCAAAAGAAACCAAAAAGGGGTTGTAACAAATTCGTAGGCTGCTTGTAAAGCCATGCAAGTTATTGGAGTCAATTAAGGGAAATGGGACACCCATTCGGCTTAATGTTGTGCTTGCATGTGGTGAGCCGGCAATCTGTCGCCTCTTGCAGACATCCGTCTCTAAACTGTCCTCGTTTTAGCCGTAGTGTGAAAGGTACATGAATAGAGGATGGAAAGTCTGTGCATAATGTTCAGTAGCTAGTAATATGCGAGTATTGGAAATGTAAATAAGTTAGGTTTTGCTCAGTCGTATGTGTAATTCCTAAGCAATAATTTCCACAAGCAACAAGTAATCCACAAATAGAGATATCTAAAAACTGGCGATATCCATGAGCCCAATTTTAGACTAAAAATTAGAACAAAGAAACATTAAAACCCAATGTAAAAACAAAATTGAGTCTTTATTAAAATGAAGGCCAAGACAGCTACGTTAATACATACGTAATTACATTAACTTCATTAAAAAACATGACAATCTGCAATGGAAATTCTTGTAGGGAAACCGAGAAATATCGCTCGTTGGATCACACTTTTCATTCTTGGCTTCATAAAGTATCATTTGAAAACCGAACAATATTTAAAACGCTCGCCAAATTGCCGGCGGGACGTTCTAAAAAAGTAAAGAGGGCCAATTAAATCGTAGTGGGCGTTAATTAGGCTCGCCGGGCCAAGACATAAATTTAATTGTTGCAACGAACGATGTAATACAGCCTCTTTTGAACGTAACCCAGCATTTTTTCCGCTAAATGGAACCACTTGTGACTGCAACAGCATTTCCTTGTTGCAAAAAGGGCAATTAGGTAGAGAAATATTTGTTCCTGGCAACATTGTGAGGGTTGCCAAGTTGACTTATTATGTAGCTTTTAATTCATGGAAATGTTTGTCGTTTTTAACACTTTTATACTGTTTTTCTTCGTTGCAACTTTATTAGTCTGATTTTGTACAATAACTTGGCACGATTGCTCAAAACATTTAAGAATTCACAACCCGCGGTACCTAATAATTTCAAAACGTTTTCTGATCACTCTCACTCTATTCATCTAATATGAAAAAGAATAAAAATCTAAGGGATGCATCTAACTATATACCATGAATATCAAAATACAGTCACTTTTAACAAAAACTAAACATCCAAACTCCATTTCTAACAGCACAAAGTCCCACCAAAATTCACACGACCAACACAACAGATGTATTACAAAACAATTCAATTTAAACCAAATCAAACTTAGATTACAAATAATCAGTAACAGTTGCAGTCCAAACTAGATTCGGAATGTAAGTTTTAAACCGTGCTTAGTCCGTGCTTAGAATTGAATTAAGCAACGCCTGGTGCCTGGACGAAGTTGCCGCTGTAATCTTGAATTTAACTTAGTCACTGCTTACTGTAACTTGGTCTTCAGTTGAATTGTAACTGGTTTGCGGTCAGCTCTGACTTGAGTTCAGGTGTATGTTGGCCGTTTGTGGCAGACGTGGTTTTGTGTGTTATTAGCATGAAAATCTTGGTTGATAACTTATACAAAATAAATCGTAATTTCCCTTGATCATCCCACCATGCATAAGCTTAACCGACATGAGTTTATATTCAGTAATCACATCACATCAACAGCCTATAAGTGGCCACTACTGACCAAAGGCCTCTTCTTGTATGGAGAAGGTTTGAACATTAATCACCACGCTGTTCAATGCGGTTTGAGGATTTCAAACTTATAATCAGGAATTATAAGCTCAGGTTTCCTCACGATGTTTTCCTGCAATGTTTATCAGTGGGATATTCAATAATATTTGACCATAGCTTTTGCCCGCGACTTCGTTCGCGTGGAATAGTGACTTCCGGCAAATTTTTGGTTTTAACCACATAGTTCCCGATTCGCGGGATCTCTTCAAAAATGAGATGTGGAAGATATTCCAGGGAACTCTTCAAAAATCAACATAATGAGCTCTGCGTTTGAATTTAATAGATGTATACTCACTTAGGCATTGAAAAAATAGCAAAAACGGACTTAAACTAACTTAAAACTAAAGAAAGCTACGAATTACGAATTTATAACAATTAAAAAAGAAACTATATTACAACCTATCCTCTATGCTATAATAACCAAGCTTAAACTAAATAATTTAAAAGAAACGACTTAAATCTAATCTAATTAATTTATAAATTAGACTTACAATTTTATTAAAAAAACTAACTACAGTAACTACTAATAATCGATATCAAACTAAACCTACGTTAAATAGTTTAACCAGAAAACCAGAAAAACCCAACAAATAAACTTATTAATTGACAAATACAACGAAACCAATTTAGAATATACGAAACAGCAGGACCACTACAGACAAATAATCATACGACTGATAATACACTTTTTCTACGATAGTACCGAAGCGCTCGGCCGATACCCAACCAAATGAATGTAACGAAACCATAGCGCGATCTATTTCGATCTATCGAGGATAAAGACAACTTGGATTATTTATTTATACTCCGTTCGGGCATTTTCTTTGTACTAAAAGTTTAATTATATTGATATTATTTTTTTCATTCCTTTTTACTATTTATTTACTTTTTTTCGATAAATTAAAACAATAACATGAACCGAAGTCGTGTAACGATCGACATAGAATTATTTATAAATAATTTATTTCTTATTTTTATTTTTTGATTTTTGAAATAAAAATATATCTATGTCCTTTCTAAGGTTCTAAACTATATCTGTACCAAATTTCAACCAAATCCGTCAAATAGTTGCGGAGATTAATGGTATAAGCATAGAATGTTCGACGTGATTCTTTAATTTGACATAACTTTTTTATTTATGAACCGATTGACATGAAACAAACACTAAATGTAAATTTAAGCATCCCACAATATATTCGTGAAAACCGCATCCAACTCGGATCAGCCGTTTCTGAGATTAGCGCGCACAGACGAACAGACAAACAGACAAACAGACAAACAGACAAAAAAAAAGTTAATTACATTTTTGGGTTCGACATCGACATAACAATAACCCCTGCCACCATTTTTATTTTCAATGTACAGACAGCACTTTTCTACGATTTTATTATATGTATAGATAGATAATCAAAAGAAAAGTTTGAATTTCATTTACATTCGCAACACAATTCGAAATTCAAAAGCGTTTTGCATTATGACAGATTTTAAAGTTTCCATTTTTGAATTCAAAATTGCATTACTTACATTTAAAATTCAACATGCGTTCCACGTTCGAAATTCAACCAAACAAAACCGTTACAACACATAGTACGTCATCTTTTGTCAAATGAATCTGCAGTGGCGCCATTTTGTTTCGCCGAAGCTTACATTGTTGCAGCTATCAACGGTGACCGGGGGAATAGTAAGAACGTAGTACCCAAACATTTACATAGATATGTGGAATAAATGTAAATGCACAATGTATGTAGCCACCTTAGAGTGAAAGGAAGCTTGCAGTGAAGTCAATTGAAAGAACTCGGAACTAATTGAAGGAATGTGCTGTTTCCTTAATATCGAGGACGGAAAATCTTTATATAGTACCAACTTTATCGATATGGAGACTACATTTTTATACACATGAATGTCCACTCAATGATTGGCCAATATCATCTTCTATATGAAAATTTCTAACTTTACAGAGTACGGGATTTTGTGATCGATGTGTGCCAATAGGCTCATCCCCTACCAGTCGCTATCGTAATTTCTTTTATCCCTTTTTCCAGCTACTGATGTCAATCCAGTTCTGGCTAGATCACAATAATCCAACTTTCATTACATCCAATGCAGACTACACCAATCTCAATCCTGGATACGTACATCCAACCTCTTTAATCAGAGTAATCCCAAATTACCATGAAACAAAAGAAACGCCCAAACTAATAACATTAACACATCATCATTACTACGTGTGTATGACACATAGTTTCCACATATATTCCCGTCTAGTATTTGACTTTGACAAACGTAGTTGAGCCACTTAGCGTACCGAGTCGTGTCGACGAGTAATCGACTCTCCAGAGAATAATATTCGGTACAATAGCTAAGCAATGTATTTTGATAATTTTAATGTGTTCTGTCTACGTAGTTTACGAGTGAACGTATAAGTTATCATATGATTTATATAGAGTTTAAATAAGAAACTTATGAATATGTGGTCTCGGGTAATAAATGAACTGAGCCGACGAAGTAAGTAAGGATAATAAATGATTATCTCACTCATATTAGTGAAGCTACGTAAAAGTTACGGATTACTCGGTTTCCTCCTGTGGCGAACCACATAGAAGAAAAGTCTGACAATAATAAATGAACAATCTTTTATTCAAATACCTAACTTGTTACACCCCTTTACTTAACACATGCAACAATGCAATGTCACGCTTTTTAACCCTGAAGGGGTAGGCAGAAGTGCATATTACGACACGAAATGACGCTATACAATGTACACCCACTTTTCACCATTTGTATTAAAAGTCCCATGTAATAGAGGGTGAGCTTGTTGCCATATACCGGATACAATTCCAGACTACGTGCTTATACCTGAGAAATTTTCGAAAATCTGAAAAATGCCCAGCAATACTTTTCCCGACCTGGGCATTGAACCCGAGACCCCTTGTCCGGCAGTCACACCTGAGAACCACTCGAACAACGAGGCACAACATACATATGTATGCCTCTAGAACAAACCGCGCGCAGCAATATCGGTACAAAATCAACAATAGACATTGAAAGCCGGTGACATACCTATGCCATCTAAGTCACTATCTCCTATCAATCCAGCTACTAAACAGTGGAACCGTAAGTACGTAAGCCTCTCGAATCCAGCTTTCCTAGATAAAACTACATACAATGTTTCTACCAAATTGCTAAAGAATAATAAAATTGCAACAAAATTGAATTCTAAGTTCGAGGGAACTTGGTATCGCATTTTCTAGGTCACTGGAACTTTAATAGTTTTTACTATGCTTAGTTGAATATGGGGAAGACGTGACTGCTTTGTCGGTAGAGTAGTCGTAATAGTAAAGGTCCCGAGACGGACTAATGAGAAACTAGTATTATTTTTAAAAAAATATGAGAACTTTTAAGTAATAGTACGGGAGTCTGAAATTGAGCTGGTATGTGGCGACACATGACAAGTGACAGATGACAGAAGTCGCACATAGACGATCGACGATCAAATCAATGGATGACGTCATAAATCTTACATCACACATATAAAGTTTACATGCGAATAAACATGGATAGAAAACAGTTGGGCAGAAAGCCCGCAAGGTATGATCAGCTCGCCTCGTCTGAGGATTCTCCTTTTCTTAGGGAACTTTGAGTAATCATTGTTCTCTAAAGGTATATATGCTAAAACCAATGATCTCTTCGGATACAAAGAAGATTTCCAAAATCAAAACACCTTAACACCAAACTACTACATCCAACAAGCAAAAAAACCTTGTTTCCAAAAGAACAAAACATCATAATCATTACACTAGATAGAGCCAAAAAAAGAAACTAGTTTATAACCTACATATAAGTACCTAATACATTTATACATACATATGTACAATTTGTGTCCAATTTAAGCATTGACCTCGGGAAAAGTTACTTGGACCGAGCTAAATCCCTTAGAAAGCATCTATATTGGAGCTGAGTTAGCTAATATTGTGTTCATTCAGTATATTATGTATTTTATATACTTACACGCTTGTCATAAACTACTCGTTTCCTTTTTGTATCTTTATATAAAATCTAGGGTTAGGGCTTAAATACTGCTGCGGACTGCCTAGCGGGTTACTAGGGCTCCGGCTCGAAAAGCAAGAGTAAGAACGGGGTGGTTTTTAGTCAGTAAGAGAGTCTGACAATCCCTCTCGCCTCGCCCAAGGCAAGAAAGGTCATTGAATGATTATTCTCCCTTAAAAAAGAGGCTTTAAAACAAAAAAAAACGTTCACTTACATTAAGTTTTTCTTCTGCGATGGAGCTTGTAGTTAATAACTATAAGTACACAAATTACATTCACATCAATTCACACACACGCACATACACACATATTTTTTCAGTACAGGTACAGGTGTCAAAATTCTGTACGTCTAAGCACAGCTACAGCTACACACTCTAGTCGCGTAGGCTATGCTGATGTATATCGCAGTGTTACACACAGATAATTGACTATAACGACTTCATTCCTCAGATATGACATCATCACTAATCCTACTGTTTGACTGTAAGTCCTCAAAACGACTGAAGTACACTCACATAATAATATGATGACTAAGGAATTTACCCACTAGGCATGAAGTAAGATTGACTGCGTGGTTTGTGCGGTGGATGGACAACCGGCTGCCCTGCAACGTGTAGTGGTTTCGATTCCCGCACGATGTAACTCTTTGTGTGATCCATATACTATTGCTTCAGGCTCACCCCCTATTACATGGGACTTAAAAAACAATTGGTGAAAAGTGGGTGTACATTGTACAGTGGCATTACGTACCGTAATGTGCACCTCTGCCACCCTTCGAGGATAAAAGGCGTGACGTTGCATAATACTAATTGGTAACAGGTATCTCATTTGACCTGTAGTTACACCCCAGCCCTATTTTCTACAAATACCAACTCTTATTAACATAAAAACAAATGTTAGAACAATTCAAAGTCCCAACAATTTGGTTATTTTAATAAATTATATTGCAAAAGTTATTCATTCATGTTGTGTAAATTAGAATAAAACGTGTTTCTCATTGAGTTTAATAAAGTTTATTAATATCGTTACGATCTGTGGAAATGGAACGTCGCAGGTCAAATATTGAGAGAAAACTATGTTACGTCTGGATTCCATATTGTGTTTCTAATATTTTACAGACAATAATAAAACGAGTTTAAAAAAAATTCGTCATATTAGAAATAACGAGTTTATTGTTATTTCTATTCTAGCCTTTTCTAAGCTATTGTTTGCAACTTGCAATGTTGTGTGAAGTGGAATCTTACAAAGCAGATATATCTAACCGATTAAGATAAAATTTTGTATACAAGTATAGTTTACATGCTCGTGAATAAGCTTGTCTTGAAAAATTTTTCAAAAAATTTTTTTCATATATAACATTCTAATATAGTTGTTCAAGGATTTGGGCGTCAATAATTTATTTAGTTGTCGGCTAATTTTGTACATGTCACCTTTGATACTGTATTTGGCTAGCGTAGCTACCTACCATCTATTGTAAGTTACCTACATTGACAAAATATTGTATTTATATTTAGTGCAGGTGGCCCAAAAGTTTGATTGATACTAAACCTAAATAAAATCATAATTACCTCTCTGTCTCGACATCTTATTTCAATTCTCATTACTTTCTAATCAAGATATTTTGCTCTACTTTCGGAAACCATTCAATTTAATAATAATCATCAGTATGAATGGGAAATGGGGAAAACTCAATTTATCTTACTAAATATGTTACTGAAATTATTTTAAGAAGCTACACAAATACATGAACTATATAACCTAACAATTTGATTGGATACAAATACAAATTAGAATTCCAGGAAGATACTTCAATCGTAATTATAGGGCGGAAGGTCATTGACATTTGCCATCCGACACTAATAGTTTCCAAATTATAATAATATATTAGGTCTTCGCTAATTAGCCCATTAATATAGTTAGTTATAATTTCTGATAATTACCTGTTTCTGAAAATTCTACCCACATAATGTTCGACTACCCAGAATTATGTTAAACTGGATGGCTTATCGACATATTCTGGATTACACATAACCTAAATTGTAATACCCGGAAATCAGGTAATGTACAGGTACACTGTATTACTAAGCGCAAATCTCGAGAACAAGTGAACCGATTTCGCTAATTGTTTTTTTGTTGAGTTTCTTATTGTATGAGGTTTTTATGAAAGAAAATTATCAAAAATTTGCTAGGCGAAACAAATTTTGCAGCGTTTTCTATTAACCAATAATATTTTACCGAACTTAGGAAGTTCCTTTGCTCAGCAGTTATTTTCTTTTTCATGATATAAGCCGGTAAACGAGCAGATTGATCAACTGATGGTAAGCAATCACCGCCGCCCATGGACACCCGAAACACCATAGGCGTTACAAGTGCGTTGCCGGCCTTTAGGGGATAAGAATTTAAGGGTTGTTGGGGAATAGAGAATTAGGAAAGGGTAACACAACGCAACCGTTATTTCACGTTGGATTTCTAAGGGGCTATAGTACTCTGGTCAAGCCGGCCCATTCAGGCCGAAGCAAGGCTCTTCCATACTTAAAAGTTATGTTTGCGATAACTCGACTAGCGAGGCAATCAAATCTTTAATATTATGAATCCAATCAAAAACAAAACCAATTCTAGTATAATGTCTCATATACATATTATAACAATACTCAAATTAATAATTAAATTTCATACACCTCTCAATGACACATCAGTTAAATAGCGAGTCAATTGCCACACACCAGAGAGACTGGCTTATTCTGTGACATAACAAAGAGTCACGAAGCACAAAAGACAAAGTTCCTGAACCATTCGCCATGTCTCACTGCTCTTTGTGTTCACTTTATGAATTGTCTCCTCAACTTTTATCCACGAATGAAAATTTTAAACAGTATCCTGTTTAACATTGAGCCATTGTGGTCATAGACATTGAATTTGAGGATTAAGTATTTTGCTTTTTGCATTGCTAAGTGATTTCGACACGTGACGAGTCTGCTTCGTTGGAGGTTGAAGGCTCGATGAGCATATTTTATTTATATAGAGTTGTTTTACGTATGAAACTACTTTATTTGGTCAAATTGTGATTTAGTTCAATCAGTTGATTGCACGGTTAGTTCGGTGACTGGGCAACGGTTTGCCACGCAACGTGGGTTCGATTCCCACTCTTTGTGTGATCCATACATTGTTGTTTCGGGTCTGCATGTGGGTGTATGTGAACTTGTATGTTTGTAAACGCACCCACGATATAAGAGAACATTCTAGTGTGAGGCAACGTTATATTTTTTTAAACGAAAAAAGAAAAGTGTTAGAGAAAGGTGTAGATACTTAACCGATTCTGATAAAAGTAGAAATGGCCATAAAATTATCTCGGATTAGGCAGTTAGTCAAAAAACGCGTATACCACGCGGTAGAAATAGTAGACAAAACCTAGTTTCATTGTCGAATTCAAGGCTTAAGCAGAAAAATACACATAATTACATATTTTCTAATAATATTAAGTTATATTACAGACTTTTGTTAATATAATTTGTACGTATCCTGTTTAATAATGAAGCATTGTGGCTGCAGTTGTGTATTGGGCGCTTGTTGCTTTGGTACGACGTAATTGAAATTGTTATTTCCTTAATCTCGGTACGTAACGAGACTGGCTCGAACCGAGGCTGGCTGCAGCTTTGTTCGCACATGTACATTGTACATATGTAATATTACGTTGTACTCTCCTGAGGATTTTGTATAAACTTACAAATAACGCGTGTTTCGATTCTATTTGATTTTAGGAAAGCTTCAAATCAGCGCCCCATTGTAGTATAAACAAAAAATTCATAAAAAATATTTTATATACATATACATACATCACCTCACGCCTGTCTCACATGGTTACGAATCTTACATACTTCATTCTCTTCATCAACAGTCATCAGTCTTTTCATGCATGCTCGTCGGTTAAGGGTACTTTTATGTATAACGAGCATATTTTTTATGTTTAACGATTTTAATATGTATGTTATTGTATGGTCATCAAGAATAATAGTGTACCAAAAATCTGATTTATCTAAAGTCAGGGAAAGATAGAGATAGATAATTCCGATTACTAAAGACCCAGACAAACAAACAGGTCAAGCTAAAAAAAAATCGTTTAACATTAAATTTTATTTACGATTTACCCAATTTCTATGATTAATATAAAGAAACTTTTGACGCCCACTTAATAAATAAACGATGAACAAATATCAAACTATTTTCATATAAAATACCACTCGTACCTATTCTATCTCGTCCCAAATGTAGAGAACACTAGCTAAACGAATAAAAGGCATAAAAATAATGAGTTAACAGAAACGTTTGTAAAAACAACGGCCAACTATGAAAAGGGCAGACGAGTTTAGGTATTTCATGTTTTTCTTTTGTCCCAAATAAACTGGGATAAGATAAAATTAATGACTTAACTTTAAGCCCAGGACGGTCTCTCTACTAAATTACTATTTACTTTTATACAAGATTTACCTCGAAAAAAGTATTGTACAGTCAGAGACGTAACTCCGTAATTAGTTTTAAATTTTTATGGCAAAAAACGTAAAAATCGTAAAAATAAAAGTTTGTTATATGGGTATAAAATTGATGCTCTTATGTAATACATACTCAAATGCCATTAGTATTTTTATAATCAGTTTCACTGTATTTTTATAATAACTATCGTGAGACATACTTTTTTTTGAGGTGGAGAAATCATCCCGTGTCTTCTCCCGCCTTGAGCGAGGCGGGACGGAGTGTCAGACTCTTACTGACTAAAAACCACCCCGTTCCTTCTCCTGCTTAAATTAACTAAAAATCGAAATTCTCACGTAAATTAATGGAGAAAATCTAGCTCAAAATATAGCTCTACTAGTTTCGAGTCACAGAGGGACTCTTCATCATTAAAACTTAATTTACGTAAGTTAATCGTAATTTTTTGTGAATTTCACTGTAATAATGACTTATTTTGAAATGTTCCTAAATTTTTAGTTTAGAATACCAATATTCACCTGTACCTCTTAGAAGATACACGATATGTATTTATATGGGTACTCGTATATTATTTTAGGGGACGTTCTAGCTTCATACGAGAGCTCGTATATATTCCATGGACGTAATAATATCACATGGATAACCAGTCAAAGAGGTACCTGGACCTCTATATTAGCAAAGAGGTTTTAGTATATATAGGATTTATCTTCACGTGGACCAAATTCAGGTGCATTTCTTGTTTAAGATATCATTTATGTAGAACAACAGTATATTACAATTTTAGCCTAAAACTAAATGCATGCAAAATTACATGGGACTTATAACAAAATGGTGAAAAGTGGGTGTACATTGTATAGCATTACGTGCCGTAATGTGCACCTCTGCCTACCCCTTCGAGGATAAAAGGCGTAACGGAGCCTAAAACTATTCTTAATTGGTTTCTTTAATATTTGAAATTGGCGTATTCTAATGAAATTTTGCAGTCAAGTTAGCTCAACATCTGTATCACAAGAATATTTTTTTGTCAAAACCGAGAGACTCGTCGAGAAAATCTACAAGAATTAGTTTGGCAAAGCCTCTCAAAATTAAAGGTAAATCAAATTTCATGGCATAGTAAAATAACACTTATAACTACGAGCTTTAAAATTTAATTTACCCCGAAGGCGTCAAAGAGCAGTGTTATTTACCGAATTTATTTGAAAGAACATTCTAGAAACCGAAGCTCCGCCGTTTAGTCCCATTTTATAGTCACGGATAGTTTTTATCGCCGTTTTTATTTTCTCTAAACAATAAAACAATAGAGTCTTGGTGAGAGCGAATTATTTTTTGTACCTCAGCATTTTATTTTTATGTGAAAGATTTTCTTCTTTCACTTTTGAAGTATGAACACCGATAATTTTACTTTTCACCGAAATTATCATATTTCCTTGTGCTGAAAAGGGAAAATGTTACACCGTTTCCCTTTTCCCGGTTTACGGTTCTGTAAAATTTTATTTAAAAAAAAATGCACACACAGAGAGCAACTTTTCGAGTCATAAATGAGAGACGTCCAATTAAATGGTATCCGACGGAAATTATATTTTTGCTTTACTGCCGTTTTTCACTTTATTCTTGGTAACGCCGAATGTTATAATGATAATCTTGAAATATTTATTTTTAACAAGGTGTTAAAACAAGATAGACAGATACGAGTATATTGTTGAAATGACTTCAAAAATTAACATAGAAGTTATATTCTATAAAATGGAAAAATCTTGGGAGAAATTGGTTCATAATTTTTTTTGTCCTATATCAGGAACAACAATGCGTAGACCAGAAAGTAACATGTATATAGGTGTGTACGTGTATTATTTTGCCCGGTTCTGTCTGTCTGTCGAACTCACGGCACATGACGCAGCAGCCACTTGTCTACTTACTGTGCCAAACGAGCAAAGCAGCATGTTTTTAACAGAATAGATACGGGGCTCGCATGTTCTAAGAATAAAAGCTCCTACAATAAAAGATTAAAAAAAAACAGAATAGATTGCATAAATCGCATGCATGTAACAGTGAATGTTTTACAGTAATTATGTCATCTTGCATGTAAACTAATTGTGCAATATGCATAGAAAACACGCGACACGTTACATTAACATAATTTTGCAGTAAAACATAACTTTTTGCATTTATAATTTTAATGAAAATTATTTATTACTGTTTCTGATAAGAAATGCATGCTTTACTTGTAGGTGATGTAATTACCGAGTGAGATCTGGAATCAATTACATTTTCGGGCAACATTTTAAATTTTCTAAGTAATAACATACATAAAGAGAGTCAGATGGCAGATATCAGAGCTTACATATAATATACTTACAACTATGATTAAACTTACACAGGTACTTTACTTAAGGTAAGCAGAATTAACAGAATCTGCAACACAAACACAAATCAACCAATTAACAACTAATCATCAAAAATGAAACACACCTTTACAAAACCTTTCAAACAACACAAAGGCAAAAACATCCCGATATAAAGCTTAGAGTACACCGCATAAAAATTCACAAACAAACGTTCATGACAACGGAATTACCTCAAAAAGGCAGTGGTAGGTATGCGTCATTTGTCGACAATATCGAGAACACAAAGACTGGATGCCCTTTGTCACCCGGCTTTGTAAGCCTGGCTTTATCTACAAAACGCTATGCAATTGCACAGAACGCCTGCGACTTTAACTGAAGACTTGTGCATCTAATGATACGATGTTACTCGAGTAAATGTGACAATTTTGTCGTTTCATTATGTTTGTGAGTAAAGGAATTGTGTTTCGGAATAGTTTGGGGAATATCCGCCATGTTTTATGAATAGATATTCAATAAATAACTTTTTTAAGACTTAGGTATATCTTTAAATGTTTTTTTGACGGGGAAAATCATCCAATGACTACTCTCACCTTGGACGAGGCGAGAGGGAGTGTCAGGCTCTTACTGACTAAAAACTACCCCGTTCCTACTCCTGCTTTTCGAACCAGAGCTCCAGTAAACCTGCTAGGTAGTCCGCAACCGAATCAGACATCAGCCCTACTGGGCCTCATATCTTTATATGCCTACAACTACAATTCCACCATACAACAACACAATAATTCCAGAACACAACAACACAATGTTCGAACAAACCTCAAACATACCAAAAAACAGCCACAAGCTACAACAATTTTCCTCCAAAAAAAAGGAACATCAAAAACATCATCATACCTTAACAAGCACGTCTCAACATTCAATCAGTACCATCTTCAGCCCCCCTCCCCCTCACAAAAATAAGCCATCAAAAACCAATGTAAACGTTACAGACGTTGGATTTGAAAAAAGATACGAATTCTTGCTACTCCGTGGGTGTTAAAGGGAGGTAGTTACGACATGTTATGCCTCGTTTCCATGCATTTTTAACACAAGGGCCATTGGACCGGGACGTATACATGGCGCATATCAAGCTACGTATAACCAGTATAAGCTGACCGGTTGATATACGGAGCGATCATATGAAGCAAGGCCATGATAAACTGGTTGTGTATAGGTCGATGTGTAGCCGTGTGTACACTCGTTATGGAGGGAACTGAGTCAAGGAGGCGCAGAGGTTCGTTCTTGAAAATAATTAGGACTGCCCCTAATGTTGGACGGTTTTAGGGACTACGACTATGTTCTGGGGGTTTTGGGCCGGTTTGTGATGTTCCAACTGGGTTCTATGGTTATGTTAGGGTATGGTTAGGGAATAAATTAATTATTTATGAGGTAAAATGGGAAATGCCTATTTGTTGTTGGTTTTTCTTAAAAGGTTCGGCAGAATTGTGTGGTTGTGTAACATTATTATCCTTAACTTTATGCTCCTTCAGATAATTTGGATCCCTAAGAAAATTTCACCTAACCAAGGAATTCAATCCAAAACTAGCCTTATCTATACAATCAGCAGTTAAACTTATGACGAAAAACTATATTATCCGAAATGGCTAATAATGCGTTCTACCCATAGCAATCATCATCTACTATAGCATAATCATTACAAACGTATGTTCAGGACGGAAATCGAATCCAAACCACTTTGTGCAGCAACAAATTACCACCTTTGCATCCATTGTTTCTCATTCGCTCGCAATACCTTCTGCATCAGATTAGAAGCCTTAATGCCATTGGAATAGAGACTTTAACCCTATAGACACATGTTCCAATTTTGTCTGCAAACGTTGTTAGTTCGTTTGAAGAGAAAGATAACGTGTGTTGCACTACGTGACTAAGTGTGGCGATACGTCTTTTGTATGAGTCGCTTGAAGTATTGTTAAAAAATTACATACAAGTGCTATAGAGTTTGTGTTGAAGTTGTTGTGACGAATATACGTATAAGGTCCCTACCTTATTTGAAGTGGGAAAAATTATCAAATGACTCCTCCCTCTCTTGGTGAGGCAGTGACTATGGTACAATAACTGTTACTGACTATCACCCACCCGTTTCCTACTCTTGTTTCGAGCTAGAGCTTCCATACCTTCTTGCACTTTATCCACTGCTGTTGGTGAAGATAAACCTCCTATAGATGACTTTGGAATCATCGCATCGTCGCCTACCATCAGGCGAGATAGCGGCCAAGCCTCTACCAATTACCAATAAGAAAAAATCTGGTTGAAAGCGACCTGGAATCAGCTTTCATCAGGTCAATTGAGAGACTCTCCTAGTGTTAAAGAGAGACAAAACGTCAGTATTCCATTTCCAAATTCAAGTATTAATTTCTCCAATTTCCTTAAAATAAAACACTTCCCTTGAACATTCCCCTCAGTATTTTTTCTTTAATTAAAAATACTTCAATAAAATTTCTCAGTCTACATGAAGCAAGACCAGGACTAAGTCAATATAATTACATTGAATCGAAGAACAGTGGCGTTCATTAAAGTGAGTAGGTACTCTTTGTTGGACCCCTTATGTCAGCAAACGGTCCGTGGTCCACTTAAAGAGATGTGATAACATCTTTTGCGGTACGTGCCTGAGGACGTCCGCACCTAGTTTGTTGAAGAAGTAGTTTGGAAAAGTGACGGAATTGTTAGCTGTTTGGAGTGTCAGAAAAAAATTACGGGTTCAAATAAAAGGGCAAGCTTTTAGACTACATTGAGCGTAGAGTGGACTTTTCTGGAATTCTGTACACCAGTTCCAAACACTACCGATTCAGTAATTCATTGACTGCAATTAACATCATATTTTGAATTCAACATTATAAGTACTACATGGGCCTTCTCGGAGGCAAAGACTATGGAACGCCAATTGATACAAATCTTCCGAAACCTCTTTCGCTTTATCAATTAAAATTATTATGTACTATATGGTCTACTCCTCCGTGTACAGAAAGCTGTATGTATATCAATTTCATATGTCAATTTTTAATGGAGAAAATTACCAATGACTTCTCCTGCGTTGAACGAGGTGAGAGGAAGTCTCAAACTCTTACTGAGTAAAAACCAATACGGTCCTACTCCTGCTTTTCCAGCCAGAGTCTCCATAAACCCGCTAGGTAGTCCGCAGCTCCGGATCAATTTCATATACCTAACTACAGTATTATATTCAATTTCCAAAGCTTATCAAACAGACTTCTAAAGATAAAACCAACAAAATCACACAAACAATAGTTACTCAATTAATCTATAGTCTATTAGATTTTCCACTTGATGACAATAAACAACGATGTAATCAGCAATGTTTAATATCATTACTCGGAATCAAATCGAACGACAGTACAAAGGAAGTCCTTAGCATCCCCTGATTGTAGTCAGTACATATTGAGCTACACAGGACCAGTTTATCTTGGTCTCACGTTGTATGATGTTTCCGTATATTTGAAGGTCAGTTTAGCCTGGTTCTGTATAGTTTGGTGTGGAACGTGTGTACCGACAGTCCACTTCAAGAGACGCGATCTCTTTAGGTGTACGTGACTAAGTGCACGTGTACGAAATGTTTATATAAGTAGAAATAGTTTTTGATCGACATTTTTGTTAGTAGTGGTCCGTTTTGAAGGTAGTACAATGTTTCGTTGGTAAAAAAAATGGTTTGATAAATCTATAGCCTATTGTACGTTCATTGTTTGTTTGAATGTTATTTTCGTGATATGATTTTTGTTTTTCGAACACAAACGTGTTAGGAAATTGTTAATTATCTTATCGTCTTATAGAAACTATTATTTACTCAAGTTTACATTCTATGTACTGTTACTTCAAACGCTTCTTCTCAATAATCGCATTCAAACTCTAATCACACACAATTTCTAACAAAAAGAACTAAGTCTTAGCATTGTCCTATTTTCACTTTGTAAGAAAATTTAAAACTACATCGACAATACTTCACACTGCACCTACAAAAACCAAGTAAATCCTCTTACACGAACAACAAGACAAAATAAACAAAACATACGAGTACATAGGTACTTTAAAACCGAAGTGGTACAGGAGTATAGAGAGCGATATCTTTGTGTATCGAATCGCTCGGGAGAGGAAGACGGGCACAAAGGGAGGCGGCTGCTGGAAACAATAGAACAAGATGCTTGATAGGACACACGTTATGTTATCGAACATCTTTAATATTAGTTGTGGGGTACACTGGTGGTTCCTTCAGTTTGTCTGTAACACGTACTGGTACTGGTAGATCTGTAATTTACTAGCTCCTGTTTATTATTAGTATTTCTTTGTTGTTGTTGGACAATTAGATAAAGAATGGGTGAATGAAATGGGTTTTGTAAATGTAAGTTTTGTTAACAAGAAAACGTGATTGATCTAACTAAATTTTAAGTGTTGGAGAACCATGCTGCGGCAAGAATGGGCCGGCTCGACTGGAGTGACACCACGGAATCACAGAAAACCGATGAGAAACAACGCTTGCGTTGAATTTCGTCGTATGAATGAGCCACCAGTGACTCAATTACTCTCCAATCGCCAGCAATCCTCAAATTTCTAACCCCCAAAAGGTCGGTAACGCACTCGTACCGCCTCTGGTGTTTCGGGTGACTTTAGGCGGCGACGATAGCTTTTACCATTAAGTGATCCGTCTTAAGTTAAAAATTTTATTCGCTTAAAAAGTTATCGAAATTCGTAACACTCTGTATCTACAATTATGTTAAGAATAGGTACTATGTTTTAGTTTCCAAAAAAAAATGAGGACATATGTTTTTCTGTGTTGTGCACAATAACAATCGTAACATAAGGGTGTGTCAGACTTTATCTGCGAGTAGTTTCCTCTGATTTATTTCTTCTACGCTCCAGACGAACTTTTATCTCAACAACATTGCGGGAATTGGTACAGAAACACGAGATTGCTATTTCTTTTAATGAATTTATTGTACCTAAATAAAATAATTAAAGACGATTACTAACTGCCGTACTCAGACACATTCAAACAAGCAAACAAATAAACTTTCACATTTATAATATTAGTGTGTGTTTTTCTTAAGTATGAATAATCATGTGCCCGTAATAGTACACTGCTGGGCTATGGCATAATCATAATCATAATTCTTTATTGGAAATCTACAATGTAAAGATAAGATGGTAACATGATAGCAATCGTGGACCCTGATGGGCACAGCAAATAGTAAATAAGAAGAGAGGAAGGCGTTGTATATAAGTATAGAATTATTTGTTTATGCTCAAGTATTCATATTCCTTTTCAATGTATGTATAGGTACTATTGTTATTATGTTTGTATTTTTATGGCCTCCTTCAACAGTACGTCATAGTTCAAGATCCTAACTAACCGACATAATTAGATAAATCTCATATTATTTTGCCTAACTATGTCTAATTGTATAATAAAAAATCACAACATAAAAAGTTATGTCTAAAAAAATCAATGATAAATTTATTACTTCCAGTCATAAATAATTCTACCATTCATCACAGTCATAATATACCTCTTTTATATTTATAGATTGGGCCTCCGTTTCAGAAAGTACGAAGCAACACTTCACCGTAAAACAGTCGAAATTTTTCCATGGGGAAACTTGTCGAAACTTGTCCGTCGAACTCAGACCAAACTTTCGTATCGTGTTAAAAAATGGCAGTATAAAAGTTTATACGTCGCTATTTTTATGTATACAGACCTATTTTTACTCTAAGTGTGTTATAATATCAAATTTATTGATATTGTAATATTAATGATTATGTTATAATTTACATATTGGTGGTATTCATTATTTTATATTTGGCAGCTTGAAACCAGTCGAGCAACCTCGTAAAACAATTATGAATTAAGCCGAAAAACTTATTAATAAGTCTCATGATCAAAGATCAAGATCGTTGTATTGCAACAAAGCCGATTTAATTTATATATAAGTATACACTATAAAGACTGCACGGTTGGCCTGCACGGTTTCACGGTTGGTGTGGTGGCTGGGCAATTGACTGCCGCGCAACGGGTAGCGGGTTCGATTCCCGCACGGAGCAACTTTGTGTGATCCACAAATTGTTGTTTCGGGCCTGGGTGTCATGTGTATGTGAACTTTTATGTTTGTAAACGCACCCACGACACAGGTAAACATCCTAAGGTGGGGCAACGTTTTAAAAAAAGACTTAAACTATGCATAACATAAATAGAAATGCATGGGTGACGCCCTCTACAAAAAATAATGAAACTTACCCCTACCACAAAACCACTTCTCGATGACAACAATCAGAATAGCAATACGCTACAAATAGTATCTAGAACCAAGAGTAATTAAATAAAATCTTTGACATCACTTTAATAACAAGTAAACATTTGCTTTTACAGACAAACTCGATGAAACTCGGCCGAGAGGGCCTTTGATGACTTTGTAATTAAATTCAAAATCTATTTTATTAAATATCAAATGTATTTTAATGCCGCAATAAGAATTTAATTGAAGATAAAATCAATACTGGCTGTTTTTTATTTGAATTTGTTTCGAGACGCCATTTTGGTATTATTTAATTTTGTTTATGGAATTTGTTAATTTAATTAATTCGTTGGTCGAGTGGCTGCACGTGTAACTGCCGGGCAAGGAGTCTTGGGTTCGATTCCTGGGTCGGGCAAAGTACTACTGGGCATTTTTCGGTTTTTCGAAAAAATTTCAATAGTAACAACGCCTGCATTGTGTTTCTTTGTTACCTGAGACCGAATTACCCCTTTCCTAGTATTCCCAGTCCCCGATTCCCTAATATCCCTTAAATTCCTAACCGCCAAAAGGCCGGCAACGCACATGTAAAGCCTTTGGTGTTTCGGATGTCCATTAGCGGTGGCGACGGTTGACCATCAGGTGATCCATCTACTCGTTTATTATACCATCCCATAAAAAAGCTATGTCAGAAAAAAATATATATAAATTGTATTTTAAGGCTAATTCCACTCACTTATTTACTTATAAATCAATATTCTTCCAAGAATTTTATAATATCAAGCAATTATAATTATATTTCTACGTATCAAGAGCCGTCTAACTGTTATTCTATTAAAATGTTTTCCACGAAATCGTTCTTTTCAAACGTTTTTATACAAAAACAAAGAGAGACCGTTTCGCGTTACTTTTCAGAAAACAAAATTTGATATTCTTATTATTTCCTATAATAAGATGAAATAATATTTTTCCACCGATATCTTTCATTTATTTAACGACGATTGGCCATTCTTGAATTTATATAAAAGTTGTTTTTTTTTATTAGGTCATATGGTTCTCAGTAGGTACTGAGAACCAACACCTCACATTGAACTCCCACGATATACGTAAAAGAATTCTAGTGTGGGCCAATGTTAAAAAAATAGTTTATTTATAAATTGACTGCATAGTTGACGCGGTGGCTGGGCAACCGACTACCGCGTGTCGGATAGCGGGTTCGTATCCCGATTATCCACATTTTTTTCGGGTATGGATGTCATTTGTATGTGAAATTATAGGTTTGTAAACGCACCCACGACAAAGAGGAAAAGGACATCAACCAAAATGGGCTAGAGTTTTGAACAGCTGTATTGAGAAAAAAGAAGTTCACAAATAATTTAATAATAATATTTAATGAATTTTGATTTCTATTCGGGAGTGTAAATATAAATAATATTAAATAAGAATAAAAACAGTTTTGTAATTGATTATTGTTATTATTGGTGACACTGCCATGACAACAGTTTTGTGACAGTTCTTTTTCGTATTATATTGTGAATATTATTTCGATTTTGGCTATTTTTGACGACTGTGAATTCTGGTGATTTTCTATCCGATGACCCCGGCTCACTCTTAGACTCAGTACCCGCTCAAACGTTAACCCTGGCAACGAAGCCGCTTAACATGACGACGACCCCGTAAACTTGGACTTTCCGATTTTGCCTAGTGAATCTATGTATATATTGTGTCAATTGTGGAGCTGAAATCACTCACAGGAGAAGACACAATGTTAATCTTGTGGAAGTGCAGCGAGTTATACTGCAATGGATCGCACCACAAGTGGTAAGTCATTAAGTAAGTAAGTGTAAGTGGTTGCTGCGCTCATATCATGTCTGTGATATGGTATTTAAGTTGGGCAAGGCATGAAAATGTAACTCCACCAGCTCAGTTTCTAGAAAATGTTTTGTTAACATTATGAAAATGAATAGTTTCACAAATAAACGATTTATTTTAAAGTGTTGAAGTTTTTTCATATATTATGTTTAATTATTAATTTGATACAAAGTTTCTTATCTATACGTTTTCTTTGTACTGTAAGCCGCTCAATAAAGTAAAAAATAGTACAATATTTTCATGTTCATGTTCAAGCCCAAACGCCATACAAAGTGGTTGATGTCCTTTAAAGGATTATTACGACGCGTCGTTAAAAAAACTCATAACATAATATGAACCAAAACCACATTCCTACATTTACTTAAACCTACCAAAATCATTCAAATAAACACACAGTCTTTAACATAAGTTCTCAAAAACTGAAATCTACTGCACCTCAGTGATTGTAAGCCGTTGAAGCATAAATGGAATGCACATCTGGGGTAGCACTTTGTGGCCCACACGAACTCGTCGAGCGGTTCACACCAGGTGTAGACTTTACAACTGTTTAAATTGAGTCCAAGACTAAAAATTTAGTTTTAGAGGTTTCTACTAAGTTGTGTTATTTATAGTATTAAGTGTGTAGGTGAAGTAAGTTTAATTAAACTGTTAAGTAAAACTGGATACTTTCACCATCTATTTTTTTAACCTATAATCATAATCATGCTTAAAAGTAAATTAAAAAATCATATCAACGAAATAAGTAAATCCAGTAAACAAAAATCAGAATAATATACATATCGCTTGAAAAAGCACATTAAAACAATTCATCACTCGACTCATAGAAAACACTACACACAAATAAATCATAAAATATAACAGGATAACTTACAATAGGACCATTGTGAGCATTATCGCAGTAAAACACGAAATACAAAACAAAAAAAAAATCAATTTAAAAAAAAGAACTTCAATAATATTTTTATTCCAGTTCGATAGAAATGAAAAATAGGTGTATAATTACATGAGTCCATCATTTCTTTTCAGCCTTTCAACGGCTTGTGACAAATGAGGTGTTATTCCATATATCAATGTCACAAAAGTAACTGTTCTTTATAAAAAATAAAAAAGCGAATATATCGCGACAAGGGTTTTTTCGGACCTAATTGAAGTTTCTTATTTCATACGTGTTATTGACTCTGTGTGTAGCATTTTAATATTTTGCAAAGAAATTCTAAGCATTATGTTGTTTTTGGTAAACAATCTGCGCCCTATGCAATGAATTACCTGATGTGTTTTAATTTTCTGTACCTCAAATAGTATCCTCAAGTTGTAGTTGTAGTGTAGCTTTTTTATGGAACTCGTCGTAAACGAGCAGACGTATCACCTGATGGTAAGCAATCACCGCCGTCCAAAGGCTTTACAAGTGCGTTACCGGCCGTTAGTTTTTCATCAGTAAGAGTCTGACACTCCCTCTCGCCTAAGGAGAAGTCATAGGATGATCCCCTCCCAAGTATGGCAAAAACGCTAACATTCACATTATAACACCACACTAACTCAAATACAAATCAAATACCGAACCAGAACACCATTGATCTTATTAATATACCGAGCAAAGTTTAAAACGAAGCAAACGCACCATTACTCCTCGGAAACAAAGGCTACATCAGTGCTATGATTGATGTGAGTTATTCACGATGAGTAAGGAAGTGTTATTCAGGTAAATATGAAGTAAACTTGTGTTGTTACAGGTTAAACAGAGTATCTGTTATTTCTGTTGCTGTTCTGTAAAATAATAGTTACAATACCTGTTATTAAATAATAGCCTGTTATTTTATTAGGTAAAAAAAGCTTTTCTTCATTAATATACATGAAAAACCGTGGCTTTTAGTATAATTATTTTTTTAAAAATTTTGCTCTTCATAAGGTAGCAGATAATTTCGAACACAGTCAATGACATAACAGGCTGCTATTTTTAGCTGAAACTGATTTGAGCCGTGATTGTCCTTTGAGCTGAGATTTGTCCTCAAGAACAGCTATTATTACTAAGTTACATTTACAGTTATACAACACATATTCTGTAAGTTACAATCTTCTGTAACTTTTGTCTGTCAGTCAGTGTTGTATAACTATAACAGTGAAACTGTTATCTGTTATATGTGTAATAACTGTTACTTATACCTGTGATGATAAATACACGTTACCTCACTAGTGTGAAAGTTCGGACTCCTGAAATTAATCATACATGTCATCCTGTACTAACAATACTGGTGTGTTAGGTTAGGGCACGGCCATAGAAACTTGTAGTTTTTATTATAGTAGTCTAAGTCTAATTAAAAATCCCTTTAATTTAGTGTAAAAGGTTTTTCTAGTTTAGAAATGAGTCAAAATATTACTAAATGTCACCAATCAAAACTATCTTCACTTTCTATCGGTCGCGGGCTCGTAAACTAAACACAAAACTCATAAATAAAATTTATGTGACTGTTTTCAATATTCAAATAACCGCTTTTACTATATGCGTATGAATATACACATGATACATACAACATTTTATCTGTTTGTCTGTGTATTTGTTCTGGCTAATCTCTGAAATGGCTGAACCTATTTTAACAGAACTTTTACTGACAAGTAGTTGATGTACTAGGGAGTAACTCAGGCTAATTTTATTAGTCACAAAGTTCGTAATCCACTCGAGTGAAGCCGCGGGCAACAACTAGTAATGAGTAAGTTTAAGTTTTATTAAGAAAATAATTCATTAAAAGGTCGCTTACCTCCTTACTCTACTACTACATAGATATACAAACACAGACAAATGTATTCGAAAAATGATTGATTTGTTTTCAAGTTATCTCGAGACGATTTTCATAGAAGCAGTTTGTAAGAGGCCTTTTGACCTCTTTGAATACAAATAGATAGAGAGATACATTTGAATGTATCTTAAAATCGTCTTTATTGTTATTTGTTAAAGATTTACAATCGATTAACTTTGTTGAGCGAACCTTTATATTTTTTTATTTTCTCAAATCTTTCCATATATTTAATGCAACGTCACGCCTTTTATCCCCGAAGGGGTAGGCAGAGGTGCACATTACAACACGTAATGCCGCTATACAGTGTACACCCACTTTTCACCAATTGTGTTATAAGTCCCTTGTAATAGGGGTGAGCCTATTGCCATATACTGGGTACAATTCCAGACTCCGTGCTACCACTGAGAAATTTTGCTCAAGCTACCGGTGGTTAGGGTTCCAAAGACCCTAGGCTACTTTTATTTAATAATAATAATTTATTTTAGAAAAAAATCAAATACCCAGATTCTGTCTGAAGTCATTATTCTACGCGAACGAAGTAGCAGGCAACAGCTAGTAATATAATACTTAATTATTTTAATAGAAAGTAACAAGCAAGGCATTATGTAGCGTAATAGTTTGATTTAAGTATTAAGTAAGAACTTAAGCTATTGTGGTATAGCTACTTCAGCCAACAGACATAATTAGCTTGCCTGAAGGAAATATGGAATTTACTGAAACAACTTGGAAACAGACTCTTTGGGTTACTGCTTAAGATGAGCGGACTGTTGTATCATTACGCTAATTTTATGTGATAATGTCGGCAAAAGTGTGACTGATATCAATCTTTATTTTATTGATTCATTTATAAAGAAATCTTAAGTAACATAATGTTTATGGTACACGCCAGTAAACGACCACCTGATGGTGAGCAATCGCCGCCGCTCGTACACCAGAAACACCGTTACAAGTGCGTTGTCGGCCTTTTGGGGGTTAGGAATTTGACGATTGTTAGGGGATTGGGAAGGGGGTAATTGGGCCTCCGGTAACCTCACTCACACATAGAAAAACATGTTTTACGTCGGTTTAAAATGAAGCCGTGATATCACTCCGGTCGAGCTGGCCAATTCGTACCAAAGCATTTCTCTCCCACACTTAAATGAATGGGCATTGACAATAACTTATTCCACAAACAAACTTCTACATACACAAAACGATAATTATATTATTAGGACTAGTTTCAGTTATGTGAGTAAGCCCTACAACATAATGCAGTAGTTTTACAATACAAAAACATAGTTTGACAATATTATACAATTATATCTATTTTGCTCATATACATGGTGATAAGATCATCCTCCATTCTCAAATTAGTGATGAAAAAATATGAAGACGTAATAATAAATCATATCATTAAGAAGTAAAGCCAATTTTAAAATTATATGTATATTTATCTAAACAAAATTACTTTGAATTCTTCGTAATTAATTATACGCAAATATTAATTTGACAGCTGTCAAATAAATTGATAGTTTCGGTCGGTAAAGAAAATTAAATTAATAGTTTATTTCATAAAGTAACGTACTAAGAATAAAGTTCGTGGAAATTGTGAGATATCACACAAATATCACTAGTGATAGAGCAAAGTGGCGAACAATTGGGAGGCCTATGTCCAGCAGTGGACTGCTATAGGCTGATGATGATGATGACACAAATATTATAAATGTCAAAGTAAATTTGTTTGGATGTTTGTCCGTCAATCACACTGACACTACTGAACGGATTTTGATAAAGTTTTGTATACAGACAAGGTATGAGCTGACTTGGGTGATAGGGTACTTTTAATCTCATGAGAACCCGAGTGAAACCGCTGGCAATGGCTAGTAAATTATTATTATTCTTTTTGATTACCTCAACTTGAGAAACTGTTAAAGTTAACGAATTTTCCTCCACCGATGTTTAAACAATATTAGAAAGTACATATAACTCGGAAAAAGTTACATTGGTACTTGCCGTTCGTAGGTTTCGAAGCCGCACTCTCATGCATGAGAAAAGGGCGTCTTAAACCTCCGGGCAACCACGACATAACGATTAATATCAATAATGGTACAAAAATAGCAACCAGACTTAGCTATCATCCCAATTGTACTCGTTCACTCAATCAATATTTCTTGAAGAAAACGAAAGCGATTTCCTTTTCCAAAGCAATTCCGTTATATTTTTGTTTAATAGAAAGTTTTCATTTACGTGTTTATTCGCTGAAGTCACTTTTATTTACATAAATAGCAGTCGACGACAACTTCAAAGGACTTACAGGCGCTTGAAGCCAATGGAAAACATAAATATATGTACGTTTAGTTTCGTGTACGTACTTACTTCTTACTTATTTGATGTATATGTATAACATAACATCATACCTTTTAATCCCCGAAAAGGGACCCTTTTCTCACCTGTTATGTTATATGTCCCATGTGAGAAATGGTAAGCCAATAGGCTTATATAGGCTATAGAATAGAATCTGAACGTTAGACTTTTGCCTAATACCGAGAACAATTATATTATTCTGTACTAATATTCTGTGCTAAGTTTTCGAACGGCTCATAAATCGAGACCATTTTACTTATATTACAATTCGGTGAAAATAATATTAGATACAGTTGTAAGAATGAATTCTTGTATTTGATTCTCGGGTCGTTCAACGTTTCAAAGTACTTTACAGTTTTATATTTCTAAGTATAAATATTTCTGTGGAAACATATACCCTACATATATATGTTTTTGAAAAATATTTTTCTTTCAATATACGAGTAACTGGAAGGAGAGAACTTAATACCTAGTAATGGTTACCGGTTCAGGTAAATAAATTATATAAATAATAATTACTATGTATAATAGAATATTATAAATGCAAATGTGTCTTTTTACATATCTCAACAGACCAAATATGGCAACATTATTTTTGTGTCTGAAGATAATTAGAGGCTAGAGAATACAAACTACTTTTTCCTTTAACCACACAGGTGGTGCCGCAAGACACAGTTAGTATTGATAAGTCGATAAATCTTTTATCTCGTAATACAATTCCTAATGCTTTTAGTTTCGCCAAGATCTCTGAACTATGTACCTAAACCATTTTGCACACTCATCCATCTCAAATATATTTTTGGCAGTTGCTAGCTATACACTCTTTATAAAGGATTTTAGTTCTATCAGTTATCAGATATACAGAAATGTAATTTTACTCATTTTCCACCCATCTTCTCCTGTACCACTCTCCAGTTACTTCACTATATTTAAAAACAAAAGTTTTACCGTTAAAATACTTAATTAATTATTATATTATCGGCTTACTCACGTAACTGTTTGACGAGGAACTCGACTAGTTTCAAGCCATGCCAGAGACTCAAGATGCTCGTCAAACAGTTACGTGAGTAAGCCGATAACATAATAATTAATCAAGTATGTCTCACGAAAAGTATAATAAAATTATTAAAGTACTCCATTCCCACGACAAAATACAAATATGTCCACTGATAATAATATTAAGTAAGGATAACGACGTATTCCATTAATAATTTTGACAAATACAACAAAATACATCTCCATTCATAACAGACGCGAAATCCATAATCTCCGAAATAAAATACAATACCGAAGACTTAGAAGTTTATTGCGAAAAAAAATAATAATGAGTTACAAAGTAATTTTTCAATAATCCTCCTCGCTATCAATTTTATTATTCGTTCCTAACGGAGGACTTATAATCCTCTGAGGAATTCCCCGGATTCAATTATGGAATATGTCTAATTGTATGTCTATTAATATTTATGATATATTTGTACACCGATGTATCTGTTTGTAAATATGAGTAGAATCGTCTTCCTCTAAGTTTATAAATGTAGTGATAATGACTGATAGTCTTATATTTTTATATGGTGGTTATGTAAACGATTCGTCATATTATAGAAAAATATATAATATGTTTTCGTTGTGTACATAGCGACCGATATATAAAATAGTCCTCTAAAACCTTAGATTTACTGAAAAAATTCAAATTCAATTCCACGTTATATATATTTTTTAAATAATATCTTCATTACATTTTTCCTCCTATTTAACGGAACGAGGAAAATTTTATAAAAAACGCAGTTCTTAAAAATTATACTTTTAAATTCGCTAGACGATTGCTACTGAAACGAAACGCCGATCAATTTATTAAAATAAACATCACGGAAATAAAATCTAAGATTACGAAGGAAATAAAAAAATATATAATTTTACTATTTTTCACACATAATGATTTATCCAACTTACCTCGTAGAAAACTCACAGTCACAATTATCACAACACAAACCACACAAGAACGAATCACAAATAGTCGTCACAAATCATACGAAGGTTCTTTAATACGTAAACGATTGAATCAGAACGCGGCGCGAACGTAGCGGCGTAGCGGTAATCTCAACCGGCGCGGTTACACTGAGCTCGTAGCACCGTAGCTGTGGCTACGAGGCTACGGCGCGCGCATCGGTCTACGAAAACGCTAATTCAAACACATTTATCAAGCTAATTCGGCAAATTGAACTAAATAATGACGTTAGAAGCCTGTGTTCCTTCGCCAGTAAGTGTTTGTTGAGCCACTCAATGGTGTTAATAACAACGTCTTCGATGTTAATAAATTAGTTTAAAGTTGATTCAGTGGGGTGTTTGGTGGGACGGAGAGTTATAGCGGCCGGCTACGGAACTCTCGGACATTGTTGAGGCGAGCTCGACTAGGAAATACAGTCATGAGATGTTACGCATACGACGTACCTTTATTTGTCTTCTGGACACAGTGCGGTTCATATGTCGAGTAATATAGAATTGAACAGTATTGTAAATACTATTTTATAAAATCATATTTTATGCTACATAGATTTTACGCTATAGTAATTATTTAACTGAACTAATGTAGTTTATATAAATGAATAAATGTTATTTAATAGAAATAATAAGGGCAACGTTTTAAAGTCGTCTTTTAAAGAGAATTTCTCTTTCTTTATAAATATTTAGATATAGAAAACACAATGATTAATCTCGCTTACAAACGGCAAAGTCGCGACCACACATTTATTAAAGTAGCATATACCTTAATTTAAATTCAAAATCCTTGAAGCCTTAAAGCTTGGATTATACGTTGTGCCAAGACTTACACCACTTGCTAATTAAGTACTGGTTTTATTTACATTTCACACGTTACCTCGCATTCATTTGATCCAAGCAAATTAGATCGACCTTCACAACATTACGTTTTTGTTTGTTTAGTAACTTTATTATGTCGCTAGTAACACCATTTTGTAACCCTTTTTCACTCTCTAGAGGTACCAATCACAAGTGTGTGTGTGTGTGTGTACTTATTTAGTTATACGCCAACTATTAACAGATTTTTGGTATTTTAACTAAAGTATATCGTCACGCCTGTTTTCCCCGAAGGAGTAGGCTGAGAGGCAGATTATTGCGCCTAATGCCACTGTACAATGCACTTTTCTCCATTTATGTTATAGGTCCTATGTAATAGGGGGTAAGCTAACTTTAAGCGCTTTAAAATAAGAGACAATTTCATACTGATAAATAAGCAACCTCATGCCTTTTATCTCCGAAGAAGCAGGCAGAGTGCACATTATGGCACGTAATGCCACTTTTCACCATTTGTGTTATAAGGCCCATGTAATAAGGGTGAACCTATCGTACTGAGAAACTAGAAAACAAATACCCCCTATATAAACCACTAAACCACTATCCAAATTCACCAATACGAGTACAAGCATCAATAACAAACTTAACCTACATCTTTCAACTTTGATCCTTCGCAAATCTTATTAGGAACACCTCTGTGTGCCCATACAGTTTAAAATGTAAAATCTAATGAACGCGTCACAGTAATTAGAAGGGGATCAAAAGTACATGACAGATTTAATTGAGGGCCCTTCCGTATGTACCCGGTTACTGGGGTGACGTCATTTGAATTTCAATCTCACGCATTAGATTTTGTATGTACCGAGTTTTGAGTTTGTTTGGATTATAAGATTTAAAATATATTTTTTTATATTTGATATATGATTTTTGTTGGAATTTTTCATGTTTTTTTTATGTTTTATGTGAGTTTTTATAATGTTATGGGAGCTGCTGGATGTAGTACCCTTAGTATGAGTTTGCTTTACGTTTAAAGTAATCGAAACAAAATCGCATTCGGCGCTCTGATTGGCCGGCTCGAATAAACCAACAAATTAGCGCACCGAACGCGCTCTCGTTTCGATTACTTGAAACTTGACTTGTTGACTTCCAATCTGGAATCATTTTGGATTTTAGGCCAAGTCCAATACTAAACAATGATATTAATATTAATGTATGACGATAAAAGAACTTTCTTAGACTAAAATAGAGATCGTTCTTAATCCAAATATAATCTCAAAGTCACTTAGTTTTCAAAACTAAGTTTAGTTTAATATTCTTAATTCAATTACTTAAAGTAATTGTAATTATCATGTTAAGTGTTAAGAGTATACGAGTTGCATGAAGCTCAAAGGTAATTGAATTACATCGCTACTTCGAAACACTATTTTAGACAACGTATATTAATCCGACTTTCTAAACCTTTTTCTTTTAAATCAACTAAAAGTACTTCTAAAAGTTTATCTCAATCTCCAATACAATTACTGTTCACTACGTTAGAAGATTCTGTTATTCAATTACAGGTATGGTCAAATTGCAAGTCAAGGCTCAAGTCAGAGAGCGTTAGGTCAGCCAATCACACGTGCCGCAGCACGCCACGCGACCTCGGATTGGCTATAATCACATTTCGTATCTCTGCGTGACGACTGACGACAGACGACTGAACCTTTAGGATTTTTTTTATTACCTTGGACGAAAATAGGGGGCGACTCCGTGCTAATCTCTTTAGTGGAACCTAGGAACGTGGAATGCGGATAAAGTATGCTGACAACTAGAAAAAAATTGTTTAGAAATTCTGTGTACCGTCGGAATTTGTAACCTTTGTTGAGACTTTTATTTTAAGTATATAAGATAGAAAACTGTGAGATAAAACTGCATGGTGATAGGCTAGTCCTTTATTTATTAACGCTTCTAAAACATGATACCATTTCCCTACGTAATAAGGAAGATTATATACAATTAGAATAACGTATAATTACATAATATTACTAAATAACGATAATATTATCTTAATACAGCGTCTCAACCGTTCTATAATTATCATCCCACTTGACTAACTAATCCCAAATATAAGTGGATAATTAACTCGTATACACCAAAGAGTTTTCGTTAAACAAGTTTATTATACCTTTTAAGGCAAACCATATCAGAAAATTCAAGCCAGAACTATGAAAATAAAGCTAGCAACGATTCAGGTTTTACTTACCTGGATAAGAGCACTTTCCACTAAAGTTCTTGGTAGAAAAAACAGCTTTTTGTGTTGTAAACAAATGTACTACAGAACATTTACTAAGCCGTAAACGCTACCCGGAAATGTTTGATGCAACAGATCTGATAATGGGCCACAAGAATCGCGAATTTTATGTGAGATCACGTGAAAGCAGGTAGAATAAAATATAGAGTAAATAACATACGTACCCATTCTCATCTTTTGTTGAAAAAGATTATAGTTAAAGTAAATGCATGGCACTATATTTTAAATCTATGTTATTTATAACGACTTACAACAAGCTAAGAGCTTCATAGAAAAAAGACTTCCCAAAGAAAGTTCCAAATTAATTGAAAATTCGTCAATTCTTTCTAATTTTATTTATTTAATTGAACAGATCGGTCCAAAATCCAATTACACTACTCAAAACAGTCATACACAATAAATAATTAAAATTTAGACACTTAATTATTATTCTTTACTTATCACTTATCAAACCTTGATCTTCGAGCTTACTGCAACTACAGAACACTCAAACTATGTAAAAGAATACAGTACAAACTTTGTCCTAAAAAACATCATATCAAAATAAAAAGACACCTAATACGAAAACAGAAACCCCTCACATAAAAAGATAACTAACTACATTGTTCCGAACGTCTAACCTTGGTACACAAACAGACACGAAGCTCTATTATAAAACAAACGTATGATAATCCTGAACATGTCGCGTTTCTAGAGGCCTAACCTTAAGATATGGCCGCCTTTACCACAAAGACGATAAAAGCGTGCAAGCTGACTGTGCGATGCTGTTGTGCGTGTGGCCCAAACGGTGTGCTACTTGCGTAAACGGTGTGATTGGATAAAGCGGAGGCGGAAGCGGGAAGCTAAAGAATAGTTATTCTGTTTAAAAAAATCCTTAAGAATAGCCATGCTGATTAAAAATTCATATTGCTAAACGCTTAAGCGACAAAGGCGCCAGTTTATTAAAACGTGTGTAATGATATAACAATTGTTAATGTAATATGTATGACATGTATTAGAGTTGCCTATTAAAGTATAAGCCATTGTGAATTAACTAGCTTTAGCTTAGGGGAAAATCATCCAATGACTTCTTCCACCTTGGGCGAGATGAAAAAGAATGTCAGACTCTTACTGACTAAAAACCACCCCGTTCCTACTCCTGCTTTTCGAGCCGGAGTCCCGGTAACCCGTTAAGTAGTCCACAGCTCCGGGTTAGTTAATTACCACTAGGTAAATGTTACAAACAACGATAATAATCTAAGACAATTTAGAAAAAATATTGATGTTTTGTTGTTGTTAATTCTTTCTCGTCGTAAGAACAACACAACCAACACTTTCGAATATGACGATAGATAGAATTATGGATAACTGAGAAAGCAAGCAAATTAATTGTTGTATCCTACTAGCCGTGGTAATAAGATGTTCACAGATATGCAGGTACAAAAATCCTATACAAAGAAAATCTCCAATAGCTTCTAAAAGCATCGCGTATGCTTTGGACCTATAGTAAAATAAATCCGGGCCACTTGGTATTCAAAGTGTGCGACAGGCCCAAGAGCTACGCAATATAGTGGCAACATTGATCAATTTGTTGATGTTTGCTTGCCCGCCGGCAGCAAACGTCCTCGGTTAAGAGATCACGCTTGACCAGGTAGGCTGGAATTTTAGAGCCTTCAGCTGTGGGACCAGAAAAGATTGTTGGTAAAAGATTACTTGAGGAATGAGAGTATTGCGTGGGTGAAGCGAGCATCATTTGATATATGTAGTTCAATACACTATATACTACAAAACTGAATGTATACTACATATACTACAAAATTGACTATATACTACATATACTACAAAACGGACTATATACTACAAAATTGATAAAGCTAATAAATAATCCATTATAGAAGACTAATTAGTGTCACAATAATAAGCAAATCAGAGGAAATGTAAACGTAACGAAATCAAAATTATAATTTCGTATTAATTCTAAGATGTTGACCTATTTAGAAATTAAATTTTGACGGAAACTCCCCAAGATATTTCAACAATCATTACTTTCAATTGGACACTTCAAAAACCAATTTGTAGGCAACAAAAATGATACCCGAATTGCAATAAACAGGCTTAAGCAGGCCTCTTTTCTTTCATTTGGAATCTATTAGAGGGAAAACATTAAACGTTTTAATTATACCGGATTTAATTATTCCACCATCACGATTCCCTCTTGAATGTTAAATCAGATCGCGTCGGTAAGTACATTTCTAGTTTGTTCTTGACCTTGTCCCGAACAAACAGCTAAACAGCCTTCTAATATTGTAAACGACGAAGTATTTAAAGAAGTATCCGCTCGGAAAAATATTTTCACTGAGCCCATTTGTCTGCAAAGGTCGGACGATCATTCGAACCAGTTCTTAGTATTTCAATCATTTCTTTAAAGCTTGTAACGGTTTGGCAAACGATGTTTATCTAAATTTAGTTTTAAATAGGCAAGTTGTGTAATGAATATTTGACGACTGTAGAGTTTCTACTTGAATTAAAAATATACAATAATATACAGTGAGGACACTTTATGTCACACATTTAGGGTGCTTTTCTACCAGAGATGTGCTATGTAGTTTTGCTACGAAAATGTAATAACTAATCGATAGTAGGGAAGCCATCTATAGGACACATCCAAGGCACGCAACTTTCCATATAAAAAAACAGCTTAGCTGAGTCCATTTTTCACTAGTGCTTTGCTATGTGTACTGATTGAATATGATTGGTGCAAGTCAAACACACTCACAGCAACGTATCATATCACATCACTGGTGGAAAAGCACCCAAAATATGTACCCACATAATAAACTGAACTTATAGATGGATGTAAAACACAGGACTTTGTGTTTTGTAGCTATTTCTGACCGAGCCACACCACAGTATCTACATAATACTCACAAAGCAAAACCTCTACCCAGCCACTATTCATACGCTTCCACTACGCGTGTATATACTTGTTACGCGTAAACAACGCGAAATAATGCGCCATACAGCAACTCGTAAACTATGTTCTCATGCAACAACCTCGATGATTTCTGTCGGCCGTCATCACAACGTATGGACTTAATATATCAGTGTGTTGTGTGTCGACATGCCAAGTAATATTTACTACACTAATACGAATATGAGACTAGTTCAAAATTATTAGTCTTTCGTTAGTCTATCAATATTGAAGATTAAAATTCGATTAAACATTTTATTCAACTCGGCCACGAAACCAAGCACTTTGCATTAGCACTAAACTGTGGGGCTTTTTATAATTCAATAGATTATAACAATTGGACTATAATAACACCAAAACAAAAATATACACCTAATAACAATGCCCTAAAACAAAAACAAATACAGCTTTAAAATAATATTAAAACTTAAAACACATTTTAACCCAAAACATACAAGTATCCATTCACTCGAAATAATCCTATATCCAGCCACTGAAAGGTATACCACGGCACTATTAAGCCAGTGCGCAACTACCGCAACTATTAACACAGATTTCTATGTATCCTTACTACGGTCCACTAAACAGTATCCTTTTAAACCGAACTCAATGGAGGATGTAGTAAAAAGTGTCGATAAACCGTTGCTAATATATTTGAATAGGTCTGTTTACGTCGTCGAGGTAAGTTTGGAGTTTGGAAGATGTAGTGTAGTCCCCAACACTGTCTAGTGTCTACACCTACTGTCGGCGGCGTAGTGGCAAAATACTGGTGGGTTCTGAATTAATTTGACATTGGAATTTCTTTTTTATTTTTATGTTTTTAAAGTTCAAATCGAATTTACGTGTTTATATTTTCGGGAAAATATTAATTTACAACAATATATAAAATTGATTGGCTTTTGTTTGTAATATTTTAGTAACTAGATCTAAAATGATTTTATAAAAACTATTTTATCATAGATCTTGGATTTCTCGTGTAATTGTTTTTTAAAGAATGAAGTTTTTACTTGATACAGAGAATTTGTTCTATATTTAATTTCAGCGAAGCCGTGAAGAGCTCGGTAGGGAATTCGTTGAAATAGCCTCAGCGGTTACTAAAGCCTTCTTATTGATTCTAAAACTCAGTTGTAAGTAAAACCGAACTAAAGCGTTCAGCAAATAAATAAATAAATAGCCCGACCCTCAACTAAAAGCTTCAAACGTTTCAAACTAATCTATCAAAACCTGAATTAAATTCATGATACAGACCATAAAAGCAAGGAAATATAATTTCTTTTAGCGAAAATTGTAAAAGCGAAAACGGTAGCGAAAGAAACGTAGCACAGTAAACCACAAAGCTATAGCATAATCAACTCATTTCCTGAACATAAACAGAATCTCATAATATTACTCTTGGTAAAGACAAGAAAAGAAAATATAGGTCCGCAATTTCTCAAAACAGACATTCCCCTTTTGAACGTTAAATAGGAGTAGAAAAATTAACATAAACTATGAGACGAAATGAGTTAAAAAATAAACACAATACTTCATAAAAAGGTTTTAATTAAAACTGCAATGCTCCTTGGTTCCAGCGCAGGGTATAACCCGGCCGAGTTGAATGCGCTTTAGAATTCGGGTGGCGTCGTTTGCGGGGCGAGCTTCCGGTCTTGGTCGGTTTATCTCTGTGTTTTAGCACCTGAGTCCGGATGGGACGGCGACGAAGCCGGGCCTTTGCTTGGGAAACTAGAGGAAACTTTAACGGTGTATACCTGTTAGTATTTATTTTTGTAGCTCTTAGATAAGGCAGAATAGTAATTGTGTAGCTAAAAGAAATTAGGTACGAACCGTTAGCCCATTATTTGGTTTTAATATCTGGTTACAATATTCCCACTAGCGCTACAGTTGTCTCGGAATTCCGTCTAACTTTTGTGATGTTTTGTTAAAATTATTTCAATCTGTCATGAATATCGAAACCTTTATATTTTGCAATAACTTTTGTCTGGAACAGTATACTCTTCTCTTAATATTATAATGATCCGTACCCTTAGTACGAGTTTGCTTTACGTTTAAAGTAACCAAAGTGAGAGTGCGTTCGGCGCTGTGATTCGACGGCCAATCAGAGCGCCCAACGCGATCTCGTTTCGATTACTTTCTCAAAACTCATACTAAGGGTACAAAAGTAGAGTAATATTATATCTTAAAACAAAAATCATACTTCAATGTTCTTGAAAACCACTAACTCTCATCTGAGAACAATGTAGTAATTACGTCACGAGAGTAGAACACAGGACTCACCAATAACACGACAAAAACAAAATCACGAAAAAAGTGATAAAAACTACATCACACGATTTGACACGACAACCCAAGCAACAATGATTTATTACCATTTACCTTCCGATGCCCAACGTATACATAGCTTTGTAAATAAACAATTGGACGGTCACCTAACATCTACAGTTGAGAACGTAAGGGGTCCCACAAGGTTCTTCGCTCATCTTCTAAAAGCTTTAGTCGATACAAAGCATTGAGACTACAAGAAATGTGTCAGTTGTATATTGTAGTATTCTTGTGACGTCACTTAATCAGGTTTATTAGGTTCTCCAAGGTTTTTAAAAGGTATTTTTAGAGGATTTTAAGACGAATATTAGTTTAGTTACTATTTGGTTGGGTTTTTTTTTAGATTAGTCATGGATTGTGTTATAACTGACAAAACTGTTTTTACATTGGTACTTGCATACAGTAGTTTATATTATGGTACAAAGCGGTAAAGGAGCAGATGGATCCTTATGGTAAGCAATTGCCGCCACCCATGGACACCCGAAACACCAGAGGCGTTACAAGTGCGTTACTGGCTATTTGGGGCTTAGGAATTTAAGGGGGAATCGGGAATTAGGAAAATTGGGGAGGTAATTGGGCCTCCGGTAACCTCACTCACATAACAAAACACAGCGCAAGTGTTGTTTCACGTCAGTTTTCTGTGATGCCGTCGTATCACTCCGGTCAAAGTATGGTTCTCCCGCACTTTCACAATGTAGTTCAAAGACCCAGACATAATTGTATCTTTTTTAGATGAAAGTAGCTAATTTCTTTTAAATATAACATTATCCTTAGCTTAGCTAAGTTCATTACAAGAATTTTAATCTATTCGATATAGCAGATGGCACCAAAATTTATGACACAAACCAATTTCGAAAATTAAAATAATAACAAAAAAATAGAGGCAGTCTTCACTCGATTTTAATTGAAAAGCGAGATGCATTTTTCATATACATATTTCAAATATGGAAACCGTTCTTTTATTTTTTATTTCAATAAAGAACATGACAGGAACGTTCTTCGTACGAAATAAAAAAATCAGTTTTAATTAAAATGTCCGATTAAAAATACTTGGGTTAACTTGTACAACTATTGTTTTAAAACGGGTTGTTTTCAACCACTTTTTTTAAACTAAGGGGCGGTTGGGGTTGTATTGGTGGAAAGGGGTAGAATTCAATTCACCCTGGCCATTGAAAAACCGCTCAACGTGGTTTGAACGATCGATCGTTCGCTATAAAAAAGTGAGACATAAATATTTTTTAATGGGAGCCTTTTGTGTACGTTTTCAGGTTTATTTTGCTGAGGTAGCTACGTTGAGGGCACCCGCGAGATATTTATGTAAACTTATTATATTACTAGAAATATGGCTTGCCTTCTTAACTTTAGAATGCAAAACCAAATATAGCATTGCAAAAAAATATTATTATAGAAAAGTGTAAATGTGTAAACAATTCTCAGTAATAGCCCTTAGTCTGAAGACAATGCGATAAGCTCCCGTTACATGGAAACTGATAATGTGTCCTCATTACAATGAAACTGATAAGGTCGTGTGGCGTGGGATTTTAAAATGCTATAATAATAATATTGTAAACAGGAAGAAAGGCTTGTTTAGGGATACCTCTTAAAAATAATAGAAATATGTTAAAGTTAATTCCAATTTATTATTTACACTATATATCGAAATACGTACATCTTAAAAATATAGTTTACAAATGTATACAAAAGTTTCACAGTGCGTACAACCAGTTTTACTGGGATATAAAACATGGTAATGATAATAAAGTATTAATCAAAATTATGTTAAATCTGCAATATCCAATGGCATCTCAAGAATTTGTGTGGAGTAATACTGCTCAATATCTCTAAGGATCCTGATGTCATCGGCTTTGGCGAAATTCACAGCCACTCCCTTACGGCCAAAGCGACCTGATCTGCCGATCCTGTGGATGTACAACTCTCTGTTGTTCGGCAAGTCGTAGTTGATGACCAGGGAGACCTGCTGCACGTCGATACCTCGCCCCCAAACATCAGTTGTGATCAGCACTCGGCTGGAAATGAAGATAGTACAAAGTTAGTCACATGAACATATAATTACTGCTGAATGGTAGAAGAAGATAAAATATTGAATCCAATCCATTTTCAACTTTAAATTTAGAATCTAGAATGCAATTATTTAGTAAACTGGCTTTACATCTTTGTTCAGTTATCATTCTAATCTTTAAACTCATAATCCCTTAACAAGTTGACAGAAATACAAAAACGAATTCATTATCGACCCTATATAATAGGTAAAGTAGACAGTTATACATACCTTTGACCAGAGCGGAACATCTTCATAATCTCGTCTCTTTCTCGTTGCGGCATGTCTCCATGCATCGCGCAGACCGTGAAGTTAGCATCCAACATCTTCTTTGCAAGCCAGTCCACTCGTTTCCTTGTGTTGCAGAACACAACCGACTGGTTGATGGTCAGAGTATCGTACAGATCACAGAGAGTGTCAAACTTCCATTCTTCCTTCTCCACGTTAATGAAAAACTCCTTTATTCCTTCTAGAGTCAATTCATCGCTGTGAACAAGAAATGGTACATTAGTATTGGACAAAAAATGGTAAAAATATTCTAATACATTTTTAGTATAAGTGAGAAAAGAAAAGATATTCCAATACATACCGTTTCACCAAAACTCGTAAAGGATTCGTCATGAACTTTGTCGTCATCTCCAGAATCTCATGCGGCAAGGTGGCAGACACCAGTACAACTTGTGTTGAAGGAGGCAGATACCGGTACACATCATAGATCTGCTCTTTGAATCCGTTGTTCAACATCTCGTCAGCTTCATCAAGCACCAGCATTTTGATGGATCGGGTTCTTAATGCACGTCTCTTAAGCATATCTGGAAGTTAATAAAAATAAATATACATTATTATATGAAAAGAAATTTTAACAAACAAAAATAAAATCATGAAAATTGTGGGCACAGTTAGATGGGGAATATATCATTATTATAATTAAATTGAACTTACCAAATACTCGCCCAGGCGTTCCGGATACAACATGCTGCCCATAGTCCAATTTCTTGATGTCTTTATCAAGACTTGTGCCACCAATACAAGCGTGGCACTGGACATTCATGTAATCACCTAGAGCAAGGATCACTTTCTGGCTCTGAGTGGCCAACTCCCGAGTAGGAGACAGCACCAAGACTTGGGTTTCTCGTATCTTTATGTCCAAGGATTGCAGGATGGAAATGGATGTGGTGGCTGTCTTGCCGGTACCCGAGTGTGCTTGAGCTATTACATCTCTGCCTCTAATTATTGGCAGGATACTTTTCTGCTGAATCACGGACGGCTTCTCGAAACCTAGAAAAAAGTAGATGATGCATTATATCTAGACAAATCCACAACTTTGAATTCACAAACTAACTTTAAGTTCACAAGAATGATTTGATATTCATACATACCATAGTTGTAAATTCCTCGAAGCAAGTCGTCCTTTAAACCCATAGCGTCGAAAGTGGGAGTAATTCTCACATCTTCACTCGTCTCAAACTCCACTTTAGACAAATCTTGTCTTCTCGTTTTGCGATTGTACGCTACTCTTGTTGAACCCATCTTATTTTCCAAAGTCCAAAACTGATAATACTTCAGTAGAACACACAGGAACACCACAATTGTAGTTTTGAAGACTGATATTTCACGGAGGAGGTTTAGAAGTTAAACTGCACCCAATGACTCCAGTGAACAGAATGACTACCACCAGCGATACGATGTGCCAGGTAAAGATCACTGAGTACCCCCACCCGTCCACCGTCCGGTGAGAGTGACCGCCCATTTTATCACTATCTCTTTCTAACACATTATGAAAGAAAGAGAGAAAATATTTTTTTTAATAATAATAAATACGTCATTGTTATGGAACAATAGGGAACAAACAACATATTAACTCCTTTTTCTTGGTAATTTGTAAACAATTGACAACTGTTTTATCTACAAAATAATTATTTCACACGAATGTGGGATTTTTGTGGCGTTAGTGAATGTAGAAATACAGGAATCATCTACAAAAAATCAAATTGGTGTAAATATTCAGTAGCTTATTATGAAAGAAATATTCTCAATTTAAATTAAGATGTATCTATAACCAATATTTCAAACCACGTCCATTATGAATTCTTCAATTTAAACATTATGTCAGAATAATCCAACATTTCTTACAATACAATAAACAGAATTACCCGCCGCACTACATGTCGCTGTGTGTGTGTATAACAATAGTCAAAGGCCCTGTGGGAGGAGCTCTGCGTAGGCGCACGTATCTCATCTAGCTTCTAAATAATAATATAATCCACTCTTTTTAACTAATAAGATTTTATTGAATGCAGAAATCAGAAATTAATTTAAGCTGTATTGTATTCCCAAAGAAAAGTTCCTTATTTCATTATCATTTGATTCATAAATTGCATTGTTTGTATTGCTTTATTACGATTTATCGCAATCCAGTACAACCCGATAGGTTTGTGTCATTTCAATCTAAAGTTTTAAAGACCACCTTCCAGCTGTATTATAAGATCAGCTCCATATTATTATGATTAACACAGTACATAAAATTTCAGTTCAATTGGTAATCGGAAAGTGGTTCTTATGAGATTTGACAACAAATATTAGGAAAGGTATAACAAAATAAAAGCATATATTTTTATAGTTTTACATTTGATTTTGGTTTATTGAATACAAAAACAATATTATCTTATCGCACTACAACAAGTAACAATAGAAAATAAAACAACAAAAATATAGGTGCCGAACATAAAATAAACACCACAAGTCAACTTAGCCCCTTTTTCCCACATTTTAATAAACAAAGCGCAAAGTACATTTTAAACATAACTCGTTCTTTGTCGCTCCGTATCGAAGAGACAAGTTATAATGACGTTAACTAGTCGCCAAGTAACTGCAGAGGAATAAGTTAATTTTAAAATACTTTGACGGAATACCTAAAGAGGATCACTGAACTTTCGACTGTGGTAATATATTCATTAGTTTTGTAAACATTGTTATTATTATATGAAATTAACTTTTTAAGTGTTTTAAGTAGTTGGGATGTGAAAGGATTTTGAATCCAATTAGGACGTGGTATTTTTTGTTTGGAATGTTTGTGTTGATTTTTTGCGTGTGTCAATTTTTACCCGACTGTTGGAAGGGTATTTATCATTTATAGTCACGTTTTTTAGTTCATTGGTCGATAAAAAAATGATTGCTGCTATTTCTTATTTTCAATTCATCTTATAGTTTTTGGCCAGTTATTCTTATTTTTAGCTTAGAGCTTAGGTTTGGTCCTTACTTTCTTCCACCACCAACAATGTCGTGCTTGCTACAATACTAGCAAGCATATTAATTGGAAGCCTAATTTATCTTAGAGAACACTTTTTTTTAGGTGGTTAAATCATCCAATGACTTCTCCCGTCTTAGGCAAAGCGAGAGGGAGTATCAGGCTCTTACTGACTTAAAACCAACCCGTTCCTACTACTACTTTTCTAGCTGCTAAGCAGACTGCAGCTCCGGAAAAGATGACCTCTAAGTTGATTTCAATGTTTCTTCTCTGATAAGAAGAGTCATCCTCATCCAATATGAAAAAAATATCCTATAAATATCTAAAAGATATAATAATAATCACCTTAATTATGAGTAACAAATACAAACATTTATAAAGCCACACACATCAACACAAACAGCCACAGTCATATAGTATCACCACAATTTTTCAACAATGCGACCCATTCATACACCCACACTAGCGCCGGATAATTAAAACGAAGGCTCAATGAGGCGTTCAATTAATCACATAATAGTTCACTTAACACGACGATCATTTATGAGAATGGCGACTATTCGTTCATTCTTTCCGGGGTGAAGTAAGGGGTTTGTACTTAGTAAGGGGATCAACCCCATCATTAATGTCGTGGTAATTGTAAAATGTTTGTATCTTTAGTGTTGGCGATAGTGGTTATGGCACGTGTATTTTCTGCTTATTTTTTTTTATAAAAGCAACGTCTCGCCTTTAATTCTCGAAGGGGTAGACAGAAGTGCACATTACGACACGTAATGCCGCTATACAATGTACACCCACTTTTTCACCATTTGTGTTATAAGTCCCATGTAATAGGGAGTGAACCTATTGTCATATACTAGACACAATTCCAGACTCCGAAAATAGTAGCAACTACTGAGAAATTTTCGAAAACCCGAAAAAAACCAATAGTACTTTGCCCGACCCGGGAATCGAAACCGAGACCCCTTCTCCGACAGTCGCACTTGCGACCTCTCGACCAACGAGGCAGCTTAAATTTATTAATTTCTTAAAAAATCTTTTTTACAAATCAAATGAAACAATCGAGCGCCCGATGAGGTAGGACAACAGTTAGGACAAAGTATTGTGTGAACTTCATAATTCTCAGTAATAGCCCTTAGTCTGAAGACAATGCGATAAGCTCCCGTTACATGGAAACTGATAATGTGTCCTCATTACAATGAAACTGATAAGGTCGTGTGGCGTGGGAGAGTAAAATGAATTTACCACAACCTTAAACCTTGCTTACTCTTTCTACTGATGTCGCAAGAGCTAAATAAGTGACTACACATAGGTATAAGATGACGTGAAACTTTTAAACTACGATAACAATCCTAGCCTTAACCATAGTATAATAGCCCAGTAGAACTGATGCCTGATCCAGAGCTGCGAACTACCTAGCGGGTTTACAGGGGCTCCGATTCGAAAAGCAGGAGTAGGAACGGGGTGGTTTTTAGTCAGTAAGAGTCTGACATTCCCTCTCGCCTCACCTTAGACGGGAGAAGTCATTGGATGATTTTCTCCACTGAGCAAAAAACCATCTTATACGAGTATAGTCCCGAAAGCTATATAGTAGACCATCACAGGCTGTTGATGTTATATACAAGCAAGGAAAGCTCTCCTTCCAAGAACACGCTAATATTATTATGTTTTCGTAAACAAACATTATTAACACAATTAAATACAATTTCATAAATAATTAACAACTCCCCTTCATGTTCACGTATCGTTCACCGTTCGTTCCGTACAATCGTACAATTCAAACAAAGAGCCATTGAGGCGCTCACTGAATGACAATCATTCAGTTAACGTTTTGCTAATTTGAGGGTATAATCGACATTATAATTGTCTTATGATGTTACTTAACGACTAATTCATTACCTCATTAAACCTCATTTGTTGTATTGTTGCTGGTTAACTTATTATCTTTTTGTGACTTTCTTTTTATGGATATCTTAATAGGAGATGGTGTTAATATTGTCTCTCTGTATTCATTGTAGAAAAATAATTAGAGATTAAACTTCTATTTAATTAACTGCTGGGATCTTTTGAAATTTAACTTTTTTTAGGGGGGATAATCATCCAATATCTTTTCCCGCCTTGGGTGATACGAGATGGAGTGTCAGATTCTAACTGACTAAAAACCACCCCGTTCCTTCTCTTGCTTCGGGCCATAGACTCGGTGGTGACCTGTTATGTTGTCCGCAGCTCCAAAAAACATGCTTTTAATATAAAGTGGAGACCCAGCTATAGCGTTGTAACTGATGATAAACCTATCGCTCAATGCACAGATAGATCTAGCCCTAAAATCTAAAATTCATTTTAATTAATTTTAGATTGATATTTTTTGCTCATCGGCTTTCCTTGTACCAATATATACTGTGACTAAACTACTTAAAAAAAATCTGCGACTTTACAGTCTACAAAACTAATTTCGTGCTTAAAACACAGTACCGTACTCTCACATTCTAATCACGTATACACTAAAACTCTAAACATATAGAACACTTATTGTTGTACGAGGAACATGTTGAACCATGCTGTACGTTGCACAGAAACCGCCACAAACTTTATAATTAAACAAACAACTTGAAAGATTCTCCAACTTTCCAACAACTTACCTATTTTCTATTAGGATATCGATTGTTTTGCATCAAAACAAACTAATCTAGACGTTCTAGTTTACTAATAGTTGATTAAACTTTAACTAGTAGGTTTATTTTCTATTTACCCAACTGTAGTAAAGGGAGGGTTATGATAACAAGAATGTATAAACATAAATGCCTAGGTATATTTTGATTTCAAGGAAGAGAAATAGGTTTAATGGCAGGTTATGAAAATTAATAATCTACTAGCTTCTGCCAGCGGCTTCGCCTGCGTTCCCATGGGATGAAAAGTATCCTATCACCCAAGTCAGCTCATACCCTATCTGTATACCAAATTTCATCAAAATCCGTTCAATAGTTTCAGCGTGATTGACAAACAAACATCCAAACAAACAAACTTTCACATTTATAATATTCATGTGATTTAGTCCGTCAGTTAGATAAAATTAAATGAAATAGTGACGTCGCACTATATTTCAAAACAATAATATCACCGAAAATGTTTTTAAAAAACAAACAATTAAATACGTGTCATAAGTTTCTAAGTAATCTACCACACGGACATTAAAAGAATGTCGGCGCTTATCATCCCTATTGTTTAAAACCTTTTAAACGTTCCCACGTATAAAATATTTCCGAGAATTAACGGTAATAGTTATCAATGGCAATTATATTTACACATATGGTATTTTACGTTAGCGTTTAATCACTCGATTCCAGGTATTAGGACAAAATACTGATAATTGTTATATTGTTTTGCACTATTTATGTCCCACCGCTATATAATTTATTATAATGTCGGTGTCAAAGTATCAAACTCACTTTTACAATAAAAATCGACATAAATAAAGAGAATAAGTGTGGAAGAGCCATGCTTCGGCACGAATGGCCGGCTCGACCGGAGTAATACCACGGCCTCACAGAAAACCGACGTGAAACAACGCTTGCGTAGTGTTTCGTTGTGTGAGTGAGGTTACAGGAGGCTCAAATCCTCGATTCCCCAACAACCCTTAAATTTCTAACCCCCAAAAGGCCGGCAACGCACTTGTAACGCCTATAGTATTTCGGGTGTCCATGGATAGCGACGATCGCTTATCATCAGGTGATCCGTCTGTTCTTTTACCGGCTAATACCATAATAAAAGTAGAAAATAAAGGATAATAATTGTAGGTAAACCCCAAATGAACAAAATAACGATTCGTCTTCTTAAAAATCTTAAACCTTTTAAGAAAAGTTTAAGTAAAAGGCAAGCAATTTGTTAACCAGTACAAAAAACTAGTTCTTGCTAGTCATCGCTTTAATTAATGCTAATTTTCGCAACAACTACGAGACTAGAAAATCTTTAAAACAAAAAAAAATCTACTAAAAATTCTGTAGGTACATTGATTACGCTTTCAATTTTCTTTTCCATTACAAATTCTTCTTAGGGCAAACACTAAACTTCTTGATGGAATTTTTAAATAAATAGTTTCAGGTATAGGTACACTTATTTTATTATAGTTTACACTTCGCCCGTTTCTCACAAACGGCTCTTTAGAGATATGTACGTATGTCATGTACACATTATTTGCCAAAAAATACCATTTGACACCACTCGCTTTTATTTTATTGATTAAGTGGAGAACAATAGTCTGGACCTCGAATCTCCAACTTAAAAGAATTTTCAAATCGGAACTAGTAGTTTTGCAGATCAACGTGTTAAAACCAGCTTTGGAATATTTAATAAAGTGTTATATGAACCTGTATCTATTTGTGATATTCAATACAGATTTATATGCACCTACCTTTGGGAATTAATAAGAATAACGTCACGTAACACTTCAATGAAAACCAAAGATCTAATCACGGCAATTCAGTTCAAAATTTTGCAGCGTAAACATTAATAAACAGGGCAGATTAAAACGATGGTAATTGGAATCTGAAACCCAGTACTCACATTCATGTCGCCACGTAATAGTTAACACTAAATACGTAATAGTTAGCACTAACGTAAGTTTCCACTAAAAGTTCCTAACCTACTCTTGGCCAAGAACCATTATTATATCATTCTTGTTAAATTAGGGATCACTATTACTGTTACTTTTTCTCCTGAAATGTGGGGTTCATTCTCTTAAAAAGTGACTTTGGATTATTGTCTGTATAAGCTGGTAAACGAGCGTACAGATCCCCTGATGGTACGCGATCGCCGCTGCCCTTAGATACACTAGAAGCGTTACAACTTACCAGCCGTTTAGGGGTTAGGAATTTAAGGATTGTTGGGGAATCGGGGATTGGAAAGATTAAGAAGGCGGCTAATTGGACATAAGTTTATTTTGAGCTTTAGCTACGGTATTTATTGGACAGCCACCTACCGGCTACCGCTAGTGGCCCACGAGTACCGGTTGGAAACCACTAGTGTACACCAATCAAAGGGGCTTACCAAGAGTTGATTAACGTGGCAGATTGGCTTAATTTGTCATTTGCTTTACCATTGCGTAGTCAAATGGTTTCGATGTTTTCCCTGACAACGTATAGCCAGCGATGAATGAATTACCATTAAATTCTATAATATAAAAATGAATCGTAGAATATGTTGCTAAGCGCAAATCTCTAGAACAGCTGAACTGATTTCGCAAATTTTCTCGTTGGGCTTGTTATAGACAGGTGAAGATTTCTATGTAAGAAAAAAATAATAAAGATGCGCAGAAAATTTTCCAAGGCAAAATAAAGTTGGCTAGTAATTTAATATTTTGCCTGTTGTGAAGTGATAGACTTAAATACCAATTTACCTTGTTCTACCTAAAAACTTTCTATTTTATCATGTCTATGATAAACAAAAAAAGTAATGTAATCTTCAAAGCGCCTGTGGTCACTGACTGGAATACAATATATACACTGTTACGATGTAAAAAGACTTTAAAATAAACGATTTCTAAAAATAGCTCCGTAAAGTAGAAGATTTAACGTTGGTTACTTTATTCTTTCCTTGTTTATTGCGTCATAAAACGAACACAATCTTCCATGGTGTGAGGATTCTTCATTGGTCTTTATAACTAGCACTAGCTTCTGCCAACGGCTTCGGCCGCGTTCCCGTGGGATAAGTATTGTATCACCTAAGTCAGCTCATACGGTGTCTGTATACCAAATTTCGTCAAAATTCGTATAATAGTTTCAGCGTGATTGACCGACATCTAAACAAGCTAACTTTTATTTTATTATTGTGATTTATTTAATGGTTTACTGAAATCATTAAGTATCTAAAAGTAGTATGGGATCTGTAGTTTTAGGCAGTAAGACCATTATTATACAGGGTGACTTTGAATTCGACGTATTCCTCTCGGGAGGTGATAATACAACTAATTTCCTACAAAATTAGCCCTGAGGTCCTTGGTCCGAAAGTGGCTAGTTTCTGAGATATTCAAAATTTTTGGTTTTGGTAAAAAAATCCCGAATTGACTACAAAAACATCAATAAATAAAAAAGTACTGGTTTGATTTCAGTTGTTTTAGTTTTCATCGGTTGCCAATACATCAGTTATCATTTATTAATACTAATAATGTCAGAAATATCTTTCGTTTTAAAATAACAAGTAATTTCCTATGAAATTTTGTTTTGTTTCACTAATTTGGTCAATAGATAACTGGTTTTATTTCGAAAAAAATATATGACACCAAGCGTATAAACTATTAGAAAAACTTCCTTGGCTTATTAGCTACCCAGAAATGTAAAATTATTTACAAAATTCCCAAAAACAAATGAATTAATTGATGATAAGTAGAGTGTAAAGAGAAAAGCGCAATTTCAAAAACATCTTAATTTGCAAAATTTTGTTCAAAATGATCTTCCCTACGAGGAATACATGCCCGAACACGCTTCCTTATCTCTATGACGGTCACTCTTGGACTGAATATGCGTCTTATTTCGTCATTATCTTCAAATATGTTTTGGAGAAGAATTTCGATGCTCGGCCAATTCCCTCTGCATAAACAAGGGACTTCATGTAAAAATCAACCAGCGTTAGATTCTGGACACCGCGCTTGCCATGTAGTTGGACTGCCCTACTAATCCAATGCCTGAGAATCAATGTTTTCGACCATTGCCGCACAGTAGTTCGATAATGCACTTCACAATCGTCATGTGGAATGAATTCGTCAATCAAATTAATACATTAATTCAATACGTAGAATAAGTTACTTCATTTTGTTTCTAAATTCAAATTTAAAACAATGACCCTAGCACATTCCTTAATTTTTTTTTTCATAATTCTCACCATTTAAGTTGTTGGGTGAAAAGTAGAGTCCAATCAAATAATTATTTATGATACCCCTGCAAACATTTGAATTAAAACCGCGATGCGCTAGCGATGGTTTGCTTTTTTCGGAATTTGTTGACTTTTTTTTGGCTACTAATGGATATTGTGATAGTTTATCCAGCGCACTATCGAACTACTGTGGGGCAATGGTTGGATACCTTGGTGCCCAGGCGTTATATTGGCATGGGGGTCCAACTACATGGCAAGCGCGGTGTCCAGAATCTAACGCTGGTTGATTTTTACATGAAGTCCCTTGTTTATGCAGAGAGAATTGGCCGAGCATCGAAATTCTTCTCAAAACCATAGTGACGAAATAAGACGCTTATTCAGCCCAAGAGTGAACGTCATAGAGATAAGAAAGTGTGTTTGGGCATGTATTCGTCGTAGGGAAGATCATTTTGAACAAAATTTTGCAAATTAAGATGTTTTTGAAATTGCGCTTTTCTCTTTACACTCTACTTATCATCAATTAATTCATTTGTTTTTGGGAATTTTGTAAATAATTTTACGTTTCTGGGTAGCTAATAAACCAAGGAAGTTTTTCTAATAGTTTGTACGCTTAGTGTCATATATTTTTTTCGAAATAAATCCAGTTATCTATTGACCAAATTAGTGAAACAAAACAAAATTTCATAGGAAATTACTTGCTATTTTAAAACGAATGATATTTCTGCCATTATTAGTATTTATAAATGATAACTGATGTATTGGTAACTGATTAAAACTAAAATAACTAAAATCCAACCAGTATTTTTTTATTTATTGATGTTTTTGTAATCAATTCGGGATTTTTTCACCAAAACCAAAAATGTTGAATATCTCAGAAACTAGCCACTTTCCGCCCAAGGACCTCAGGGCTAATTTTGTAGGAAATTAGTTGTATTATCACCTCCCGAGAGGAATACGTCGAATTCAAAGTCACCCTGTATAGAAAGCATAACATAACTGGTAAAAAGTGAGAACTACATCTAATTATATGTTATGATATATACTAATGTTAAGGTTGCCAAACTCGAAAAACTTGAGTTCTATTATCACTAGTAAGAAAAATACGATCATCAAGTTATTTGTACAGAACAAGTACAACAAATAAGTAAAATTTTGCTTTAATACAACAAAAACATTGCGAAAACACAGCTCTGCATAAACACATATCTGCCTACCCTTTTTGAGGAACAAGCGGTTAACATACGGATGCATATAAGACGCATCTATCTCCTTTAAGTATACTTCTTCTTATTTCTATACAAAAATGTCGTAATATCCTCACATTTTATTGAAAAACAGGCCTATAATAAAGAAATGACGAAAATATACTGTTATACGTTTTAAGTGTTTAACCTAACAATGTACTCGAAAAACATTATCACTATACGCTTCCCACATGCTCCCCACCTTGTAATATTAATATCGAGTGAAATATCCCAGCCGGGTATTGTGAAACTGACTGTATTACCGAGGATGTAAGGTGGATGTTCCTGTGATATGTTGCGGGTATGGCGCAATTTATGAGTGATGAGCGTTTAAATATTTAAATATCTTAAACACTATACGATATTATGTGTCGTAACGTTGTACTGAGTCTTAGATATTGCATTACATCGGAAATATATCTCCTTAGTGCTATTGTACCTTTGTTTGCTGCCTCTTAATAACAAATGTGCGCTGTGATTGGTTGGTTCATTCGCACCGACCAATCAAAGCGCCGAACGCACTCTTGTTTCTTTTTCGTTCAACATAAAGCAAACTCGTACTAAAGGTAAATACCTTACTGAAATAAATCGCTAATCATTCAAGCGTGGTGATTAATGCTTATTCCTTTTTCATACCAAAATAGATGTTTAACTAGGATAGATACAAGCTGGATAAAATTATAATGATGACTGTACTGACAGACAGACTTGAAGGAGAGATCACTAGTATCCAGTCCAATCGCTACCAGTTCACAAATTGGACCGTACTGACTAAGGAACTAGTCTCAAAGGTGTTCAGTTTCCCGTAGCAAGCCGCACGCGGCTCGGTGATACAACAGGTAATGCACGGTGTATATGAGAGCTTACATACACTAGTTATGCATAATATCGGCTTAGATCTATTGGGATATGTTGCTAATATCTCGAATATGTTACTACAACGTTCGGAATTTGGCTATGGAGGTACATAGATGACTTATTGTATTGAGTTTGTGTTTATGTACTGGAGTCTATTATGTAATACGTAATGCTGTTTTGAAGGTATTCCTTCAGTTTAATGTATGTGAATGTAAGGCTAATGTTTTGTTTGAAATCATAACAGGCAGGGTATGAAAATTATAAATCTATACAGTCCGTCAGTTAGGTAAAGAAAAAATATTAGCCATGAATTTCTTTACTGTGTCATAAAAGATAGCAATACATATTTAGATAAAACGAATGAAAGTTTATAAATGGGAGAAAATCTGTCATTTCAACGTATAAAATGTACATAGAAGTAACGTCACGTGATATTTTAAATCGAAATACCTACATATCTATGAAAGTAAGTGCTTTCGTAGGAAAAAAAAAAATACTTATCTAATGTTTAAAAATAATCACAAAATACGACGGGCATTAAAATTAATAAAAATAGTCATCTACCCTATTATAAAGGATGGTAATTTATGTGCTAACTAATATAATCATGACTTAAGATTTGTCATTTACTCCGAAGCACATCGGTTAAACTACTAATAGAGTATGAATTCGAATACAACTATCGAGTCCGCTGTAGACTAAAATTCTAACTTATTATATATCCCACCATTACTAACTTCGAAAATATGATTATTTTTGAAACTATGGCACACCTGTACCTAACGAGTTCCTAGAAACAATTATTTATGACATTGACTTATGACATTTTATTACATTTGATATTTCATAGGTGTATTAATAATTCTAGAAGCGACAGCCCACTAGCCGACTATATGACATGTGATATGGGGGATTGTATTATCCTAGAGTGCATCATGCGTGATAAAGTTGTTGTAAAATATTTTTATTTTGTTTATGAAATACTAGTGATTTTAACAATTTTACGTACGACTGTTACTTGTCGACTTTTGTGGGAAAATGACTGAATAGAGGATTTGTAAGAAGTAATTATTGCGTTTTATAACCGTTTTCTCTTATAATATCCATTTTATGACATAGTAACTTTTGCCAGCGGGTTCACCCGTGTTCCCGTGGGGTTAAAAGTATCCTATCATATAGGTTGGCTGATATCCTGTCTGTATATTAATTTCATCAAATTCCATTCAGTAGTTTCAGCATGATTCACGGTCAATTAATATCCAAACAAACTTTCACATTGGGTGAGGCGAGAGGGAGTGTCAGACTGAATGACTAAAAAGCACCCCATTCCTAATCCTATCCTTCGAGCCGGAGCCCCGGTAAACCCACTAGGTAGCAACTCCGGATCAGGCATCAGCCCTATTTGGCCTTATCTGAAAGTGTAACATTACGATATTATCTATTTTAAATAAAACACCATGCAACAGAATCGTATTTTCACCAAGTTATCATCGTCAAGTGTGGACCGCATCTACGGGAAAACTCCTCGGTCGAGAAATAAACAAAAATAAAAAATAAAAACGTAGATTTTACTCGCTTCCAACAAGTGCTTGGTTAACAAATAGCTGACCTATCAACTAGCGCCCCGCCCTATTTCCTACGCTACAGTTAAATTGCATTGCAGGATAAACGATCTACCAGACACCTTATTTTTTTACTGCTACTGCTTTAACTTACCTAGTAAATAATTGTTTTATGCAACAACTTTAGAAGAGATTTCTTTGAAACTTGTTTTGAATAGTTTTTTAGTTAATTTTTTTTATGGTATAGGAGGCAAACGTGCAGGCAGGTCTCCTGATGGTAAGCGATCAGCGCCGCCCATGGACACCCGCAACACCAGAGGAGCCACAGGTGCATGGTCGGTCTTTTAAAAGGAATACGCTCTTTTCTTGTAGGTATGAATATGTTGTAAATATATGAAGTTACTACAGCACTTTTGTCTTAGAAATTAGATTCAGATTTCTTTTCTTATTTTTTTACCCCACACTAAAATTTTCTCCTGTGTCATGAGTGCGTTTTGTATAACATACAAATTCACATACACATGACACCCAGGCCCGGAACAACAATATGTGGATCACACAAAGAGTTGCTCCGTGCGGGAATCGAACCCACTACACGTTGCACGGCAGCCGGTTGCCCAGCCATTGCAACAACCGTGCAGTCAAACATAGAAAGATAAACATAGAACGGCTGTTATTTATTTACCTGAGAGCTTAGTACGAGTTTGTTTTACGTTTAACGAGATCGAAACGAGAACGCGTTCGGCGCTCTGATTGGTTGGTTAATTTGAGCCAGCCAATCAAAACGACGTAAAGCAAACTCATACTAAGGGCACTGTATCCAGCGACTCGCTGCAACATTTTTATGAACATATTTTACTACGAATTTATAAACTCAGCATATTTAAAGGTTTTAATAAACTTGTATCGAATTGAATTTATACAATTACGGCATAAATTCAATTATTTACCGATGATATTTACTTAAAATACAATTACTACGAAACTTAATTGAAAATATTGGATTCCAGCTGTGTTATTAAAATTATGAACTCATGTTTTTTTTCTTATTTCTGTTTATTAATTTTGGGAATTCAGATTCCGTAGTATGGTATTATTAAACCAATATCTAAAGAATCGATTTAATAATACAACGATGGATTGATTAAGGAAATTAGTTTTTTTTATCTGTGTAACAATATATTAACTTTTTTTTTCCAACCAAACTATTCACAGTACTAGCTAATAAATCATTCTGAAATCAACTTTAATTTTATCATCATAGATCTCATTTTGAAATCTAAACCACAAATAAAACTTTCTCTAATTACACTCAGCAAAAAAAAGCAATTGTAGGTAATATATACAGAGCTGTTTGTCATAGAAATAAGTTTTATCATAAGTACCTCAAGTTGAGAAAGACATTGAAATATTATGGGCTATTTAGCTAATTTTACTTTGTTGATTTCCCTAGACAAACATAATTTAATGTACACCACAACAAGGGATCAATTGAATAGGACATTGTATGTAATTTACATATTTTATTTCAGGGGATTTTTACTACAGAAAGCAAAAAAAAAAAGGTAATAATATGTCTCACCTAAAGGTAAGACGAACCACGAAAAAATGCATGTTAATACATAGTAAGCGCCTACATTTTGTTGAATACTGTTTATATGTAATCCATATTTGAATCCTATGAATTTTATCTTGAAACGCAACACACATTTAAGACTAGTACTAGTTAAATAATTCTCTTAGAAGTAGGTTCTAAGAGAATTATTGAGAAACAGATTAAACTTAGATAAACTCACAATTAAGTAGGTATAAATAGAACTATATCAAGCTTCCTTGTGCGAACTGCTAGGGAGTGGAACTCCTTGCCGGAGTCTGTGTTTCCTGATGGGTATAACCTGGGTGTCTTCAAAGCCCGAGTGAATAGGTTGCTTATGGGCAGACGTGCTCCATTGTAGGCCACATCATCACTTACCATCAGGTGAGATAGCGGCCAAACGTCGACCCATTAAATGTAAAAAAAAATATATAACGACGTAATTCAAAAACGAGCCTTTTCGAAACCAAATACCTATCACATAAGAAACATTTTTTTTTCTAACCCTAAAACTCCTACGCTTCACTCTAGCACGAACTCATCCTTCACCCCAAAGGTGTTCAATGTGCAAGGCAACACGGTAAAGCTTTCAACTCATCGGTCATGTGGGCCCTTCCGATGAAAAGTAGCCACTTAACTCGTCAAACGCCAATCCACAGGCGTAGAGGGGACCGATATACTTCGTTGCACAGGACAAAGAAGAAAAATATGATGAACAGATGTCATAACACTTGGATACTTTGGGTTTTATAAAAGACCGGATCGCAATAGAAAGAAATGTGGAAGCTTTTTGGTTGTTGACTTAGTTATGTATGTATATTCGGACGTGGTGTTCGATGTGTAGAATAGTTGTAAATCATTGATCATCACATACATAATTAGTATGTTTTGCGTAAGTAGTATGCATACACTACTACATGTAGTATATGTACCTACTGTAGTGTAAGCATAAATTAAATTATTATTATTAGAAACGCTTCAGCTTTCATTGCTAATGTACCTACTTTGTTTAATTACATAGAGTTATTAGTGGTATTTTAAAACAACTTTTTATTTCGATAATAAATCTTCATAAAGTAATTTTACACTCAGGTAAAACAATGTCGCGTCTCAACAATTAATCTATGACAAAAATATAATAAAAGAAGTAGGTAATATCATAAGATATTAGAGAGAATTAGTCGCGAGCCAGTCATCGAACTCGGTCGGTCGGAGAGAGCATTGAATTCGTTACAAATTATTAGAATTTACTTCAAAGGAACTTAGTTCAAAGAGATTTATATAACGGGTGTCCCAACAAGAACGCAAGATTTTAATTTTGCGGCATTCGAAGTATTATTGTTTGCCATTTAAACAAGTGTTATTGTTTGTTAGTATAAGGTACGAGGTTAGTAAAAATGGAGCGCTACACGATTGAAAATGAGGCAGGTCAAGCGCAAATAGTCAATCATGGTGTACGGTATCGTAAAATGATAACCAGTTTATCCGTACCTCGAATTGAAGAAATGGATTTGGAGGGCCTGTAGTTTCAACAAGATGGCGCCCACATAACATACAACCAGAGAAACAATTGAATTGCTGCATCAGTCATGTCCCGGTCGTGTTATTTCACGTTTTGGAGACCAGAATTGGCCGCCTAGATCATGTGATTTATCAAAATTAGACTTTTTCTTTGGGGTTTCTTAAAGTCGATGGTTTATGCGAATAAGCCGACGACGACTCAAGTCTTAAAAAAATTTGGACGCTGTATTAATGAAATACCGCAGCATTTATGCAAAACGGTCATTGAAAAATTCATTAAAAGATCGCGTATGTTTCAGCAAAGCCGCGGCGGCCATCTGCCCGATGTATTGTTCCATAGATAACCTCATCTTCTCTACTTTACGATATTATAAAGCTTTCACGATTTTTTTAAAAATATCTGCGTTTTATTTAAAATTCAAATCTTGCGTTCTTGTTGGGACACCCTTTAGAAATATAGACGTTTCTATTTCGATTTCCATATAAATCATTATCAATGTTTTATTTTACATTATGTAACAAACTTTAATAAACAAAACACTTAAGTATTAATTTCACGAAATAAACAAAGTACTTATACATTTTTACGGGAAAAATCTCAGAGAAAAAACTACCTAAACGCATTAAACATACAATTCAGTTTTCAAAAAACAAAAATGTTCCTACTAAAATTATTAAGAGTAATTTTGTTCGTATGTGGTGTATCAGTTCATGGGTTTTTCGATGTTAGAGATGTGACGTCAGACATCATGACGTCACTGCCGAAAGACTTCTCAGTTGCTGTAAAGGATATTGCTGAAGCCTTGCCTTCAAAGAGCATCACCATTGTCAGAGGAAATTCTACTAACATCAGGTAACACAGTCTTTTTATTAAACGGTTGTATTTAGCTTGACCTCTTTGATTGTTTGGTTCAAATTTAGAAATTGAATTTTCTCCCTTTTCTTGATGATAGATAGATAGTGGTAAAAAAAATTACTCCTTCATTACATGGCTAACTATTCTGAGAAAAATTTGCTGCTTACTATTGAAGAAATAAAATATATTGTTATATACCAAAACTACATAGGCACTCACATACTACATAGGTACGATAAAAATACTGTATTTGCTCTCTCAGGTCACAGGACGTATTTGAACTGTTTTGTATGCTCAGTGAGCACAATGTTCTGACTACGAATCTGGACATAGCAACAAAGGAAAACAAACAAAAGGTAAAAATCCCAATTTCCTAGCCTTACCGAGAAAATTATTTCAAGAAAGATTTTTCCGTGTACTGCGATATAAATAGTTGTTGCTTGGACTTAGTTTGTTAAGCACTTTTTACTAGTTATTATGTTTTATTTTAGTTCTTCCAAGGACTCTTGAACCGTGCACTTGTCATACAATTATTATTTTACAATATACTAGCAAACTCGGCGAACTCCGTTTCGCCACCAGATAGCTTCGCTTATATTTTGTATCAGAGATGACGCTGTATATGAAAAATGATTTTCCGTTTTCCTGCTTTTCTTTTGATTTTTTTCTGAATTTTCTTTGCTATAAACCTCACGGAGCCCGAGACCTTCCCAACGAATGCAAAACCGTGGAAATCGGTTCGTGCGTTCTGGAGTTATAGCGTCAGGAAGGAAAACCCGACTTATTTTTATATAATAGACTAGCAAACCTGGCGAACTCCGTTTCGCCACCATGATTTTTTTTCTTGAATTTTCTTAGCTATAAACCTCACAGAACCCGAGACCTTTCCAACGAATGCAAAACCGTGGAAATCGGTTCGTGCGTTCTGGAGTTATAGCATCAGGAAGGAAAACCTGACTTATTTTTATATAATAGACTAGCAAACCCGGCGAACTCCGTTTCGCCACCAATGATTTTCCCTGTTTTCCTGCTTTTCTCTTGAATTTTCTTTGCTATAAACCTCACGGAGCCCTTTCCAACGAATTCAAAACCGCGCAAAACCGGTTCGTGCGTTCTGGAGTTCTATCGTCAGGAACGAAAACCCGACTTATTTTTATATAATAGATATATTTCTACAATTAAGTACAACACTTATAATCAATATTTTTTAGAGTAGGGACTCTAAAATTTTTTTCGTTTTATCGTAACCTCAATTTTTTTAACTCTTGTAGATGACCATTATGTTATTTGTTACAGTATTACGAGTTACTGAAAAAGGCTTTAGACGTATCAGACCAACGGACCAGTCTCATACTCTGTGAGCCTTACGAATGTGAGAATATTCTTTATGAGGTAATTATTTCAAACTGACTATTTATAACGAAACTGGTATAACGTAGTACAAAATATCACCTATTTATTAACCGACTTCACAAAAAAAGGAGGTTCTCAGTTTGACCTGTACACCAAGTTCGAGTTTGCTTTACTTTTAATCGGTCTGATTCTGTTCTGATCTGATTGGTGGGTTTGTTGGAGCCAGCCAATCAAAGCGCCGAACGCGTTCTCAATTCAAGTCAAATTATTTATTCCAATTATATCGTAAATAGATACTTTTAAAATGTCAACAAATAAATAAATAATAGTCTTTCAGTCTGTCCGTCAGTGATGCTAGGTCGTCAACTTATTCCTTAGTTTGTTCTTAACAACACATTTTAGACAAGACTGCCTCGTTGATCATGTAACCGTAAGTGTGACTGCCGAAAAAGCGTTCTTTATAATCTAAACAAGCTCTAAACATGCCATAACTTTCCTATCACAGAAATATCTAATTCCTAGTACAATAATAAACAAATAAATAACATTCCCCCTCTAATTATAAAGATAAAATCACTCAAAATAGTACATGAATTACAACGTTCCGTAATTAATATTGCACAGTTTACATTAATTAAAAAGATGGCGCCGACTGCATAAATAAATCACTTTTTGCATCTCTATTTGAATTTATTAACGGTTCGGAACATTATTAAAGCGTGCAGTTGAATCTGTTACGCCATTCAACACACAATTTTAATTTACTACACAAATAATTTATTCAGTAATATTAATTTACTTGGACTTTAATCCTATTGAGTTGGCTATACGGCAGTGAATGGCGACTAGGTAAATTGAGGTTATAATAGAAGATAGGTAAGGGATTAATAACAAAATGTCTGCTTTGTCACGGGTTTTCTATAGGCTATCTGTTAGGCTGTAATAAAAAGAAGCTTTGGTTACATTTTGTTTTATACTGTGAAGTTGTCCATAAAAATAGAAGGAATGAGTATGTAGTAAGTTACAGTTAGTCAACTTAATTATTGGACCGATTTTTAAGGGTGCTTCTGTACCAGAGAATTGCTATGTTGCTACGAAGATGTAATACCGTTTCCCCAGATACTAAGCTATGAATCTAGTAGTATGCGATGTATCGATAGTAGTGAAGCCATCCATAGCACACATTCATAGCACGCATTTTTCCATAGAAAATAATCGCTATAAATAAAATATAAATCAGCAAATATTTTCAATTATTTCAGTAATAGAACCTAATTTGCAGCAGGCGTGTATTATGTAATCATAATTGTACCGTTATATATTATGATAGGTGTATTCCACATATAGAAATAATGGGAAGGCCTAGGACGTTCAGCAGTGCTGTTTTGTGTTTTATATATCGATGTTGATGACTGATGGTTCTAAATTATATATAATTTTATTCCTTTAGTTGACAGACAACAACCTGATCCACAGCATGATTCTGTACATCTTCTACTGGTCTTATGGACAGGTGAGCGAGACCTTCCTGATGACCATCAAAGAAGCCATGAGGGTTGCAGTCATCACCAACCCTCGGGAGAGCGTGTGAGTTCCACCTTTCTCAATATAGACAATAAATAATGTTTTAGGTTTCTTTAATATCTTAAGCCTTAGTATGACGGGCACTGAATTTGTTATAGGTATACGTACCTATAACCAATATAGAGAATGGCAACGTCATGCTATGCAATAAATGTGTTTTGCTTTTTTTTCACTACTGACTACTTTCTTCTAAGAGCTCTTACACACGAGCGGCTTGTTTCCAAAGGCAGAGGGGTCATCAGGGTTGCCGACGCGGCACTGGTAGCGCAGACGCGCGTCGACGGCTACAGTTACTTTTGCTTTTGGCAACATGTCCTCATGTGTATGAGTTCTAAGCTGACTTCTTCTTACCACAACAATGATACAGGAGAACATTTTAAGCGAACAAAAAAGTGTCTTACGACAGATAGTGTCAAAATAAATATGACATGTAATCAATTGCAATAAACGCTTTAATTTACAAAACTGCGTTATTTTAAAAGCTCTGCCACTCTGCGCTAAAACATAATGGAAATACTGATGAAACGATAATAATTAATGGATAATGTTATAATTGAATAAGTAGATGCCTGCCTACCCACCGTCGTGTAATTGGGTTAACGATACACAACGCCGACGCATATTTACTCGGGCACGTGGAAAAATCGACGGATTTTTTTTTCAGTGGAAAAATTATAGACAGTAAAAAACGATATAAAATATATCCTTATTGGTTTAGGAATTTCGTGGATGTTACGGTTAAAGAAATCGATTCGTCAGTTATATGTTATAGGAGATGAGCATGACGTCAAAATCTGAAAAAATGACCAAAAATAAGAAGCAAAAGATGTGTGGAATAATTAAAAATATAAAAATAGGAGCCGACCAGTAGTGGGAGCATAGTCCAAGCTACCGGTGGTTAGGGCTTCAGAGACAGAAACCACCTCACAATACGTGCCGTTTCCAGGAGAATTGCCTGCTGCATCAGGCTCTTGTTCCGTCCGCCCAACGCCAGCCTCCTCCCCTAGGTGATTGTCGGGGCTATTGGGTATTAACCCATTGGGCGAATCCACATTCCACACGTCGACAACCTCGTGAACCAAGTCAAGATATTTTATAAAAAAGTAAATAATACTTTTCCCAATCCACGTAAAACTCATATCTTAACAACTAAATCCAATACCAATTCAAAATCCATTACCCACAATTTAATAATTGACAACACTCAATAACTTCCTCATTTAGTATTGAACATCGGGTTTCCAGCCCATTTAAAACATTAACCAGTTAATGCAATATCTGCTGTGACGTCACAGTTATGTAAACGTAAACACTCGCGTTAAATGTTAGACATATTGACGTTTCATTATAATGGATGGACCTTTGTGTATTGTTTATAGGTTTTCATTGTAAAATAAATGCATTCATTGATTTAATTTACAACTTATGTAGAGTGTGTAGTTTGACGTTGATGTGATCGGTAGTGCGTATGGGTAAAAGGTATTTCTAATTTTCTATATTATTATTTTGTTGTATTCCTACACAAACGTTAACAGTGACTCCTAATCTTTACTGAATTTTTAGCTTTTTTCTAAAAGGTAACATTTTTAGAAAGTAATTATTTACAGTACATACAACAAAGCACGTACGTATCCGATCTTCACAATTTCTAATTCCGATTTAGCTACTAAAAATAAAAATTCTATTTAGACAGAACATCCTATATTTAGTTACCAAATCTACCTACAGATAGGTTATTAAAAAAGGCTCTAAGAAAGACGGACTATTAGCATTGCGTCACAAACACACAGCGTTAAACATTGAGTACGATTTTCGGTGAACATTCCAAAGAATCAAATCGCTTCGTTAGACATTCGAGAGCGATACAATTGATAAAGAGATACGTTTCTTCTTTGTATTGACCGTCAAATTACGAGGAAAACTGAATTAGGAAACGTCTAGAGTATTGTGTACTGTCTCTCTTAATTTTGCTTATTCAAAAGTGTGAAGTTCTTGAAAGAATCTTTGTTTAAAGAAGAATTACACAAGAAGAAATAGGCACAATGGGCGTGTGCCTATTTCTATGAAACCAAATAATCTTACAGATTATTTATTAGCAATTACCACTGTGCATGTAATGTGCCGAATAAATACTTTTTTTTCTTTATTTTCTTTCTTTCGATTATAATTATTATATCTGTTTGAAAAAAGAACTCGATAGAAAACCAAAATACTCTATTTGTCATAGTAGTCATAATCGTTCATTTACAAACTAAAACCATTATTAAAATTATTCACTCACAGGTAAGAAGGACACGTCCTTTTACCAACCATACCGCCAACTGATTGCCTCGCCTAGGGGTACATCGTACATCTAAAAATTACATCGCTCCCCCCACTTCTACGAAATTCAACGAATACAAAGTCTTGGACAATCACGTGCCCGTAATTTGATTGAGACGTACGCCGATTGAGACTTGGCCCCCAATATTTTATAAGCGCCAAAGAAAACATTCGGGGCCTTTATTAGTTTACCGCAATGAAGCCGTCATTCTTAATTTTAGCACCCAGTTTACGTGGAAATATTGTTCAATAAGGTTTATTTTTAATTTACTTGTTGTGTGTAATGAGATTAGAAGTTCTGATGGGATTAGCGTCACCTTTAGAGGTCTTTGTCGCTACTTTGGTGATTAAATTATTATTTTGGATTGTTTGATGTTTCTTTTCTAAGTTTTATTCGTTTAGGCTTCTAGAATATTTAGGTAAAAATAAAAATTTGGTTTGTCGAAGGTCATCAAACCTTTAACAAATTCACATTGTAATACCTCAGTTACTTTCCTATTAAACAACTACCAACATTTGTTTAAACTAGTCAAATGCCCAATTTAACCCAATTGTCTCTTTGTCACTTGCGTGTCTGTATTTCATCCTCTTTCACTATATTCTTCTACTTCACCCCAGGTTCCGCATCTACTACAACCAGGGTACTTCAGATCGTTTGAACCACTTGACCCTGGTAAACTGGTGGTCAGGTCGTCTGTACAAGTCTCCTGTACTGCCACCTCCTGATAAAGTCTACCATGACTTTAAAGGAAGAGTCTTTGAAGTTCCAGTCTTACACGTAAGTATCTTTGATAGACCAGTCCTTGATGATAGCAATAATCATACTGCAATATTTAAACAAAAAATATTAAGCACAGCATAATGGTAAAACCACGAAGAGATAGTAGTACACTTTTGTAAAAAGAGAAAATATCTATTAATTAAAGTTATTTTACAGGCACCACCTTGGCATTTTGTGAAGTACAACAATGATAATACAATCACTGTTACCGGAGGACGTGATGACAAACTACTAGCTTTAATTGCAAAGAAGCTTAACTTCAAGTAAGACAATCTTTAACTAACATCAATAGCAGTAGGTTCCTAACAACAGTTAATTTGTTTTATGGAATAAATTCAAATAGTGATTGTAGTAAATAAGAAATTGGATTCGTTCAATTGGTGAATGGAGATTTGACGCACATTGTTTATGTTACTGGGTCTAGCGATCATTAGTATTATATTTCTATTTACAAATCACATACTTTCGCCTCTAAAGTCCCATATTCCCCTTACTCATAACCTCTTTTCGTCCTCTAGGTACAAGTACTACGATCCACCAGACAGAAGCCAAGGGTCAAGTATTTCTGGTAACGGAACTTTCAAGGGCACGCTTGGCTTGATTTGGAAACGTGTGAGTGTATACCCATAGTTACAGACACAGAATAATTTCTCAAAGGAATTCAACAGAACAATTAAATTGCCCCGTTGTTTGTTTTCAATCATAACTTAATATGACACGTGGAATTCTCACAGGAGACAGACGGAGATGTACTGATTGTGTACAACTTTTCGCCAGTTATTTGTTTAGTCGAATACTGATTTTTGCCAACCCGCATTGAGCAAGCGTGGTGATTAATGATCAAACCTTTTCCATGTGAGAAGAGGCCTTTGGTCAGTAGTAGTCACGTATAGGCCGTTGATATATGATATAGAATCCTGATTTTATTGCACAGGACTTATGAATGAGACCACAAACAACCAAAAAAGAATTTCAAACCTAATTATTAATACACAATAGGTGGAAACTGACCAACATGAACACTTGTACTTTACTTACTTTTTGTTGCCTTATGTTTGTGGTGATAAGTTATATAAGTAACTAAAATCAGTTCTTTAAATTAATAATTTTCAATCAAGAATTTTATGTCACTCCATAGTCGCTATCGAACAGTCGAACAGTCTCTATGGAATGACATAAAATCAGCTTCCAAGTCACTATACAAATTAAATTTAATTTCGTTCTCCAGAAAGCAGATTTCTTCCTCGGCGATGTAACAATGACATGGGAGCGGCTGCAAGCAGTGGAGTTCTCGTTCATGACCCTGGCAGATTCTGGGGCTTTCCTGACACATGCTCCAGCGAAGTTGAGTGAAACCTTAGCCATCATCAGGCCATTTCAGTGGGAGGTAACTATTATTATGTACAAACTTACTTATCACGCAGATACCAGGTCCTCAGAAGTGTGGGAGAGCCGTGCATTGGCATGAATGGGCTGACTCGACCGTAGTGACACCACGATCTCACAAAAAACCGACGTAAATCAACGTTTGCGTTGTGTTTCGCTGTGTGAGTGAGATTACCGAATTCCTAATTAACCCCCTTCCTAATCCCCGATTTTCCAACAACCCTTAAATTTCTAACCCCCAAAAGGCCGGCAACACACTTGTAACGCAACAACTTACCATTCCTAACCTCCAAAAGGCTGGCTGAATTAACGGATGTGTTAAGTTTTCCATATGACTAGGTCATAGGATCATCTGAGGGTAATTTACCTGATGTCTTTTGCACTTTTTTCGTATTTCTTTGTATGTTTTAAGGTATGGCCACTAGTATTTGCAACGCTGCTCGTGACTGGACCAGCGCTGTGGATAGTCATCGCCGCTCAGTCACTGTGGCAAAAACGTAAATGTGACCAGCTGTCACTGTTCAGCAGCTGTTGTTGGTTCACCACCACGCTGTTCTTGAGACAATGTAAGACATATTTTAGATTATAAATAAAATTGTATAATTATCTTTTTATTTTATCACTTATCGTTATATGAATACAATCATGATTAAAGCCCCAATTTGTCCTGACAATTGACTGCATGGGCGTACTGCGACTTAGTAGCTTGTCTAGTCCCGATCCCGAGTTCATTTTGTGTTTATAATAGTTGAAACGATACAAATTCCTTATGTATAAAAGTCTAAAACATCACCCTTTTTTAAGAGGGAAAAATCATCCAATGACTTCTCTCTTGGGCGAGGCAAGAGGGAGCGTCAAGAACAATATTATTTTTTTGAACCTAAGTACCAAAAAACTCCTACTTCTAGCTTCTAAGAGTCCCATACTAACCAACACTACATCTCAATTCTCCCAGCATCCAGCAAGGAGCCCTCGAGCACACACAAGGCCCGTCTGGTATCAGTCCTGATCTCCCTCGGAGCGACCTACGTTATAGGAGATATGTACTCAGCAAACCTCACCAGTTTGATAGCAAAGCCTTCAAGGGAACGACCCATAGGAACTTTATCAGCATTGGAGGAAGCCATGAGGGATTATGGGTACCAGCTGGTGGTGGAAAGCCACAGCTCTTCATTGGCTATTCTTGAAGTAAGTAGGATGGAGTCGTATTTAATCCTGTGATTCTTGCATGTTGCTACAAACGGATTGTTTTTATCGAATCGCTATCAAAATTAACACAATTTTGACTTTTAGTTTTTTTTATATCGTCACGCCTTTTATCCCCGAAGGGGTGCAAAGATGCATATATGGCACGTAATGTACAATGTACACCCACTTTTCACAATTTATGTTGTAAGTCCCATGTCCAATATTCTTTAGTATTTATGAATTTTGTTTTTTTTTTCTAAATTCAATGGACATTTTTACTTTTAGTACGGTATCAAAAATCTACATTAATCAAAAATTCATTAATTTTAGTCGATAATTAACTGAAAATAAGGTTGATTTTCAACTTAATCCCTCTCAGCGTATTCATTCGTTGATACAATATCAATATCACATTATTATGCAGATATTATGGTTGCATATAAATGCGAACGAGTATTACAGTGAAGCCTGTTTTTTCAGGCGCACGATTTTTCATGCGTTTTCACAGTTTACTAGATCCGTTGTTATTATTGACTGCATAGTAAAACAGTGTTCAATTTTTGAACAGTTAATTTGTAATACAATACATTTACCTGAGTAATTGCAAATTCGTTTTTTCAATTGCAATTTTGTTGATTCCATGACACCTGTACAAAGAGATGTCCTAATGTGATCGTGTACTGTGACGAATCAAATATTTTATTTATAAGTAAGGTGTAAATAGTTTATAAGCGCTTAGAAGGTGATACATAAAAATATGGACAATTAACAACGCATTTGTAGTATGAGACTGCGTGTTGAAAAATAGAGAAGGGCGTAGTTTTCAGTTATGACATCTCGTAGTCACTCAGTTTGGAAAGAACAAATTTAGTTATTCCAAAATTCTCATTGAGTTCAAAATTTTACCAGACGTTTGGTTATCAAAAATCAAAAGATTATAAACATGTTAGTTGTTTATAAAATTCATGTTTAAGACTTTTCCTATAATACCAATTATATACTACCTACTAATCATCATCGTTTTAGAACGGTACAGGCGTGTACGGCCGTCTAGCGAACCTGATGCGTCGTCAAAGAGTGCAGCGCGTACGCAACGTGGAGGTGGGCGTACGACTAGTGCTGTCGCATAAACGAGTTGCTGTTCTAGGAGGCAGGGAAACTCTGTACTATGATACTGAGAGATTTGGTAAGTACTTGCCGACACACACAACGCAACGTCACGCCTTTTATCCCCGAAGGGGTAGGCAAAGGTGCACATTATGGCACGTAATGCCATGTACACCCACATTTCACAATTTATGTTGTAAGTCCCATGTCATAGGTGGTGAGCCTATTGCCATATATCGGGCAAACACACACATTTCCAGACTCCGTGCTACCACTGAGAAATTTTCGAAAAACCGAAAAAAGCCCAGTAATACTTCGCCCGATCCGGGAATCGAACCCGAGACCCCTTGCCTTGCAGCCGCACTAGCAACCACTCGACCAACGAGACCTACACACACAATGGTCAATAATGAATAAATACTGTAATGTATCGCAATATTAGCTGTTAACTATTTAGTCACTATTATGTGAATCTGTATGGATATCTTTCCGTTAAATTGATATAATGTAAATTTTAACCTTATTTCCAGGCTCCCACAACTTTCATTTGAGTGAAAAGCTATACACACGGTATTCAGCAATCGCTTTACAAATCGGATGCCCGTATTTGGAAACTTTTAACAATGTGTGAGTGCGAAATATATACATACATGTTTATTATGTGAAAAATACCAAAATAGAAAGTATCCTTAGAAATTAAGAACTTTATAGAAAACTATTTGTACCAGCTCTATCTTATACTGTTTAATTGTTTAAAGCTGAAGAGTTTGTTAATTGGTTGGTTTGAATGCGCTAATCTTCGGAACTACCAGACCGAATTGAATAATTATTTTTGTGTGTGAAAGTCCATTATTCGAGGAAGGTAGGCTATAAAACATCACGCTGCGCATCAATAGGAGCCGATCAGAACGAGTGGAATCACGTGAAAGTAGCTAGTTTATTTATAACACCATTGTGGAACCATTGAACTTGATGATTAAAGAGAAACCTTAAGTTCTTTTGTATAACCATCATAATTCCAGACAACCTAATTATATACATCAATTCTCTCTTACACTATTCAACAATACCTACTCTGAGCTATGTTCAGCTGAATGGAATAGTTTCCAACTGTATTCCTTTGCCAATAAGAACGAATTTCAATCACCAAGTAAAGGGTGCTTATTACCTTTCTCCACAGCGTAATGACGCTATTTGAAGCGGGTATTATTGCGAAGATGACAACGGATGAGTACAAGAATCTTCCAGAACATGCTAGAAGATCGGATCCGGTGACAGAGAGTGACAAACAAGGGGGTGAAGCGTTGGGAGACTCTGCGGCTGCTTCTTCGCAAACTGTACGTAGAGGATTATCAAGAGTTTTAATTGTATTAAGTAGTTTATGTATGGATTTTTTGTCCTAAAGCCTGATTAATTTTGCCAAGTCATAGAACAAAAGTTGTGGTTTAAGTTCACAAGGTTTTCACCAGAGATGTGCTATGTAGCTATGCTATAAAGATGTAATAGCTAAGCTATGAAACTATGTGACCGTTTCCACTGATACTAAGCTGTGCACGGAAGATGTGGGAAGCCGCCTATAGCACGCATCTTTCCACATAAAAAACATAGCTTAGCTTAAGTCCAGATTCCTTTTCCACCAGTGCTAAGCTATATGTACCAATGAATATGATTGGTGGAAGCCAGACGCATCTACAGTAACGTAGAATAGCACATTTCTGGTAGAAAAGCACTCTTATGATGTTACAGTTATTTTATCATATCTCTCGCTCACAGTTGTGTGGAATAGTCACATAGTTTTGGCGTGATAGTTCACACGTTTTTAATGGCCCAACTACAGTAATTTGGTCTTAAAAGAAGTCCTCATCAATTACTTATTATGTCATATTATTACTAGGGACTATTTCTAATCTCACTTGTTTTAACTGTAGACCGTAAGTTATTATTAACAACTTATCAATCGTAATACAACAATGACACCAACTGAATAGCAGTAGCTTCAATTCTAAGCACCAAATACTAGATATACCTACTATAGTTATATACTATACTATCTAAGTTTGTATTGCAGCCACAAGGAGAGTCGACAAAAGGTCTGCAGCCAGTGTCTTTGAGGATGCTCAGGGGCGCATTCTGTTTGCTCGGTATTGGACATCTGTTGGCAGGTAGTATTAACGTTAATAGAATTTCCTACAAAGGAACTAGATTTAATTTAGTGATTAACTTGAAAATTTAAAGTTTTATCTATTAGTACATTATAATGTTTATGTCTCCATTGACAGCTATTTTGTTATATGCAGCAGTATTGTTGTATGCAACAGTAGACAATTTGGTATTATGAATGCATCAACATTCATGTTCATTTGGGTAAAAACGAACAAAAATATCGTTCCCTTAAACTAAATTAGTTCACCATAAAAGTCTTACAAATAGGCTTGCTTTAGACTTGTAATTTTTAGATTTAATAAAACACTATACAATCCAAATTTTATTATAACTTCCTTTATGTTATCGGCTTACTCACTTAACTGTTTAATTCATCCTCTAATTATTACCCTATGTTAATACTAATACTCGCAACTGTATCTAACAATTTTCCAGCAATATCATTGGCAGTAGAAATCCAGCTCCATCGTCGTTCCAAGCGTCGTAAGAAACCAGCACAGAACGAGCACAGAAAGGCACAGAAGTTGTTAGTGCTGGGCAAGTCTGTGCTGTTGTTCAAACGAGGCTGCAAGAAGGTCTGTACGAGCATGTTCACAAGCATTGATAAAGCGCTCGGCTCCGATGTTAAGGATTAGTTTAACAAGATGGCCGCTGATTTTGGGAGTATATTTCTTAATTATTATGTTATCGGCTTACTCACGTAACTGTTTGAAGGGGAACTCGACTAGTTTCAAGCCAAGCTAGAGGCTCATATTCATGAGCAGCATTCCGCGACACACGACGCGGCGATTGTCGTGCTGCTACTTTTCCTCGTCAAACAGTTATGTGAGTAAGCCGATAACATAATAATTAATTTAGCATATCTCACGAAAGTTATTGTAAAAAGTATATTTCTTGTTTGTAGTATGTTTATTAGTAGAATAATAGTAGGTATTTTATTCCTCTCTTTTATCCGATCTCGTTTAATGTAGTTGCAGTTGCAACTACATTAAACGTACGCTACTGTCAAGTAAGAGATCTTAGATTTGTCTCGCAAATAGTCATTGAGTGTTTTGCTGGAGCTTTTACCGATGTGATTATTTTCAAGTTTGCAAATACATAGTGTAGTTTTGGCACATGTTCAGAGGACTTAGTACGAGTTTGTTTTACGTTTAACGAAATCGAAACGAGAGTGCGTTCGGCGCTCTGATTGGTTGGTTCATTCAAGCCGGCCAATCAGAGCGTCGAACGCGCTCTCGTTTCGATTTCGTTCAGTGTAAAGCAAACTCGTACTAAGGGTAGTGGTAGTCACTCAATGTTGTTTAAGTAATAAATAATATTAACTTTGATCAAGTTCATTATTTTCTTTTCATCCTATTTAGTTAAATTTTAGATTTAAAAGCTTCAACTACGTTGCCATCAAAATTCAAGCAAAATTTGAAACAACTTACGTTGAATAAAATACAGAATACTCCGTACAACCAAAAACTTGTGTCTGCTGTCAAAACAACAACTCCGAAACAGTAGAAGGAGTAGAAAATATTGCAATTTTGTTGAAAATTCACCCATCGTGCCGTGCCGTACGTACGCAGTCATCAAGACGATCTGTGCCTGACGTAAGACAGCTTCCTCATTAAATTAGCGAAGTGAGAGCACGCTAACGAAGTTATTATGATAGACAGATTAACATGCAGAAGGTTTATTTTATATAGGTACTTGTGATTTAATGTATAAGGTATTGATTAGAGCGACAGTTGAGTTGAATAATGTATTTGTGAATGTGTTTTTTTATTTTGATATTTATATTTTTGATATTTATATACATAATACATTTATTAACAAGAGTAAGAGTTTTTATAACAGGTATACAACTCAATTAAGTTTACATAGGTAAAGAAAGAAGTAAATATTACGCAACAATTTGTTTTTAGTAAAAACCCAGAATACACATCTATTTAAGTTCACCTTCTGACTTTTTCTAGTCTGTTTACACGTCAAGAAAACAAACAAAGCCCTCTTTGGTTACAATAAAAACTAAAAAAATGGAACAGCAATAGAAAAACAAATCTTCACAACTTTTAAAATCTTACGTTAAAGTAAAGGCTAAACTATCAGCTATTCATACGATTTAATTTCAGCAATAAAGAATTTGAATTTGAAATATTTACAAACCCAAGTAGTTATGTACCTACTACCCTATTTACAATGACGATACATTGACCCAATCCCGTTTGACCGTGTTTTAAACAAAAGCTAGTTTGTTCATACGAATCCATCCTTTGTCCTCGTCATACAAAAATAAAATCAAAAATTCCTACTGCACAGTCTGCATTCAAAGGCATGGAACGCTATAGGTTTCATCGTGTAGGGTAAACGCTACTGTTATGCGACTTATCTCTGACTTTTTAATTAATAATGGAATTTATTCATGAAATTGGTCACCGATAAAAAAATATATAATATATGACAAACATAATAAATATATGAAAAAATATAGAAAATATAAACTATGTAACTTACTAATAAACCCATATAATTATGTATAGGTATTATGTTTGTTACATAAACACGTCAAAACGGCTGAAAGGATCGGGATGAAATTTGGAACAGGGAATCTACTTTTTATCCTACGGGAACGCGAGCGAAGCCGCGGGTACGCGCTCGTTAATTATAAAATACCTATTTTCCTTCACAAAACTCGTAAAACTTTTAAACAAAATGTATCTTTAATGTTAACCCGCGCCCAAGAGAACAAAATACTTTTTCAATCGACTTGAGAGACACAAAACTCGAAGATGCATTGTAAAATTAATCTCGCCGAGTAACAAGGAAAACGCGATCGTTTAGAAAAAGAGCAATCCATTAAGAATTTAAATGTAACTTAATTGTGCTCATCACAATCATTAACTAAATTACTGGCGTTTTAACTTTAAAAGCTTTGTTTTTTTGTTAACGTGAACGTGCCATTTTATACCATTAGTATCTTAGTTGGACCGGTCGGACAAAGTGCATCTACAATTCTAATATTGTTATAAAGGAACTCAATGTTGCATTGATCACAATAATTTAATATTATTGCTTCGTTGAATACGAGTCTGTAGTTTAATATCTAGGTCGAACTTAATTGAAATTATGGATAATGTGTTGTTGTGACACACATGTGTTTCATTAAACTATTAGATTTAGATTTCAGCCATGATCGTCCCACTGCAGGGCAAAGGCCTCCCTACCTTCCTTCCTTGTCATAGCTGTTGAGTTCATCCCGCCATCTCCTTTTGGGCCTACCGCGACGTCTATGGACGTTGAGCGGGCTCCACTTAGTAGTGAGTTTTGCCCACCGCTCGTCCGACATACGGCAGACGTGACCAGCCCAGTTCCACTTCAAGCTGGCGGCTTTATGACCAACGTCGATGAATTTAGTCGTTATTTTAGTAATTAAACTATGAAATAAGAAAATAATAATGCGATGGCCAGCAACAGTGGCATTTACCCTACTTGTTTTCATACAACTTTGTCTATTGAAGCCCCGAAAACGGGATGAAACGTCAAAAACTTACAAACAAAAATTCGTATTTTATGCATAAAAGGCTCTGTTGTTTTAGTACAGGCCACTAACGGGTCTCATACCGGAGCCGTACCTGAAAAACTGTCCAAGCTTTCGTTTAGACAAGCTCTGTAAATAGGAAACCTAATATAACTTTTTAAAGGCATGCTTTTAGTTGAGTAGTTTTTTAATTACTTGATTTTTCTGTTTTAGTCCCACCCGTGTCCTACGGCGTTTTGAATTTATTGTGCTTCAAATATGTATCGTAAAATACCAGCGCAAGGACCTGTCTTACACATGCTGAACTGGTCCCATTTCACACCAACATTGGGACATGTTTATAAAATCTCAAGTATTGATTAACAAATATTTGTGTAAACTTCACATGTCACTTGTTTTTTTTAACATGGAATGAATGTTTTTCTTTTATTTATTTCTATGTTTTGAGATTATCTGAATCCCTTTTTTTAAGAAGAGGCCCATAATCCAGCAGCACACTCTCAAGATCTGTTAATTGTAATAAATTAGTGTATCGTCATTGAATTTCGGAATTTAAAATTGCTAATATCTATTATTGAGTGGCCCTGTTTTCATCAATACGTACACAAAAACTAAACCAACAAAGCATTTTAAAAAAGCAACCATTTCAATAGAACAAATTAAATGAAATTGAGGAGAACTACGGGGAATTGCCAAAACCGAAATCCTAGTACATAGGTATCTAGGTATAACCCGAAACCGCTATACCAATCGAGGCCAAATTCAAGGAATTAGACCAGAATTAGTACCAGAATATAGGGATAAAGCCTATCTACTTGAGCTAATGTTCCATAACCATATTCCATGTTTGTTCCGGATCGGATGTGTGTTTGTGTAACGGTTACCGCAACACGTGACAACGCCGTGTGTTCAGTAGGGAGTAATAAGCCTTTAAATAAATTAATATAATTTTATTCGTCATTGTGGAAAATATTAAACTATAATGAACTTTATATCTTTGCTCTTAGGGTGTTTTTTCAGCAGAGGTGTGCTTTGTAGCTTACTATGAAGATGTAATAGCTAAGCTATGAAACTATGTGACAGTTTCCACTAAGATAAGCTATATAGCTGTGTGAGGAAGATGCTCAGTTAGAGTATGCGATGTATCGATAATAGGAGAAGCCATTCATAACACGCATACAAAAAGCACCAGTGCTAAGCTACGTGTACCAATGACTATGATTGTCGGAAGCCAAAAACCATCCACAGCAACATAGAATATATAATATAGCAGCGTATTTCTGTTGAAAAAGCACTCTTAAGGAAGACGAAAAAATTGACAACGGCTAATGAAAAACGGCAAAGACACAACTCTCTCAAGAGGTTAGTTGTTAAGAAAAAGATCAAAATGACTCTGACTCTGATTAATTCCTAATATTCAAGGTCGTCGATCAAAACCTAAGCTTTCTTTAAAGATTTTATACAGACTCATCTAATATTACAGCTAGACAAAACAACAGTTTAGACAAAAGATAGAATTTCTATAGTAACAACACCTATTGTGTAATGGAAAATTTTATGAAAACCATGATAAATGGCGTGTCTTACTAAATAACAATTAATTAATTAAGCCGTCAATGGGTATTGTTAAACCAGATGAGACAAAGGATAGTTGGCTAATTAATGAAATCAGATTTTAGATAAATTTATACTCCATTCAGATGTGTTCGGCTCGGCTTCGTTGAGGGCGATGAGCGGTGTAATTGCAGGTAAAGAAATATACAATGAACATTATTAAAAGTCTTGGCAAATGTAATGAAGGCTGCACTTCAGCCAGGGAGAGTGACGATATCTACAAGGCTGTTGGCAATGACTGAATTAAAACTAAAGAAAGCCTCCCTACATCACCCTGCCCTACTACTACTGATTACCACAGATGTTTCTCGGGCCCAGTAGGGCTGATGTTTGATCCGGAGCTGCGGACTACCTAGCGGGTTTACCGGGGCTCCGGTTCGAAAAGCAGGAGTGGCATCGCGGTGGTTTTTAGTCAGTAAGAGTCTGACATTCCCTCTCGCCTTTCTAGAAAAGTCATTGGATGATTTTCCCCCCTCAAAAAAAAAACTACTGATTACATTAAGTAGTTCACGTTGCGCCCCGTCTATCTCTTGCAAATCTAGTCCAGACTTCCAGACGAATAAATTTGCTTGTAATATTACAAACAGACACTCCTATTGTATTGATAGTGGTAATTTCCATATGGAAATATCCACTTTTTACCACTTGCATATGATACATACAATTTTACATTCTTGTTAGTATTTTTGTCTGGTTGTTCCGGCTTATCTCTGAAATGGTTGCACCGATTTTGACAGAACTTTTATTGGTAGATAGGTAGTTGATGTACTAAGGAGTAACTTATGCCATTTTTATTTTAGGAAATTTATTTTATTTTACCAGTAAGCAAAACGCAATTTCTGTCAGAAGTCATTATTCTACGCGGACGAAGTCGCGGGCAAATATATAAATACAAGGAACATTCTAGTCGCAGCCCTCTCTCAGTGACAACCCACAATAAATGAAAATTTCCGATTTACTATCAAACGGACATCGCTGTCAACTAAAATAATTTATTGTGACATCATTATCAATTGAAACAGAACTGAAATAACAACCCATTTAATTATGAATTACCTGAATCTGCTACTTTATTTGTAATTGGAATCATTGATTGTTGTCCACGTTAATTGTTGAGTGGCAACCCTGATTCATTTTAATTTTGGGTGCTGGCAACATTTTGGTTGTGATAGAATTTATAGGTGTCTATGGGGAATACCTCTGTTTGAACTTTGGTAATCAGTAAAGTTTTTTGTGTTTTTTATATTTCTTTTTTTGTATTGTTTGTTTGATGCTACGTCTGAATCTGGGGGCACGGTAGTGCCCCGCCAAGACGAGCCAAGCGAAGCGCAAGCGCAAGGGCACTACCTACCTTTTCTCGAAGCGCTTCGTCGTATTTTTGAACCTTCATAACTTGAGTTTGGGTTATACCAGATAAACAAAATTTTCAGGATATAATGTCAGTGGTAGACTTAATAAACCTCTAAAGTTTCAATTGCATAGCTCTTATACTTTAGATTTTATTGATATCTAAAATACCCCGATTTCGTCACTCACTCACTGATGATCAACAAAATTCTTAAGGTACTTCCTGAAGTCCTAGAAAACTGAAATTTGGTATGTAAGCTAGTATTAGTACCCAAACAACAAAAAAATCCTAAAACTTGGAACTTTTACCCCCAACCCCTTAAACTAGGGGGTGAAAGTTTGTTCGAGACTTCCGCAACTTTTGACGCTAGAGGTCTGAATGCGGCCGCGGAGGGTAAAAATCTGAAATAGGGAAACTTAATTCCCTATTTCCTGCTTGAGATCTGAAAATTATACACAAGTACATAGAACACAAACTTTTCATCAAATCAAAACATTATCCTACCCATAAGTACTTAGATATGAATAATATTACTACACTTCACTTCGGTAAATGTTTATTAATCAACATATACTTTTGAACATAAGCATCGTAAGTATAGTATGCGCCAACGCCCGCCGCCTGCCCCCTCGTCCCCGCGCAGTAGCTAAAAATAATAATCGGCCCGTCAGCGAGCGCGGCACCCGAACGCGGGCAGACGCGCGAGGGCAGACGTCGTTGACGGTTGTCTCGTTGAATGAAAAATTTCGGAATATTTTGGTGATTTAAAAGTTTGCTATCGCGGAGAAAAAACCATTTGCCTAATATTTAATTGTTAGTAGTTTAGTAGGTAAAGGTTTAGATACTAGTGTTTTAATTTTCATTGATAAAAAGTATTAGGATTACGTTTGCAATTTTCTTATAAATTTAGTAGTTTAGTAGGTGAAGGTTTAGTTAGGTACTAGTGTTTTAATTTTCATTGATAAAAAGTATTAGCATTACGTTTGCAATTTTCTCACAAATTTAATTAAGAAATTCAAAGATTGAATAAGTAGGTATTTGCAATTAAGTAGTATAGGTTAGTAGGTATAATATGTTTATAGTTGTTTATGTAGGTACGACTTAGTGAGAATAATTTGAAACCTACAAAAAGAAATGAAATCCCACAAAAACATTTCATGTTAAATGTTGCCAAGACGAGACCATATAGCTCGCACTGTCAAAAAGTAATCAGATCCCGTGTAGAGCCAAGTTTCTAACCCTACATGCCCAGACCTAAATCGATAAGCCCTAATTTCACACTCAAGTTACGGGGAAATTCTACAGCCATAGCTCGTACTGCGTAGTTCGTAGCGCGTAGCAGAGTTTTTACGCTATAATCTCGTAGGCGTGCAAACCTTGGATGTAACTGGCGAGTTGGCCGCACGGAAAGAGTTTAGAAGATTGAATAGATTTTTAAGCTCAAGCCCATATGACGAATAGCAAAAAGTCCGTGCAGCCGACTCGCCAGTTACGTCCAAGGTTTGCACGCCTACGAGATTATAGCGTAAAAACTCTGCTACGCGCTACGAACTACGCAGTACGAGCTATGGCTGTAGAATTTCCCCGTAACTTGAGTGTGAAATTAGGGCTTATCGATTTAGGTCTGGGCATGTAGGGTTAGAAACTTGGCTCTACACGGGATCTGATTACTTTTTGACAGTGCGAGCTATATGGTCTCGTCTTGGCAACATTTAACATGAAATGTTTTTGTGGGATAAGCATTTCCAGTTGGTTTTCATTCAAATTGGTTTCATACAAGAATAATTTTACAAGCTTCCTGAAATCGTGCCTCCAGAGGTCGAAATCTTAGGAAGTATTGTAAGGGAACCGAATATCGTACATTTTCAGTCAGTGGTTCTCAAAATATTTTAACTAAAAATCACACACAAGTAAATTGATGAAGAAAAGCTCTACTAGTTTCGAGTCACAGAGGGCTCTTCGGGAAAATCTTCAAACCCTAGTGAAATGAAGTAACTAAACCGATAATCTAAAAATAGAAAACCTTTACCTACTCAATCCTATGCAACACTTAAATAAATGAATTTCCAAAAATAACCACACTTGCTAGATTGCAACAAGTAAGTAAACAATACGAAAAAAAGGCCAAAACTAAAACTAAAAGGAGATCGGATCGGCCTTGTGTTATCCCAAACTTAGTTTACGTTGAGAAAACCCATGCAATAAACTAAATAAGAGTCGATATGTCTTCAGTTATCCTGGGGGCTCGAAGGGCTGTCCGACCCACAAACTTTATTCTCCGTACGACCACAGAAAACAAGATTCTTATACCTACTACAACATCTATTTATATACAAACATTGTTTTATAAAACGGATGCTTATTAAAAAGTTTCGTCATTTACAAAAGTACTCGTGTAATACAAGTTCTAATTTTAGATTTGTAATGAAACTTCGTCAAGTTTAATTTCATTTTAGTGTCTAAACGAGTGATGTACGTTATTAAATTACAGTGTAATTTATTAAAATTAGTTTGTACTTAAAATAATTGCTAACTTCTCATATACTAGTGATGTACACATTAGAAGAAAAGACCGAAAAGTCATCATCGACTCATGACCTTTTGGACTATTATATTAATTCATATTAATATATAGGGAGCAGGGAGCCACTGGATGCAGGTCGCTTTCAACTGGCCTATCTAGAAGTCATTGGGGGAGGCCTATGTTCAGCAGTGAACGTCTTATGGCTGATATGATGATGATGATGATATTCATATATTTATTTGACTTAAACTGAAGAAATACGTACGTCCCTTATTTGCTGTCACGCTGTAACCGTAGGGCCGATGGTCGAAATTAGCTTGAACCGCTTTTATAAATGCGAAAGTTTGTGTGATTTTCAGTAGGCTTGTTACTCATCACGTCAAAACGGCTGAAGGGACCGGGGTAAAATTTGGAACTGAGGTAGATTTATAGATTATGATCTGGAATAACAAATATAGGCTACTTTTTAGCGCCGGGAACGCGGGCGAAGCCACTGACAGAAACTAGTAGTAAATATTAGTACCTAGTTATAATTTATCATTTAAGCTCATTGTAAGTGAACCATGTTCTTTGTGAGTAAATAAATAATCATTAACCTTATCCTTATATTTTCCTTGTCCGTATTGACGGTATTGTCAACTGTCAGAAGGAAAATTCCACCAGTGACTATTAAAAATAAAGTCAGTGTTCTGTGTTACAGTGTATCTCAAAATCTCTATACTCTATACACAATGTAGCGACAGTCCTCAGATGCCTGCCCAACCGGCATCAAATTCCTAAGTCCGTATTGTACAACTTTTGGGCACAAAACTTCTGATATGCGCACATTCAAATGTAGATACGAGGAAAACGGACGACGTAATAAAATTATAACTTTTCCACGACATTATTTTATTTTGGAATTAACTGAATGGATATATTCTTGGAAATGTGCTTTGATCCAGTAGTCTTAGATACGATACCTGTATTCAAACTGTGGATAAAATAAAAAATCTGCCATTAAATTATAAATCAATTCGTAAAAGTGTGCTGATTAAAAACAAAAAACGTGTTTTATGGGAAGTGACTAGGTCTGTAGGCTCAAAAGATCCCGACTCAAAAGATTGAGTCGACTCAATCTTTGGCTTACAAAATAAGCCAATGAAAAGCATGATTGTTAGGTAAGATTAACTTTCTGAATATAATTATTCAATATTATATTACTATATACTATATATTACCATTTACTATATACTATGTATATTAGGAAATCTTTGCATATCTTAACTCGTTACTAAAACAACTACGAAGAGATAAATAACAATAATTAGCAGTAATAAATAATAAAATACACATTACAATTAATCAAGAGTCATATGACAGGTACACTCAGACAAATTAATTATACAGCCGACTTTGTAATCACGGCAATACATTAGTTACCTACAAGTGAGACATTAATTACGTCAGATATTTTAGTTGCTGACTGTACGTTGGACGACAAGATATGTTTTCGGATGGAGAAAAATTGTTAGAAGATTTATTTTAATGGTAAATGCAAGGAGCTATATTCGATATCTAGTGCAATGTCACGTCAACGGCCTTTTATCCCCGAAGAGGTAGGCAGAGGTGCATATTACGGCAGATACGATATCTAGAATCGTCTAAATTATCTTAAATTCGATCTCTTATGCAATGTAAGGAGATGTTTCAATTATTTTTTATAAAAAAAGCCTGATATTGCATGAATAACACGAAAACAAAAGATTAAATTATAAAAACAAAAAGAAATGCGTTTCTCGAGCGTTCCGTAATTCCGTTTACCTATTATATTTAAGTAAAATAACCACAAGAAAATTAATTAAATACTCAAAAACGGATCCCAAATATGAATAAACACCAAGCCGAATAGAATCTAAAATATAACGTAATATTAAATCACAGCAAATACATAGAAAAGCATTCACTACAGTACGGAAAATCTGGGAGTAATCAAAACTTATTAATGAAACGTAGCGTAGGTACGTTTCCTTATAGTGGACGAGGAGTCGTATTTCCATATAATTTCAATTTCGCATTTACATTATTTCGTATTCAGCTGGGGTCTGCCAGATCCCGGTACGGCACAAGTAATTGCTCCACTGGACACGGCCATCTAGTGGACATATAAAAGGGTCAAGGAATGTTTAATCTGTTTTAGAAACAAGTTTTTTGTCTGTCGCGTTGATTTTTTCGGCTTTCGTTCTTAGCTGAGTTTTTAGTGTTAGCTATATAAGTGGTTTTATAAATCACAGTCCTATTTTTATTACTGTCTTTATAAAAGGTGTTTGTTGAAATTGTACCGAGTGTACGTAATTGTGGAGAAGGGCAACTAGCCAATCATGCATAAATAATACTCAAATCATCATTGAAAGTCATTAATGAAGTTGTTTAAGGTACGTTGTATTCTTCTGATTATTTAGTAAGTTATTAGTAAACATTATTCGATACATACACACTGCGAATAATCACTATAAATGGCAAACCCCCATATTCGAAAATAGTAAGCGAAAATTCTAACGTATGTTCTTCTCTTGAACTTAAAAACAAATTGTAATTTTATACAAAACAAATTGTAAACACGGCTAAAAAAATCTCGTCTACCGTTGCTCATTATTTAAATCTAATCCACCCACAATCGTACAAGAAAAACGAGAAAACATTTTTCCAAAAAAAGGGCCACCGCGGCCACCGCAGCCACCGCGCTTTAATAATTACGAGCAACTTGGTAAAGTTCGATTCGTCTCGAAGATTAATTGTCCAAATCGCTCCCCATTGTGCGGTACGTTGTTGACGCTTTGGGACCCTTTTATGAAATTCGCGGGCTATTGTTTTGGCCGGATTTGTAAAAAAAAAGTTTTAAAAAAGTTCTTGCACAGTGCCGTCCGTTGCTCGGTACCCGCAAAACACCACAAACTCTGGATTGCGTTCCATCCTCACACTTTAACGAACTTGAACAGTGCACAGCATATTTTTTCAACGGCAAACAAAAAATTGTAATCGTAATAACGAGGTCACTTTTTGTTTCTCGTCGGTCATTTAAAACTTTCATTAGTGAATTCGCGCGCGCTTAACATTTTTCAATTTATTCCCACTTGAGCTTGAATCGCTGTAAACCAGTACAACAGAATTGTACTGGTTTGTGTACAAAACACTTCTTCATCAAATAGTTTCCAATGAAATATGTCAATAAGTAAGTGGCATCGAGTCTCTACTGACGAATGGGACGGTTTTAATTTTTTGTCACTCGTCATTTTGTGAAATTGTTCGCGTAATCCTGTGATGTATGGCCAGTATTACAATACAATATAATTTACTGCCTTACGGTGTCAGTGTAACAAACAATGCTATAAACATTTATATCGTATTTTTTTTCTTTATAATTATTATTACTACTACGACATAGAATAACAAATTAATACGGTCTAAACTTTAGTTTTGCTTATTCTCTATCAAAATTATTCTATACATGAATCATAAGTGACCAACTTCTCAACTTCAGAAACACGTGCTGTGGATGCTCTGTGGTTGGTTAATACCGATTTCCATGAAATCACACGTGACATCAATTGTAATCGAAATCCGAAATCAAAATTAAAACATTTTCACAAAGGGACTAACAAAAATTTACAGCAAATAACAGTCGCTTTACATAAAATAATGTTTCTCACATAAATAAATTGAACTAGCAATAAATCCATCCAATCTTATTAATACCAATAAATAAATACAAAGTCGAAGTGTTGAAGAATCAGCATAGCGGTGTGAGTGGACCTAACATGGGCTGACGTATAAGTTCGCCAATTTGTTATGTTAAAGCTTGCGATGCCGACCCTCGTCCGCTCAACAGATTGAGCCTACGGGAGATGCGATGGATCAAACTAAAAATATACAACCTTTCTACGCAGATCTACGAAGATTTTTTTCAAAGAAAATTTGCTTTAAAATGTTATCTTAAAGTTGTAAGTAGAAGGGAAGGAACATGAAAGGAAATAGATGTTTTTTTTATACTAACTTATAATAATAATGCTGACATGAATCCGATTGCTTCAGTATAAATAAAATTTACTACTACGGCGCTACAGGACTGTAGCCGTGCTACGTCGTAGTCGCGCTACGACAGCAAATCGTGCTACAAGTGCGTAGCATTGAATCAGTTACTCCTGATGCTAATTCATTTGCATATGATTCGTTCTTATTTTCACGTTGAGGTTTATATGCAAAATGCCTTATCCATATATATATTTTTTTACTATGAACCATCAAAGCTTGGTACACAGAATCCTGCCATCCTATCCCTCATACATACTGCTCCCGTGAGGATACCTGCTTTGTTTAGTGCGGTCTGCATTGATCAGTTTACTTTCGCTCTTACCGAACCGTTTTATGGATATTGGGAAACTAGGCTTTTGAGAATGCTAAAGGTGATCTTCATAAAATTGGCTCGGATACTAAGACGTAGGGTGTGGGGTTGAGATTTTCTCGTTTGAGGCAAAATGAACTTTGTATCTTAATACATTGATGTGTTTTTTCACTATCATTGTCGTGTTTAAAGGAAGTATTTAAAGTTAATACTTTATTTCCGCATGATAATAAAATTGATATTTACTATACATTGAGTGGACAGTCAATCTCGCCGCCACACTAACCAAACAACATCAATTCTGAACGAATCACTCACCTGCCATCAGCACAAATATTTGCCATCTGACCGCCAAAGCAGAAATATTTCGTAATTTTATCATTGTATGACAGATTAATTAATTCATCAGTTTTAATACTATTTATGATTAACATTTCAATCATATTACCTGAAATGATTGACAGAGGTTTACCCACAAATTACCAGATACAATATCGGCTAATAGTGAAAAGAGCGAAGCTACAAATACGTTTTATATCATCAGCCTTTAAGTGGCCACTGCTGATCAAAGGCCTCTTCTCACACGGAGAAGGTTTGTGCATTTATCACCACGTTTGCTCAATGCGGGTTGGCAATTTCAAACCTATAATTAAAGATAATAAGCGGTAAGTTTAATTAACTAAAAATAACCGTTTACTCGCGTAAATATACTGAGCAAAGCTCTTCATCATGTAGGCTGCGTGACGTCGCCTCGTCTGCCCACGTTGCTCATGAGGAAGAGTCCTTCTGTGACTCGAAACTAGTTGAGCTTTTCTCAATATATTTACGTGAGTAAACTCATGTTTTTAGTTAATTTAGAATGTGACACGATAGTTATCATAAAAATAAGATAAAGTTAATACAAGATTCGTCGTAACACGTGATGAATCAGTCGTTAACACAAATATTTGCCTTTCATCACGCATTCAGAAAATGTTAGATATAAAACCGGGAGGGCAGATTAATTAGTGTGTCACAAGGTTTACATAGCACGTTGGGTGTCTGGTGGGACGAAATTAATCAAGCAGTGATCCGACACATTATCTCAGTTCAGATGACTTGAACCCTTGCCAGGTAGAGCCAGGAAATAAGCGGGAAGCGCTTTATTTTATTGTATTTCTAGACGACTTGAATTGATGCAGCGCTTTGGTGACTATGTTGTAAGAATGCGTTGAGTTCTAGTGATGTTAGATTACATCTCTTCTTGTTACTTGTCTGTTATTAATACTAAATGCCTCAAAAAACCTAAACCTCACAGTAATGATATCAACGTTTATTGAAACATATCCGAAAGCTTTAATCGGTTTTTGTCAGAACCCTGTGTTTCATTTACATTTCAAACTACTCATAATCAAAGAAAAATAAAATATAAATTCCCTCCATTATGCATTACTGTCACTTTTATTTTTCTTTGTTTTATAGTATGTAAGTTGAAAATATTTATTTATTACTTAGTCAAGTTTTTATTTAATGTAGATTTATTTCTTCTTATTAAGAGGATTTCAATAATCTCATAATCATAATTGCAAACGATCAGACAAAACACCAATACTAGTATCACACAATATAAATAAATACTGAACGCGCACAAAAACGACAAAAACATTCCCAACACTTTCCACCATCGCCCGCTGTTTCAAAGGCCCCATCCCAAGATCACAGTTACAAGAGTTAACGCACGGGTCGTCTTTAACAAGAATTGAACAGTGAACAGGCTGTCGGACATGTTTCTCGGCCGCCATCGCCACTGACACTAATTGAGACGTTCTTCATTAAGTACATTTCTCGTTATAATTAAAGGAAGCCTGTCCCGAACAATGATGAACTAAAAAGCTTTAAATTTTATGGCTGAAGAACAAATATTATGTACAAAAAGGCTTAAAAGACATAACTTACATTATTGTATTTTATGGTATAGGGGGCCGACGAATAGACAAATTACTGGATAAGTTTTTAATGGTATAAGCCACCCGGTAAGCAATCGCCGCCGTCCATGGACACTGAAACACCAAAAGCGTTACAAATGCGTTGCCGGCCTTTTGGGGTTAGGAATTTAATGTTTTCTAGTAAATTGGGGTTTGGAAATAATGGGCTAATTGGGCCTCCGTTAACCACATCCACGAAACAAAACACAACGCAACCGTTGTTTCACGTTAGTTTTTGTGAGGCCGTGGTATCACTCCGGTCAAGCCGGTAACCGATCAGCGCCGCCCATAAACACCCGAACTTCCAAAAATATCGAAACAAGTGTATTGGTGGCCTTTGTTTTTCACCAACTACAAACTTTCCGCTCATATTTTCTAATCACAAAAAGTTTACATTGCTTTAGACACTTCCTACTACATATCTCCAGACATAAACATCTTCAAATCAATACTTACTGCTTCAAATAAAAAAATATGATATAACAATTTGATCAGTTGACTTATTGGTAGACAATACATTGAGTGAGTTCATCCTTTTACCGACATCTCACCGAATAACGCTCTTATAAAGGAGAACAATATTTTGTGTTAAGTGACACGATTCGTATTGACAGTGATCTGTCTCCACTTCTAACAATAAAATAAAATACTCGCTGCCGTTTGGGAATTATATTGTTTCATTCTGTATTTCTGTGCCCAGCTGGTGAACAGTATCTTTTGGTATGTTTGGTGCTATGAAGAGTATTTGGAGATTATTTGTTTAAATATGAAGGTTGTAACGCTTTTAGGCTTTTGTTAGTTTTTGTGTTTTAACTCAGGTCCCTGTCTAGAACAAATTTGGTTCCAGCTTTAACAAACATTTATAAAAAGTTACTCCTAACAAAATTACTAAATACTTGTATACACACTAAATTATATTAAATTTCTCTTATTACTACCAACTATGTATACTAAATTACTCCTAACTTATTTTGTCACAAGGATGTGATTAAAGAAATAATATCAGAATATTAAAATAGAAGACAATGTGATTACGCATATGCATTTCCTTAAAAAGTCCATTATTTCATTAACTATTATTACTCATCTGCCAAACATTTTATAACAACTAGCGTAAAGTTTACGTAACAGCAAAAAAACCCAAAACAAACCACACCCAAATCTAGTTAGGGAAGTTCCAAATACACCTTGGAAGTGTTTGGAAGACATTTAGTTCCCCAAGGTGTCGTTCAAGTGACAGATTCACATCGAAAGGCCGCGAATAAATTTAGAATTTTTCGGCTCGATCGATCAATCGGCAAATTCTTTACATTTAGTTCTTTACGTAAGTAATCGAGAACCCTGGATTATTGGATATCTGACACGAGTAACGCACTCGTTGAATGATTGGCCAGTCTGTAATCGTTAATGCTACTTAATATTTTATGTAACATTTAACATTTACTGAACGTTTCTTTTGGGTCTAACATTCAGAGCAACGTCACGCCTTTTATCCGCGAAAGGGTAGGCAGAGGTGCACATTACGGCACGTAGTGCAACTGTACAATGTGCACCCACTTTTCACAATTTATGTTGTAAGTCCCATGTAATAGGTGGTGAGCCTATTGCGATATACCGGGCACATTTCCAGACTCCGTGCTACCACTGAGAAATTTTCGAATAACCGAAAAAAGCCCAGTAATATTCTAGTCTAACATTCAATTTACTATATTTTTGTAATAACTATCGTGAGACATACTAAATTAACTAAAAATAACTAGTTTCGAGTCACAGAGGGACTCTTCATCATGAGCAGTGTGCGCAGACGCGGCGACGTCGCGCAGCCTACTGAAGAGTCCCTCTGTGACTCGTTACTAGTATAGCTTTTCTACATTAATTTACGTGAGTAAACCGTGATTTTTAGTTAATTCAATTTACTTCTAAACTTAGCGTAATCTTTTTATCTGAGTAAAGTCGTTGAAAAGTTTAAAGTCTATGTTTTTGTTGTCATTAACCAAGATTGAAATTGAAACATCACTTGTAAATAACCCATCATCAAAATACACTACATTTCAATCTCCACAAATACGTTTAATCATTAGAACAATAATCACGCCAGCCTCGCACCACATAATCCGGCCGCATAAGAACAAAAGATTCTATTTCTCGTATTAAACCCTATCTGTAATCAGCGCACGTTCGCTCCCGTCCCATTGCTTAATTTACAAATGTAATTAAACTCAACTCGCTTAAGAAAAAAGGCGAAGGGTGATTTCTCACGTTGGAGGTAAGGTGAGGGTGATTCTTTTGTACAAAACCTCTGATAAGTTAATCGGGTAACAAAAATAAGCGGTTCTATGTGACCCGCTTTAGAAAAAGGTGTTAATTTTTACCTTAGCGTTTAGTTTCTTTAATTGTTGAGATTTTTTTCAACTTCTTGTCTGAACTGTCTTCTTTTGTAAATCTGTTCAAAATATTCTCTAGTTAACTTAATAAAGAAGCCATTAATTCCTTAATAATTTGAAAGATTATCTTAAAATATCGATGTTGGTATATGGAGGTAAATACACGTAGCAACACATTTGTGTAAATGTATAAATGCGTATAATTTGTAATCAATATTCTGCTTAAATTCCCAAGGGATTCTATAACGATCCAAATGCTAATATAACTTTACAAGATTTTCAAATTAGATCGTTAACATAAACCGCTGGACAACAGCGTCAAACGATGTATAAAAGCCATTTGCTGCGAACATTCTCGAAACAAACCGGCCGTAACAAGTTCATTAACTCTGCGCACGTTATAAAAATAATTTAATAAGAACATGAAGATCATTTGCATAGTTATACGTTAAAGACACGCCCGGATATTGAAAAACAAAGAGACACGTTCAAGCAACAAAAGTTACGGATATTAACATCTCCATCGAACATGGCGTCACATTTAATCCTTTGTGGAAAACTCAAGTAATCCATTACCTTATTAATGAAACTCATTACGGAATTACGAGAGAATATATCAAGTTTGATGTAGAAGTTGCAAGTTACGCAGCCGGATCAATTATGGAGTTGTTTTAAAAGGTAATTTGTTAGTACGCGGCTCGCGGTGATGTGGGTTCCGCCTTATTACTTATTTATATCATGGCTGCACGCCCACGTGTGACCTAGACACTAATCTAATTATTGATGACACTCGGTGTTAAAACTTTTAGTTGTATACCTACCTCTAAATTGATACTAATCTCAACATACATCTTTCATACCAAAATCACCTAAAAGCATGAAAATTCTTGGCTTCTAAAGACTTCATACCCCTGTAATCCAATCCTTCTTCTTTAATCAAAATAAACAACCTTATCTCCGTTGACAAACAGCGCATTCATCAAAAGGCAAAGGCTTCAAGTAAAAATGTACGCATATTCCAGCAAAAATAATATCGTCGTTGGCAAAAGTATGCGTACAGAGTGCACCGTTTCATAACATCTCAACAAACACACCTGTACGAATGAATAAAATAAGAAAATTCCGCGCGAAAACGTTCCCACACCGAATATTTAAAATTTCCCAAGCCCCAGTCGCTGCGAAAGCGTAGCGCTTAATCAAAAATAACGCAGCAACAAAATTCAATAAGAGCGACTCATAAAACACGTTAAAATGAAAAATATTAAATTCCAGAGACAAAAAATATATATTATTCGTTTTGCGAGGGCATAAATAATTTAATTTTAAGCGCGCAAAAGTTTGTGCGAAGACGTTGACTTAAAAATGCGGTCTGTGTGTGGATAAACTGGGATAAATCAGTTCTTTTTTTTAAATAATCAACATTTTATCACGTTATTCGTAGGATAATTCGCTCGGGAAACTTCTTTATTTCCGCGAGGTGTCTTGACTTGCTACCGTTAAAGAAGGAGTAAAATTGAAGCATCTTATAACTTGTAAAGATTTATACACTACGTTATAGATGATAAAAACCGCGATATTTCATTTTAGTGCCGCGTTTTATCGCAGTGTTTACATAAATGGATTAATTGAAACGGAATTTGGCCGCCTCGCTTTTTAGTTCGATGTTTTATTTACACGTCATTAGATTAAAAGTTTACATATATTAAAAATAACGGGAATAACGATGAAAATGGAAAAACAGAAATCTATGGCGCGTGAAAAAGTGGATACAATTGTACTAAATAAAATAGTTTTAGTAAAAAGTGCAGTTCGCAACAACTTCTAAAACAAATACAGAGAAGTGGTTGACCAAACTCTTAGGGGGAGTGCAGTTATAACTCTTCCGCAAGGACTCGCGAAGACTGACGCTAAGCTCTCGAAACTTACGCTAGATGATATCAGCCCTCGTTTTGTTTTCAGAGGAGCACTAGAGACTTACTACTGTTCTAAATGGCGCTATCCGTTGAGCCGGTAAGACCAATTCATGTCTAAACTAGCTGAGTAAAACTTAGGAGCTTAGAACAAAATAATATCAAACTTCTAGGTAAATGATAATCCTATAATATAGATGGCGCTTTAATCAAAGCTCGAGGGAGCGTAAAGGGAAATATAGGTAATCATAACTTGAACGCACTGAATACTAAAAGGGGAAGGAACATTTAAAACCGTAAAATAATTCCAATGGCCATGTTCCCCTAAACGGACCCGAGGCAATGAACATAAATATTTTAATTCCTCACGGCGCGGCGCCAGTGTTGCAAGCTAATAAAATAACGGATTGTGGCTACACGGAAAAATAAATTATTAGATTTACCGACTTTGGTACTTTTCGCGGTTGGAGTTACATTTTGCGCGGCGCATACGTTTGTAAGTAGGAAAGGGGTGTGTTGCCAATTTACTGTCGCAGGGGTCAAGTTTTACAAATAAAACCCAGGATTGAAAAAAGAAATAAAATTGAAAATGTGCAGTTTTACAATTTGAGTGTTGATTTTTTGTTTCGGTAATTATGAAATCACAGATAAACCCCCAAAGTTAGTGGTAATCAGGAAAAAAGGATAACTAAATCCTAAGTTGTACAATCTAAATTTTAGTTAGTTTATTTTTTATCCTTCTAAAGATCGATTGGTCCTTACAATTATGTGTATGTGATCTACAAAACATGGGTGAAGTCACGGGAGGAATTTTACTAGAATGTAAATGTGGTAGTGTAGATTATTCTAAACATCGATTGATCTCAGTGTGTGTCTAGTCGCTTCTTCTAATCCCTTTAAAAGGTTGTACACAGACATGTGCTAATACCGCGTGACGTTCGCGAGTAATTAACGTATTATGTCACAGATTAACTATCTTCCGTAAAACGAGACGCATTAGCATGATTGTCATCTATAGTTTTTTAGGGAACAGAGAGTAGGTTTCCTAAGAAAAGGAGGATGCTCCGAGCAAGCGAGGTGATTATGCCTGGTAGGCTATCTGCCCTACTGTTCTTCGTTAGAATTTGCTATCCATGTTTATTTGCATGTAAACTTCATATGTGCGATGTGGAATCCGTTGATTTTTGTTCATCGGTCGCACGGAGTCACGAGTGGCACTATATTAATGTCGGGTTATATAAAACATTGTGCTTTTTCTAAGAGAAAATAAAAGAAAAGAACCACGATTAGCACTACTGCAAACGCTAGAACCGTTTCTGAAGCCTACCTACGTGAAGAAAAAATCTGATGTATAATTTTCCAGAGGCTAATTTGACCATGAGACTATCCCGAGTAAGATAATAAATAGAGAATTATCAAAGACACTGCTATGAGTTCAGTTTTTATTTTCATCGTACGAAATAATGGCATGTGGCAAGCGGCAAAGCATTTAAAACAGTTATAGCAAAGCCAGTGAGGTCAACAAAGTCTTGTTATTTGGTAAATAATTAATTATTTGATGAATTAATTTATTTAACGACACACGTCTAAGGTGTATAACCAATAGGCTCTTATATTACAAAACCACACTCCACAAACAGTAGTAAAACATTTGAACACAAAACTCATGTAACTAAAACTTATACCAATATCCTATACTACCTAAGTATTACCTACGCAAAAACTTTTTTAAAGGGGAAAAAACACACGCATTTATTTGGCAAGTTTTTGTGTATCCCGGCGGTGTAAGTCGAGCTAGTATAAGACTTTCCCACCCTATCCACAAGGGTGTTTCATCGCACATCAATCTACAACGTGTTTGACAGATCTGTTCGTGTATCATATTCTTTTACACGTTTGGGATTCTTCTATGTTTGAGCTACGTACTTGTCTAGACGAAGTTGGTTGTTTGATGTTTCGTATGTTTACTCCAAAGTGAGTAGATATTTCTTTTTTGTTCTGTAAATGTCGTCTTCTTTCGTTCAGTGTAATATGTAGCTACCCGTGTATGTACCTATACCTAGTGATATCCTATCAGATAAGATTTACAAAACAGTAATTTCTTTTATAAAGAAAATCCCAGGAATGTCTCCGATAAAAGTGATTAAGTTATGAACTGTTTTATCTAAGTAAGTCACACCATTTTCAAAACAATTTTTTTCTAGCTTCGTTGTAATGGCTAGGTTGTAAATAGCGAGTCTGGTTTCACACATCAAACTAGCACATCTGCGGCAAAACCAGAAAAATATTAAAAAAAAAAACAATTCGCGGCTGAATATCGCAATATCGCGGCTACGAAAAAAAAATGGCGCCGCTCGAACCATAAAACAGTTTCAAAATGTCGGTCAGTGAATACGACATATGGTTTACGAGCGAGCCAGGTGTCACACGGGTTACGGTGGCGATATAAAATTGATCTAATCTTCGTAACGTGGCGAAACGTTACCGTAAAACCTTGTAGGATGCTCAGGTCATACTTATTAGTGCTTGGAGACGTGGCCTTTGGAAAATATGTCCTATTTCAGAGCTTCGCTAAACGATACATGATGTTTATAACCTCACTTTAGTTATTAGTAAGTCGTAACTTTTTTTATTTGGCACATTACAAAAAGGATATTTTTTGAAGAAATCTTATTTGACACACAAATTCGGATTAGATAGATAATTTGGTACATACGGTAAGTATATAGGTACTTACCTATGTGCCCATGAACATTTTGTTTACCATGAAATACTCCTATAACTATAACAGATTGTCATGTTTTTGATGTTTTACGTATTGTCTAGTAAGATACTACAAGACGGTTCTTATATTATGTATCTGTACCTAAGGTATATCTGTTATGTACCGAAAGTTGACTGTAGCTAAGTAGGTAATAGTCCAAAATCCTTGAAAAACTTGTACACCACCAACTTAGTATGTTCCTATTTAAACACAACCTCCTCAGTCCCTATCAGTCTGGCTTTCGGCGAGGTCATAGCACTACCACGGCCCTCGTAAATATTACGGACGACATCAGGTCGGGCATGGAGATGGGGAAGTTAACGGTACTTGTACTACTGGATTTTAGCAATGCCTTTAATACTGTTGACTTCGACATTCTGCTTGGCGTGCTCAGCTCTCTTAACGTATCTCCATCGGTGATTGACTGGCTTCGTAGTTACCTGTTTGGCCGCCGGCAGCGTGTGCACTTTGGGGACACCCACTCTTCATGGTGTCACACTGCTGTCGGCGTACCTCAGGGTGGCGTTTTATCTCCTTTACTTTTCGCGCTATTCATTAATTCTATCTCTCTAGGTCTTTCTTCTTCCTACCATCTTTATGCGGATGATCTCCAAATTTACACTCAAGCCACTCTCGAACAATTGCCGGAAGCCATTGCTTTGGTAAATCGGGATTTGTCTTGTTTGAGCGACTGGAGCATTAACTTTGGACTGCAAATCAATCCATCCAAAACGCAAATGACCGTCATTGGTAATGCGCGTACTGTTTCCAAAATTGATTGGACAAGTCTTCCTCAGGTTTCTTTCTTAAATACAACTATTCCTTTCTCTCGAGAAGTCAAGAACCTGGGGATTTTCTTGGACAGTTCTCTCTCTTGGACTAAGCAGTTAGAGATGGTCAGTCGCAAGTTATTTGCTTCTGCTGGCTCTCTTAGACGGTTCCGTAATTTCTTGCCCACTGCTACCAAAATTACACTTGCTCAATCCCTTCTTCTGCCTATTCTCGACTATGCGGATGTCAGCTATCTCGATCTGTCCCAAGAACAACTGGATAAGCTTGAGCGACTTCAAAATCTTTCCATCAGATTCATATTTGGTCTTCGCAAATATGATCATGTAACCGAATTCCGTAATAAGCTCAAATGGCTTCCTATTCGACTTCGCCGGAACTCTCATATTCTTTATTTGCTATACAACATTCTTTTTAATCCTTCAACCCCTTTTTATTTAAAAGAGCGTTTTCAGTTTCTCGGTGACTCACATTCGAGGTCCCTGAGGTCGTCGGAAAATCTTACACTATGCATTCCTATGCATTCGTCTTCCTTCTTCGATAAGTCTTTTACTATACAAGCAGCTCGGTTGTGGAATGGCTTACCTATTGAGGTTAGGCGTGCCAAAACCTTATGTCAATTTAAAAACCTTGTGAAGGAGTACTTTCTCTCTATGTAAGTCTGTTTCTCCTTTCATTGTTTTCAGTACACACTCAAACACACACACACACACACACACACACACACACACACACACACACACACACACACACGCGCGCGCGCGCGCGCAACTCAATATTTTATGTATGTATATATGTATGTATTTAGTATATTGCTAGTGTTTTTTCTTTTTGTACACACATCTACCCCTTATCTGTTTTCTTTTTAATTTGTTCCATCCAAAGGTTGTCTGGAAGAAATCACCATTGCGTGATAAGACCGCCCATTGTACGCATTTTACTTAAAATGTATGTAACCTAGGCTACTTAAATGTGTACAATAAAGCATATATAAATAAATAAATAAATAATAGGTAAGAGCCTACGATCCTTAACTTAAATTATGAACGTGGCAAGAAAAATACTTGTTCCAATGATTTATTTTACCGTTCCAATTGTTCCGAATAATGTTCGACAACTATTCGGTAGCGCGATAGAGCCGAATTCCTAGAGGAAGAAAACTCTCCGCTACTCCAGGAGCCGGGAATTGTTATTTCAAATATCTTAAGCCATCCAACATTGTTTTGTTACTTATAGGCACAGCTTGCAACTATTGTTTTAAGTAAAATTTGTTAAATTATCACTAAATCATATTTACCTATACATTAATATGGGTGAGTAAGAAAAATTTGTCTCTTTGCTAAATTAGAGATGCGTAAAACACTAAGAGATCTGTACCACTCTCATGCTTTCTATGATCTGAATGTATTCAGCTACCTTTTATCGTTAATTAGCACTATAATTAAACATCTAGTTGCTACCAACAACAAGGAAAATATATGACTCAACACATCAACATTAGGAAAAGAATATCTTTCAAATAAAACGATTAAAAAACAGCATCTTACAAACGAGCTCCCGGCCTAAGAATCCAGGTGGCAGGATATCAGTTAAAATACGTGGCAGTTTTAATTACGCCGGTCTATCGGCATTCCGGTCGGCATCCGACACCGGATTGCTTCCGACCTTTATAGGAATCCGTTCCATTAGCCGGGAAACTTGCCGGATTCTTTAGTGAGTCTCCGGACTGCGAATCCATGTTGAATTTCTGTTCATTTTCTTATTAACGTGTCGTTCATTGATTTAATTGATTAGCCGATATTGTGATTTATTAGCTGGTGGATTTAAGTTGGTAGGTAGGTGTTGATTAATAAGTAAAGAATGCTTTGTGATTTTAATTATTTAATGAAGGTAACGGATCTGTGTTCTGTATTAACTACCTACGAGAAAATTCTGGAATTAATTCAATGTGTAATTATATTCCTTGAGTGCTGATACTGAGATACTTTACCTTGAGTATTTTCTATGTTGTTATCATAGGATAATCATACATAATCTAACAACAGTAATTACCTACGTACACTATGGCTGCGATGTTCTGCTAGCCCAACTCGTACAGTTTAGCACACGACATTTTCTCATTTTTAATACAAAGTCGCTAACGCTATGCGTATATTGACTCAATCTACATAATATGAACCTGACTGGTTCAGCATCATCAAACATTTCACTAACATTGAGTTTCAGAAGTATTTCTTTATCTATTTGAAATACTTAAACTCTTAGTATAACTTGCACTGAGATTCGTTTAAGGTACACTAGACATATTCAACGACTAGCTACTCCCGCTCTGCTCGGCACATTTTGATTGTAGCGTGATTTTTTATAGCCTATAACTTTCCTCGATAAATAGACTCACACATATTTGTGATTAAAGCCTAAATGTACGGAATTTAAGTGGACTGCTTTCACACGGGAACCCAGAACCTACCCACTCACAAACTGATATAGCATAAAGTACCTACTGACGTGTTAATGCTGCATCTCGTACGCTGTTTGATTGTGCCATCATTTTCAAGGAGCCTTCTTCTTCCCCGGGCGCAATAGTACATTTAACAGTGTCCTACAAAATCTGCAACGCCGCGGCGTCTTAAGTTTACTTTAGCTATGTACTGTGAACGCTTACCATCAGGCTTACAACGCTTGCGTTGTTTAGTCGTTGTGAGTGACGTTACCGGATCTCTAACCCCCAAACGGCCAGCAACCCACTTGTAACGGTTCTGGTATTTCGGGTGTTCAGGGACGGGCGGCGCCGATTGCTTACCATCAGATGCTTAGTAACATTTGCTCGTATACCGGCTTGTATACCGTTTGGAGCATCTGCTCGTATACCGACTTATCTCATAAAAATAAATTAAACACGTCAAAAAATGTAATTTAATTTTTAATAAAATTTAGAAGATACACAGATCACACAATTCCTTTTTCAAATGCACAAGCTTGCAAATGTTTTGAAGTGACAAATAAAAAATATTTATTTTGTTTATTAAATAAACTTCATGATGATTCCTACAAAGTTTGCATTCAGTGTCACTTTTTTTATTAAAAATATTTTACTTAATTGCTTTTTATTTCACTTGTAAGAGGTAGCAGTTAGTAAAACACATGTAGGTACTTCAGTAATAAGATAAAATATTGTCAAAATCAACAATTTGTACGTAAAAGTATTACAACATTCGGAGATTTTGAATCCCCGTACAAAACTAAACAAAAAAAAATATTGCAATCATAAACAACAGTTAATAACAGCCTGAACAGAGAACAGTAGTAAAATTATCTCAAAGTAAATGTACCTGCTGGTACCACCAGATTTACCGAAGACTAAATCGACGAGGGAATAATGAGGACCAAGTTATACGGAACACCGCAAGTCAATTAATGGAGTTCATACGCTTTGTTTCACTTCTGTTATTGTAATTCTCACGAACGAATCAAGACAGACCAACTTTAGAACATTTTAACTCACAGTATTGTATCGGTATTTGAAGAAACAATGAAAGTTATGGCAAATAAAAATTATTAAACTTACGTAAAGATTACGATTCAAACATTCTGCGGCGGTAGTTATAACAAGCTTTTGTATAACTTACTTGACAAATTAAATGTATAAGATACAACACAGCACAAACAAAAGAGCTAGGCTCCAGATAATAAGCGACTTACAAAAATCACTTTTATATAAACTTTGTACAACCAGAAATTGCTTTAGTTAGCCGCGTAATGTTTTATAAATCTCGCAGAAGGATCGGACACCCCAGCGACCCATTTCGGCATCCAATAATACGGAGTAAATACATGCTGCCCGGGGAAGGACTTCTCAAACACGTAGCGGTAATATTTTGACTCTGCTGTCTTCGGCTGTACTCCTGGATATACGGCATTCTCCTCTATTGACCTTTCAGCTATTATATCCCCGATAACAGTAAACAATGACTTCTTTACGGAGGCCACGCCGTCGCTGAAGGCCTCTTTGTGACGCCACAAAATGGTGTCTGGCAACAATCCACTTTTTGCGAAACTGTTCCTAAGTAAATGTTTCTCTATGCCGTTTTGGGGTTGCCTCAGTTTCGGGTCAAGGCTGAGATAGTGGTGAGTAAACTGAATATCTAAGAACGGTACACGGAGCTCCAAACTGAATGCACTAGTCGTTCGGTCCGCTCGGAGACCGTCGTACAAGTAAATATCGGAGAGTAAACGCAAGCTCTCTTCATGTGCTACGTTTTCGGAAGGAGCATCCCTAAAGTAAATGTAGCCTTGTGCTAATTCATCTGCTCCCTCCCCACTGAATACCACAGTAGTGTTAGTCTTTTCCTTGATATACTTCGATAGCAAATACATAGGTAAACTAGCGCGAATCGTAGTAATGTCAAACGATTCTAAGTGATAGATTACGTTGTCCAGTGCCTGCTTTACATCGTTTTCGTCAAATTGTACTTCATGGTGTTCAGTTCCCAAGTAATCGGCGACGGAGCGAGCCGCGATTAAATCTGGTGAGTCACCCATTCCGATAGCGAATGTTTGTATTTTATATGGCAAGTTGTGTTTTTTAGCAAGTTTTACAACTAGAGAGGCAATAAGTGAGGAATCTAAGCCACCACTAAGTAAACATCCTATACGTCTGTCTGACATCAATCTCTTTTCACACGCTGCTTCTAAGAGATAAGCTGTCTTCTCTTCTATACTCTTGCCTTCTAGCTCTGACTCCGGAACATACGGTATAAAGTTTGGCGGCATGCCGGGCGACGTGTATCGCTCAATAAAATCAAGTTTGACTTTGCCATCCTCCAATATACTCCACTGGGCATAGTGACCAGGTGGGAATTGTCTTAACGTGGCACTACCATTGCCGTTTTGTTTTAACTTTATCAGACCTTTGCCTTCTGAAGAGATTCCTAAGACACCTCTTTCCGCGTCCCAATATTCGAAGAGCGGGCGGACACCATACGGATCACGAGCAACACAAATTTTCTTTTTCTCTCCATCCATTAGACAAAATGCGAATACACCATCTAGATTCTTTACAGTTTTCTGGAAGCCAAAGTTGTGATACAGATGCGTAATAGCCTCCACATCACACTTTGTTTCATACGGAAACTTGAATTGTGTTTGTAAACGTTTATAGTTGTAGATTTCTCCGTTACAAATGAGGTTTGTACGAGGATAGAGATGTAATCTCATCGGTTGCATACCGTGAAGTCCGTCAACAATAGCCAGTCGTCGGAAGCCAAATATCGCAAATGGTTCTCGAGCATCGGCCTCGAATCGCCATGCGTCGGGGCCGCGGTGTCGAATTGTCACGAAACTCTCCGTACATAGTGGACATAAGTCTTCACTTACACCAAACAATGCCCATATTCCGCACATTTTGAATCTGAAATAAAAAAGTAAGTTGTATAAGTAATCAAATTCGTGTGTTCTTATTTGTACAATGATATTCTCAAAAGTCATCTGTGCTCGAATGTTGTTCGAACCGTTTACGCTGAATTTGGGTCACTAGTTCTAAGAACACGCACAAAAAAATAAGTTGAGTACACAAAACAACGACCTTTCGGCATCAACTCCTCCCGTTTGCGAACAAATATCATTAAGCAAATTCCCTGTCATTATCCTGTCAACACAAAACAGTGAGACTTTACCTGGTAACGGCTATCAAATTACTAAGTCAATGGACAGGAAATTATTCAAGGCGATTACCTACTTTTTTACGACGTATTATGCAGTGGAAAGGCTAAAGAAGTTTTAATGAAGTCCTGTACACTAGCTAATAAACTAACTTCGAGAAAGTTGTAAACAAGTCTTCTTTTTTTTGCAACAAGAACGAGTTTATGGATTTTAGCGTTAATAGTCTAGTACACAAAAAGTTAGCCGTACTACTCTCGATTAAGAAAATGCAAGGAAGCGTTGCATAATTTTGCTTGTGAATTAGGCTGCACTTGGGACAAAAGGTCCAAAAATATGTCTAATAGAAGTGGACAAACAATTCAAAGATCAATTTTCAAAGGTTCGTCCACAAAACCCGAAGATTGCATTAGTTTTACAATGAAGCGAGAACCGATAACTTATAGAGTTAATTAAGCAACCGAATTTAACTTGAAACTTAAACCATTAACGAGAGCATTAGGATAAGGATGAGTCGGCTAACTCTGAGTTACTAAACGTTCACTTTAAAAGCATTGATTCACTTTAACAAAGAGCCCAACTGTGTATTTTGTTACCGCAAATTGAAATAAGTGTGGGACGTGGATTGTTTGCTATTAATTTCTATCAGGGGCGGAATGTTAAACAGAATTTAGAACTATAACTACATATTCTACAAGTAATAGGAACCTACAGTAAACCGATGCGAATAAATTTTACCGTCGCCTTTCCGTAGACAATGAAATTGTAATTGACATTTAATGTGATTCTTTGATTCGTCATCGTTGTCCAATTTATATAGCCACTTAATGTAGCCCCTTTATTACAATAACGATGAGAATCATAATAACCTTTATTAATAAATAAACCAATCTATCAAAAAGTAATTGACAAAGACTTGCTCACCAGCAAATCTGGTCCAATTCCAGGATAATAAATTTGAAACAACAATAACGTCGAATCTCCATACTAACTTAAATTGCCAATTCTAAATTCATCACGGATTATTATTTAAGCAACAAATCTATTAATCTGAGCCTACGGGAGTGGAATACATAAATCAATTAACCCTGACAAGACGGGCCGTGTTGAGGCCGCCAGCCCATTTCGGGGACCAGTACCCTATTTTGGCGACACTGTTCCCCAGGGGCGTTGAATCGTCTCCAGTTTAATTCAAATATTACTTGTGGAATTGAAGTGTCGGTTGGGCCACTAGATTCGGGAGTTAAATACGTCCGAATTCTATTATCAAATTGGGTTACACTCGGCCAGTGACGTTGATTTGAATCAGGAGTGCCGCTCCAGAAAAGTCTGACCGACGGTCCTATTCATCATCGGATTATCTTGCCTATTAACTGCCTATTGAAACTGCTTTACACAATATCGCCGTTTCAGACAGCGATGTCTTTCTACTTGCGCTGTTTATTAACCGTTTTTATCAATTATAAAGATTATTACTGTCTGCAGAAAAAAAAACACGTAATTATAACAATGATATCATTTTCGGTAAATACCTAAATGTTTACGAGAAACAACAAAATTGCATTATTATCGACATGGCTAGATAAAAATAATCTACACTTAAATAAAGTGGGTCATTGTTACATAATTTTATTCATTAACAAAACAAGGTCATATTAATTGTCACACACATGGACATTGTTTTAATATATTATGTGATGTAACATTAGGAGCTGACGGCATGCTGTATCCTCCTCTCTAGTTACATTACAACAAGTTAAACCTATTAGGGTGTTGTCCACCAGAGATGTGCTACGCTACGTTGCTGTGGATGCGTTTGGCTTCCACCAATCATATTCATTGACACACATAGCTTAGCACTGGTGGAAACTGACTCAGCTAAGCTATATTTTTATTATGGAAAGATATATGCTATGGATGACTTCCCTACTATCGATACATCGCATACTCGAGCTGCGCATCTTACTCGCACAGCTACATAACTTAGTATCGGTGGAAACGGTCACATAGTTTCACAGCGTAGCTATTACATCTTCGTAGCATAGCTACATAGCACGTCTCCGGTGGAAAAGCAAACTAAACCTTTTAGACGGGCCACTAGACAAACACAGACAGTTGAATCAGGTGTTGTTCCATCAATAACTTATTGCGAACATATATTTTTTTTCATACATATAACTAGATCCGTTACACCTACCAAATCTGTTTGAACTGACTATTAATCTTGTATAGAATACGTTATTGAACAAGTTATAATTTTTTTTTAATTTAATTTCGGTTTTGTTAGCCGACCGATTTTGTGGGCCCAATTAAAATGAACGAAATCAATTTGCATAATTATTTGTAAAACGCACCAAGACATAACGAAATTAAACCAACACTCCAACACTTTTTTATAATCTGTATTTAAATGCGGTGATGTTATCTACAGTTTACAATGACCACACAAATACAAATAAAATCGTGACTAAATATTATAACTAGCTACTTCCGCGCGGTTTCACCAGCTCTGCTCGAATTTGTACAATTTATCACTCACTGCTCGGCTCCTTTTGGTCCTAGTGTGATTTTTGCCATATTGCCTTTCTCGACAAATGCACTATCCAACACAAAAACAATTATTCAGAAAATCCGGTGATAAGCGTGTTCAAACAAACTCTTTAACTTTATATATTAGTATAGATATAACTATATTGGTATAGAAGTATAGATAAAGTGATTTAATTTTATATAAAGGAGCCAATTCTATATTAATACTAGCTGAAATGGCAAACGTTGTTTTGCCTTTCTTTTAATAAAATAGAAAGTAGCCAATTCACAGACCTACTGAACACACATATAAAATTTGGTAAAAATCGGTAAAACCATTTCGGAGGAGTACGGTAACTAACATTGTGACATGGAAATTTTATATATTAGAAGATAACGTACGTACCAATTCACGATAGACAGACGTTAGATAATGGCCAGAAAGAAATAAACTAGTCCGGTGTATGGGATATATCTATAGACCGGTTGCAAAAATGTAACGCGTGCAAAGCTTTGTTATCGGCCAGTGACATTAGATCAACAAATTACTACTACACCTACATTATTTTTTTCTCGTTATTTTTTTTAATGAAACTTATCATCTACCTACAGCGGAATCTGGTTAAAACTAAGCTTTGACCTCTGGGTTAATGAATGATACTAGATTAGGGGAAAAGTAAGGACAAACGTTTACTAAAAAGTAAAAGTCTGAACCTGTTATTTTAAAATGTCCAAAAAATAGCAATAGTGGTAGATGACTAATTTTTAATTTAATGTCTGTCTTGTCTTAAAGATTATTTGAAAACATTAGACACGTACTTTTATTTACTTACGGAAACAAATACTTTCGGCGATGTACCGTACTGATTTGAAATATCGTCGTATGTCACTTCTATGTAGGTACGTTTTGTACGTAGAAATTACGTAATTGCTCGCATTCCTAAACTTTGATCTGTTTTTGATTTTTTCATTACGGAATAAATAGATTTTTAATTTTCTTAGCCCGTCATCATCTCTATTGTTAACCCTTATAAGTTCTTAAGTAGGCAATTATTAAATCAGAAATCGGTTTCGTATAAAGTTGTCATATTAAATTCGCGGTGTTGTATCGAATAAAAGAGACGTTGCATCGCCGGCCATGCGTAAACTTGTCAGTAATTTGTCGTGTACCAATCGAGGCACAATACAAGTTAGTGTCATCAGTTAATTTGTCTTCAATTGCGTTGGAGTTCGTCTTCAAAATGGTAAGTAGATATATTTCTTGAACACTATACTCCGTAATAATGTTAACTTTACTAAGAGTGTTATTAAGAGTGCTTTTGCACCACGCATGTGCTTCTAGCATGGCTTGAAACTAGGCAAGTACCTCGTCAAACAGTTACGTGAGTACCTAAGCCGGTAACATAATAATTAATTTAATATGTCTCACGAAAGTTATATATCAAATCTTGTAATTTGTTAACTCATGTATGAAATTGGTTAAGTCAATATGAAAAACGTCCCGAACAAAGTACAGAAATCGATCATTTTAGTAACTACAGTAAACATGATAAAATATCCAACATAATATCTTGAATTAAATGTGCATCGATAAGCCGTAACCGTCATGAATGAAATCAATTCACTGAAATTACATGTGTGAAATTGCGATAAACTTACAGAGCTACACAGGTAGGTTTCAAAAAGTAGGTAATTAAAATTAGGTATACAATTCAGGAAAAACCTAAAAACTTAGAGAATGTGGATAAAAATGAGTGGCGAATTCAATAAAATAATAAACGGCGATTTTTGTTTATGTATGATTAGCTTCTCCGGCGCGGTTTCACCCGCTCTGTTCGGCTTCTATTGATCGTTGGCATGAAGCTTTCCTCAATAAATGGACTATCCAACACAAAAATATTTTTTCAATTCGGACTAGTAGTTTCGAAGATTAACGTGTTCCAACTAACAAACAAACTCTTCAACTTTATATGTATGTATACGTATAACACGAAGATGAATACCGAAAGCATATCGGCAGGTCATCTCCCAATGAACATTATTTAAAAAAATCAACACCATAAAAACATAGCACACATCGTGTCTAACAGTAAAAAATACCAGTTCTTGAACAGTTAACATTTTTGTATTAGTTATTATAATATTTGTATTGGCGAACAGCGAACGATTAAAATTATTAGGTGTGCATTCAAATCAATCGATTTTGACGTCACCTTCGTCATGTTATTTCCCTCAAAATTACAGATAATTAAATGAAAATCCTCATAATCAAAAAGCGCCCTCTACGAGTTACAATGTGCACTTAACGTACGAAAAACGTAGATTCGTAAGAGAAAGCATTTTGCAAAAATGTTGATTTTCGCGCGAATTAAAAATTATAAACATGCTAATGTGGGATAATTAACTACGTATAACTAATTGAATGACTAAAACTACTTACTATTAGTACTCTCATGTACGTACATACATAGTATGCGTATATGCTGTGATTTACCTAGGTAATAGACTAAAAGATCCTTTGCACTATTACTTAAACACGTTGCTAGGCGGGTCCAGACATGTATCATTTGCCCGATCCGATCACCGTATCCGATCACCGTATCCGTATCTACGTTTGTATCAAGCCCCGTATCAAGTTTTGGACGCCTCCGATTTGCTCCGTATCCGTATCTTCACAATAGTCATGATCGCGTATCAAATTGCTTAGTTCAGTTTCTGCTCTCGATCAAACATGTCGTCGCAGTTGGTTGAAGTGTACGAGAATTTAGCAATTTCATGTGCCTGTTTTATTGTCATTCACAATATTCTAACTTCAAAACCAAAACTGAGACGATGGTGGCAAACGGAATTATTTAGAAACAGATACAGACTTGGAGGAAGAGCTTTGATGAGAGACCTAAGATTTCAACACATAATGACGCGTCCAGACTGACCCACGTCCGTATCTGTATCACCTTTGATGATCGGACAAAAACCGACATGACATGGCACGGGCCGTATCATAACAGCGTATCGAGATCGCGTATCATGATACGCGTATCATTCCCCGTCCACATATGCGATCATGATACGCGTCGACGATACGGATACGGTGATCGGATCGGGCAAATGATACATGTCTGGACCCGCCTTTGCTAGGCCACAGAATGGCTAGGCGCTACTTCGTTCGCGGCAAACCGCCAAAGTACTGCATGATGCAATGTATGCACACAGTTTCAAACATTTTGCCGCGCGAATAAAAATTAATTAATACTCATTTATGAAACAAAACACGAATAATAAAAACAAATTGATATTTATTGCCATTTTGGGTGCCAATATTTTTATAAAATTAACGATTTATATTTTTATTTAACTCTTTTAATTGGTTTAACGTAAACATAACCATGTAGTATTACTTTAATTAAAATCTTAAACGCATAGAACATTACCCATATTGCAGACTTGAAGATATTTATTTTTATTTTTAGAAAATCTGTTTTCGTGTGGCTCACGGAAAACTGTGGTAACGAAAATATCTACTAGATGACACTACTTGTATCGAAATCGTATAAGAATTTTATTGTGATATTAAAATGAATATTAACTTCATTTATAAAACAAATGACTGTTAATATTAATAACGTTGTTTCAGAAAAAAATAACAGCCGGTTAACATTTGCTTAATGATATTCGATGCTTGACAGATTACAACCTAAAATTGTTAACACAAAGGTAGTTATTGTGTTTGTAATATTACTTGTAGGTTACTTACCGGTATTAATACTGGATAAATAAATTATTTCCGTAATAACAACTTTACACGTCGACTAATCGGCTTTTTGGATGCCGCACCAGTACAACACGATGCGGTCGCCGTGTCAATTTGACATTTCCAATTAGAATGACAACACATTGACAGCTGTGTTTAGTTACTTGCTTGAGCCGGGAACTCGAGTCTTTTGGCTTCTGCGGTTCTGCGTATTATTTTTTATTTTAATTAGGTTATTCACTATTCACTTATCTTTCTGATTCTGTTATAAATCTTAATCTTTTATGATTTGTTGTGGAACACGAAAACCCGGATTAACGTGTTAGCGTGATTGTAGGTTTGTTATAACGAATAGAATTAATGAATGAGAATTAATGAATGAGACCCTCGCCATACTTACATCTAAAAACTTACTTTTGATAAAATGTTTTTATCTAAGTGTTCATGTGAATATTGTTCAGATTTGGTACTTAGGCATTTACAGGGCGGTAAAATCAGTACAATAGCGAAGCTCCACCGTACATAGACGTCGATACTTTAGGAACTAAAAACTAAGTACTTCCTTGTAAGCCCGTATATTCTATCCGAATTGGAAAGAACAACAAACCCACACGTGTAAAAAAAGAAACGAAACAACCGAAGTTTGCGGCAAGTTTACTGTCAGATGGGGGTAGTGATCTGTAAACGACAAAACTGTCCCCCCGGGAAGTCCGACTCACAACGCTACAAAGGATTGTGTAAAAGTAGAAGGTTAAAGTAACTGCATTGTTTGGAACTTCTAATAATTTTAGTTAAAATGGGGATATAGATACACTTCTACAGTTCTATCTAGCTAGGTTTACTTTGCTTGACAATAACAGGTACACTGCACGACGACGAGTACGACTGTTTTAATAGATCCTGATGCCTGAAAAAAGCCATGCGCAGGTAGATGTTACCCTTACCATACGATAATTAATTTCCAGGCTCTATAAATTTAATTTCCATTTCTCTAAAAATCTGACCAGGAAATGACTCTAAACGTCATCCTGACTATAAACGTAATACGAGTGATTAACTCTCTTTGAAGTTCGAACTACCTATAATGGGAAAAGCTATAGATAAAGAATCATAATAAACTATTTTTCGGTGCGATCACCGTAGGCTTGTCAACAAACGCTTCCCAAACACACGTAGATAAACATACAAGATAATTAGTTTTATGCTAAGGGTACCTATTTATAATACAGTGTATTGAGTATAATGACTCTTATAGATCTGTAGTTTCCTGTAAATATAAAATGTAATAAATTACATAAATACTTTACTAGATTGCAATGCAAATTACTGACTGCCTGTTGTTCGAATAGTCGGAAATGCAACCCTTCAAGTAAGGAGTAGGACAGAGTTAAAATATGATAATCTTTTAGAGAGAAATTCTCAGTATCGTAATAACAGTAATGAGACGTCACCGTCGTCTGAAATGTTAGAAGATTAGGTGGATAAAGCGCACTCCTACTTTCTCCTTCGGAAAAATAATAAGTGAAATGTCAATTGGCTTAACAAGTACTACCTATATCAATTTCAAACCAAAGGCTGCGGCCATGAGCATACTATCTCTCTACTAACAGTACACTCCACATTTTATCACCTATACCTAATTACCAATTTTCCAGTTTACTGAACGGTGAGACCGAATGATTGACCGATAATCAGGGCGGGAGTGAATGAATCGACGTGTACCCTAGCTCCCGAGTTATAAGGGCGGGAAAAAAATTGATTGCGTTGAATCAATTCATTTGCGGTTCGTTCAGGGTTGGACGCGTTTTTGTTGTCACCTTTCCCTGACTTTTTATTTTGCCTACCTTTGGGACTCGACGCAGAATGAATCGAGACGTGACGTCAATTTTAATTAATCGCTTGTTGCGGTTGCCGACTATTTTCGCTCTGAAGAAATTAGCTTAACTTACCTACAACCGAAAAATGCAGACTTAAATATAGGGAAGCTTAGCTAATATTTAATAAGTATTTCATTATTTTGACCATAACAAATACAGAATAATTAAACCAAAAGTAGGTACACAGATAAATAAAAGCAAACTTAGTAAATAAACTTTCAACTCCAATACCTAGCATTCACAAAAAAATCTATTCACTCGAAACACGAAACGAAAACTATGAACCGTTCACCTTTTACGTTGCATTCCAGCAAATTCAGTTGTGTATGTGCAAATTTTGGAATCGAATATCTCATTTGAACTTAGCTGCACGGTACGGGGAGCATGTAGAAAGCCGGGGTGTATTTCAAAGCCTTCAATTTGTCCCCGTCGTAATTAGACTCCAGTACGGGAGTGCACACGGATCTAATGGGGTCTACATACGGGTCAGATCACAGTGTAGTGGAACGCAGTTAAAAATAGGAATAAATTAACATACGACAGGCTGGGGTGTAAAGTGTCGCATACAGACTGTGTGAAGAGCCACTAACAGTAGGGTTCAAGTTTCACTAGTGCGCAATTTTTGTAGCGACGTTACTGCGACTTTTTCTGCTGCCTGCCTGTCGAACTTTCGTTCTTCGTGTTTAATTGATACTCTAATGAAAGGATGCCTGTAACGTGTACTTTCGGTACTTACGGCCTATCCAAAAATATCTCGCCTAGTATTAGTAATTATATAGCGGATTACAATTCAACTTTCAATTTAGTGTTCAAGAAATGATACTCATGCAAGAAAATCGCCAAAACAAGTTCCTCTACCATGTGAACACACCCTAATAAGATGAAATATGTCCTACAGGGTTGTACCTTTCTAGAGCCACTATAGGTAGGTACACAAAGAACAATCAATTCTACTTTCAAAAGAAAACATAAATCAATTCAAATTCTGTTTAATTAAACCTCCACATATTCATATTCAATATTAAATCATAAAAACAATACACCTAAAAAATAATTCAGTCATTAGTAATAATTGTACACGATATATTAAAAATCTAAGCATTAGTTACAATTATATTATTACTATAGCTGTCTACATACTAAATACCAGACGTTCTAGTAAGAAAATTCGTAATTTACAAAGATATAGTAAATGTAGAAAAACAATTCGGTAAAGTATCAAAAGTATTCTAAGTTAGTACAAATCCATATCAAAATTAATAGGGGCAAGAATCGTTTTCTTTAGTGACGTTATCATAAAACATTTCCAATGCCTTTTACGCAGTTACTATTTTAAACAATCTTGGAATTTCTGGGTACTTTAAATATACTATATTACTTCACAAAATTCTTGATATATCACACCAATTAAGTCTCAGCTTAACTGATAGGAAATATCGATAACTTATTTTAACACTAAGACTTCATAATCGTTAAATTACCACAGATCTACACAAGTTATTATAAAAGTAAAAACAAAATAAATACAATGTTGCATGAAATATTAATTTAATACATTTACAAAATCATAATTATTATTTTAAATACAAAATACAAATTATTTAAAGCAGCATTTTAAAACAATGTTAAATCTATATAAGTTCTACAAATGGTGCAAAAAATATGATACGATAAGAAAACGAAAGAATACCTAGGTACAAAAGTAATTCTTTTTACGATACTTTAGTCTGAAAAGTCGAAGTTACGTCGCATAGATTCTAAACAAAAATAATTTATTTTATACGATCGGACGTAACCAAATCAATCGGTTTTTATTCGAAACATTTTATTCAATTTGGTAAAAGAAAATTCTATACGAGTGAAAATCTAAAATGCGTAGAGAAAACAACACATGTTTATTTATTTGGAAGCAACGCGTGCAACGTGTATCGCTACATTTTATGTATAAAATTAGCATACACATGGAAGCCCATATAAATATCGCATGTTATTTTAATTTAAATTGTAACATTTGAATATTATAATATGCTTTATAGTGACTTTCAGGTACATAAGTTACTCTCGTATGCCCAACAAAGTCAACGTTATAAACGTATTTCTAGTCAGTGTTGGAATATCTGGTCAATTTTGCCACAAAGTGTTAGCATTCCCAAGTGGACAAAATAGCGTTTAACACGAGCGACCAATCAAAGCGACACACTCAATAATTCTGACATACCCAATACCGAAGTTTCGATTTAGATTAAATTTTAGTCCAAACTTCGCGAATGTAGACACGATCTAGTCTGAGTACATATTGAAAATCAGAATCGTATTATTTTCACTAATGCTATTTGAATTTCTAATATCTACCAGTCTAGCACTCAGTGAAACTGTTTTATTTATAAACTATAGTAAACATTAAACAACAAACTTCGACTTGTGTAATTATTTCTATAGGTTTTGACTGAACAAAATGTATATTTGAAATTTTGAAGCTTAGAAGCATTTTTGTGACAAGTTAATTAGTTACCTATTTAATTTGTGACTTAAAGAAATACTTTACGTATATTGTAAATGAGCAATTTTGTAATTTCTATAAAACAGACTATTTTATGTTTTAATTAAAGGTACAAATAATTGTGGGAAACGAACTTCAAAAGTAGGCCAGTGATGTGACGCGAAAGTTGCATTCATTAGAATCTTTATTTACTATAATATTTGATCGAATCGTTTTTGAATTCTTAATAAAAAGAAATTCCGGTCAGTAAATAACGTATTACAATGCGTTTCAAAATGAATGTACATCTACCTATCAAATCATTTCATTGAAATTAATTATTATGTACTGAGGGTTTTCGATATTGCTAGACCCATCTCTACGTAATGGCAATTCGAGTGACACTAGCGCCGTCAACTTCAATAGAAGTAAACCTGTATCGTAAGCGCATAGGCGTTCATATAGTGCCGGGCGACGCGTGCACATTTTTCTTTCCCAGTGCAGTGCAAAATGACCGAATATGATTCGGATGAGTTGTTGCGGCTGTTAGAAGGTGTGGAACCTGATTCTGACCTTGATGTTGAATAGGAAAGCACATCAGAAGAGGACGATAATGTATTAAAATAGTTACATTTCCAAAACTACACATATGTTGCCACTTTTAATCACTACAAACAATGTTCCTAATTTTAAATGTAAACTAAAACCAAAAGCAAACCAAACTCTATAGAAAGAAAGAAAAGCATAGACAACTCTATTCCTTACGAAATTTATCGTGCTATGAACGCCAATGACTTGATATGAAGTAAACAGACTACGTTATGAAATGAATAGTGAAGTGGCTAATGTTACGAATTATTATTATTATCTCTAGCAACTCTATGCATGTATCTTCATCTCTGATAACGGATACCCATTTTTCTTTGTTCATAAAATAAAACAAATTACCATTATAATTTAACAGTTTGTATTTTTAATTGTAAATTTGAGTACCAATTTAAATTTACACATATTTTTTTTCATTATCGACATGATGTTACCGCCATCCCTACTTTCGTACTATACATTTATACGTTGGCGTACGGCGACACATCGTGTTTAGTATAGCTGGGCGGCGAAAAGGTTAATTTGTGACTTAGTCTCGTATATTGTAAATGAGCATTCTGAATTTTTAGTAACATTTTATGTTTTAATTAAAGTACATAATTGTGGGAAAGAACTTAAATTGGTTTAAGTTCAGTAAATATGTGACAGATTTTAGATATTGCAATCAGTCTACAATCTTAAATCAACTTAATATTAAGATCAACATTTATAATTAGGTCATACAAACCTCTATTACGTAGCCTATTTGTACAGTCGTCTTGTCTTTGTCGTTACTTCCTGGAGATGGGCGGCGGCCTGGAGTAAGGGTGTGACTGGAACCTGTCCCTCGCCCGCACTGCTTTACAACCGACTGATTTTTGAGTTACATTCGTCTTGCCCCGAGCCATCGAGTCTATTAGTTTGTTATACGGCACACACACGACATGGAAGGGAATTGTTAGTGAGTTAGAACATACATCGGGACACAACTGTAAAGTTTACGGGTAACAGAGACATTTGGACAACACATCATGCCTGTGTGTAGTAATGTAACGAAATTATTATGTATAGTGTAATGTGTATTTGCAGAAATTCAGGAATCGAACCCGAGATTATAGACATGCAGTAGACCATCGTATTCATTTCTTCATTTCGAAGATGAACATAATATAAAAAATTGAAAGTTGAACATTTTGAATTAAATAAAACAGATTGAGTCGTGAAAACACGTGCGTAAATTTCATAAAGCGTAAAGATAACATTTTCCAATATTAAAAAATGTTACGGTTCTTTGCTCAGGTGTTTATGACATGATGATTATATCGATATTATTTACGAGTTACAACACAGACGGGACGGACGAAATGACGACCTGTTTCATTATTAAAACCATATAAATGATACCCTTAGTACTGTTAGTATAGGTGTATTTATACTGTAGGTATTCTTATAATACCTCTACAGTTATAAGTACTCCTTTAGGTAGGACCTTTCATAAATTCTATGATATTAAAATTGATAATGTTTTATCAACATTATACCGTATGGAGAAACCTCTTATGACGTAATTTTAACTACATGTTTGTTACCATCTTGGCTGAAAATATAAGAATAGGCCCATAGTTAAACCAAAAAGTACATTATCTCTTTGACCTAATTTGAACACTCTTTACAAATACGGCATTACAACAGCCGCGCCGCATGTCCGTAACATTCCTAGAGAACCTACATCACACCTCTTCTGTGGTCAAGATACATGGAACTGTTCACACATAATTTAATACTTGATTAATTTCATTATTTTGTTTCAAAGTTAATATTTTTAATTTACTGTTTTCGGTGAAATATTTAGTTTATAGTACTTGTATTTTCATTTAAGTCATATGAGTGATCTCCATACTGTATTTTTATTATGACCTGATTGAAAAAACTTTAACTTTGTCCACATCAAACATCTACTCTATGCCTACCAGCCACCCAATCATCAAGTAATAATGAAACTGATCACAATTCCCTCATGCATAAAGTCAAAATTAATTAGTACCTTGCACGTTTCTCTGCGCCTGAGCGTCCCGCGGTACACTGGAGCCGAAACCGAAGTTTCTTTGTGGCGGGTTCTGCTGCAGCGGTGGACGTCTGAACGGCAACGCCTTACCCACCACTGGCTTCACTACTTTAGCTGCAAAGATACATTAATTATCATTATCACATGTCACTTAAAGCATGGAATAGTTTGAATACTATTTTATGCTATTGATACATTACCTTTGTCACCAAAATTGATAGTCCTTGGCATAGTATTCGTCCTATCCGTCAGTCCTTTCTTCACTGGATTTAGTTCCATCTTAAATTCAGTCTTAAGTGGTTTCTTCATAGATTCCACTTTTCCAGTCATCACAAATGTCGAATTCAGATCCTTTGGATCAATAATACCATAGTTTTCAACGTCCGCTGCGAAGTCGTATTCTCTCTTGATCTTCTTGGCAGAATTCAAGTTTCTCGTCGTATCCATACTCTCGAAGGAATCGTTGATAATTATAGTTTCGTTATTAAGCAGTTTAATGGGTGTTCCTTTGCGCTTTTTGGCTGATAACTTGATAGGTTCCTTATTCTCTAAGTCAGTAAGATCATCACTGTCGGTAATGACATCGACGGTTGCGTTAACGTCTTCCTTTTTAGAGAAACCATACTCTAGTGTAGTTGATGGTTTCTTGAGGTCTAATGTCGAGACGAACTTGAAGTGTGCGTCGCCCTCGTTACCATCATCCGACCACGTGATGCCCTTAGCCGACTTAGCTTTCTTCATGATTTCTAAGTATTCCGCCGTCAATGCTGGCGGGGCTTTGTCATAGCCTTTCAGCGTCAGGTACAACTTCTTCAACATACTAGGCATGTCGCTCATGTATTCTGTGAAGGCTTCGATCTCATCGTTCTCTATAGATAACAATTTCTGCCGTAAGTTATCTCTAGCTCTAATCTGTCGTAATTCACAGTTCAAGTGTACTTTATCAACGAAATCACTTAGTTCCGGGCAGTCTGAAAGCGCTTGTTGACATATAACATGGAGTTTCTTCTTGCATTCGTCCCATTTCGTCCATGCTGTTAGTACCTTGGAGTCTAAGTTAACAGATTGTTTCATGTAATTTTCCGCTGCACGTTCTTGTCGCGGGATTTCTTCGTTACACATCTAACAAAAAAAAGAGTAAATTAATAGAGGCTCCATTTACAACAATTCACATATCTATACTAATATTATAAAGCTGAAGAGTTTGTTGGTTTGTTTGTTTGTTTGAACGCGCTAATCTTAGGATCTAACCAATCCAATAAAAATAAGGATGGTTATAAGCTACCGCGATGCTTAATAAGGCAGGAGATTAAAGATTTGTTAAATAAAAGTTAAAGTTTTTTGTAAGCCACCCACCTACAATCAGTTGACATATTTCATAATAAATGTGTTGCATGTACCTGTTCCATAGCTTCAGTAGAGGAGCGGTGCGCGAGGTCAGCGACATGCGTGAAGGCGCGCGTCCGCAGTCGCTGGCGCAGCGCCAGCACGCGCTGCCGGGACATCAGGCTCAACAACTTCGACTCCAGCCCACTGTATACTTCCTCTTCTGCAGAGATGCGCTTACGCCATTCTTGTTTCGCTGTAAAGAGAAAACAAAACCATTTTACCTTTGCATGAAAAGTTGTTGAAAGATCATTAGATATTTAGATTAGTAGGTCGTATTCTATATACTACTACCAAATGCATGAAAAGTTGTTAAAGGATCATAAGATTAGTAGGTGGCATTCTGTATTTTCTGCTATTTAAGACATATTTTATGTATGTATGACTTGCCATAACATTTATGACTACTCAACCACGAAACACACATTCCCACATTATTATTCACATAGTACCATACAAATTTTAAGAAGTAAATATTACCTTTCTCCTTAGCCATGTCTGGTTCTCGAGACACGACCTTAACACTAGACAATGATAATTTCGCCTCCAATTCTTTGACCTTCTTCATCAATTCTTGGTTTATCTTCACATACTGTGACAACCTGACGTCTCCTTCCACAATATTCTTCTTTATACTGAGTTGGATCTTGTTAGCTCTGGCTGCGTACTTGAGTGTGTTGTATGTGTCCTCATAACTGGTGCTTGCAGGGGAAACATTGGCGATCATGACCGTCTTGCAGTTACCGCCGAGACTGTCCTTCAGAAGTCTTGTCAGTTTTGAGTCTCTGGAAATACAAAATAGCAAATGTTATTTTTTAATCCTGTGCTTGAGAATGCACCTATGCCTGTAATAATCACACATAACATAGTTATGGATAAGCTAGTAAACCAATGGCATCAGAAACCGCTTAAATGTGCATAATTCTAACTAATATAAATAAAGATCATAAAGCAGACTTAAGATTTTTTGAAAGGAACACCAACGCCTCCTCCAATATTGTGAGGAATCATCATGTAACACAATACAAAGGTCTCCTACACTACTCCTTTAAAGAAATTTTGGACAAGTAAGATTTTACCTGTAAGGTATATAACTGCTGCCATCAGCCAGCTTGTTGATACAGTTGCCCAAGGACAGCAAGCTCCTGTTGATGTTGGCGCCCTCCTTGAACCGGTCGCCGACGCAGCCGGTAGCAGACGCGCGCTCACTGCCCGCCAGGTCGATCATAGAGAGCTTTACAATGCGCAGCTGACTACTAGTCTTGTAGCGCATTTTTACGTATACCTGTTGGAAACAATTTTATAATCAAAGCTGTAACCTGGCATTTAACCCAAAGGGTGCAGAAATTAAAGTTACAAATAACACTACAATCTTTTCTTATTTACCTACACACTTATGTAAGAAGAGATACATATATCATAGCTAAGTGAATAGCAAGCTAATGTAGTTGTGACATGAAAAATTCTATTGATATAAATTATTTAATTGGTACTAGGTCCTATCCTAGTGGAATATATCATGTTTGTGTATTAATTCCTTATAAACTTACTTGAAAAACTGCATGACTCCTGGAGCTCTCAGCGTTAGCATCAGTTGGATGTTGAGTCCTGTTCTTGTTGCCATTCTCCAGCATATTGAGGAGTTCCCGAGCAGTCTTAATGCTGTTCAGCGTCAGACCCGCCACCATCACACCATATTTGGAGTCTTCCCGCAGTTGCAAAGGTGTGCTTGAAGGTTTTAATAAGTCGTATACATTTTCATTGTATACCTGTAATTAATAATTGACCAAAATTATGTTAGAGAATAGTAAACTTCTTTTTTGTTATTCATTTTGAGCCAAAATGTTAACAATAGTTTTCTTAAAATGGCATCAAATATTCATTAGGTTATTGTATTAAATATTTATACTTGGTGGAAAGAGGTAACAGAAACTTTATGAAGTTGTGTAACAAACATCGGTAAACTTACAGAAACCAATTTAACAAATCAAAACAAATTAATTGTTACATCAAGAATAACAGATAACAGTATCTACAACACTGGCCATAATATTATAATAAACAACAATATTTAAAAACTCACCTCAATGTAAGAAACTCCAATATCAAACTCCCTCTCTTTTTCATAAGAATTAATTGTGTAAAATAAGTGTTCCATGGTCAAATAGGTAATGCCAGGATTCTCAGCATTACCTATCATAGTGAAGGTCTTGCCTGCACCAGTAGCTCCATATACAAACACAGAACAGTTATACCCCTCCATCAGAGAAGACAGAATATCCTTAGTAGTAGTCTCAAACACATCATTGTTGGTTGCATTCTGGCCACATACATTATCAAATACAAACTTTAACTCCTTGTTTGCGCGCTTTAAAAAGTTCTTATTAGGTTGCTGGACTCCTTGGTAGAAGAAAGGCCGCATCTCTTCCTTAGGATCGAACACTAACATCTTTTCGTCAACTACGTCCACCACGACGCGGGTGTTCATGTCTAGTTCCCTTTGGTTCAGAGGCCGAACTCTCACAACAACCTTTATATTTGCAGCCATGTTCTGTGTTGATCCACTCTTCGATGGTGCCAGAGCACAAGACTTCACGCCGCCCAGACCAGGGGCTCTCTCTATTTTGACCATGTTTAAAAATCACCACACAACTTATCTCATTGAACAAAAAGAAGCCTGTCACTGCACATTCACCACACCACCACTGCTCACAATTGAAACAATTATAGTTCCAACGGTTCCTTCGCGTCACATGAATCAGAAGTCACAAGGCTTTAAATTAAATTAAATAATAACTCCGTTTCAAAACAACGGTGTTTGAATCTTTCGCTCAACAGTCAAAGTAACCGTCAAATTTTAAATTGACACACGCGTTCGTTCGGCGCGCGCGTTTCACAAGCGTCAAACACTACGTTTCGTTACACGTTTTTTAGTTCGTCTAAGAAGAGGAAAGAAATTATTTAATTTATTTATTTTAATTTCCTTATTGCTAATATTAATATTTTAATTAACTAACACGAATCATAATATTTTTTTTATTTTAGAACACTAAATATAAACTTGGTCGTAAACGTAATACACAATTCATACCACGGAGTATTTATTATTAATTACTCATTCCGACGTAAAGAGCAAAAAGAGCACTATTTCTTAATAATTATTTAAATTATCAAAATTCATTGTATTTTACAAGACGAAGAAGAAAGCTTTTTAAGATTAAAACCCTTACCTTTTATCTGCCTATCTGATCTACGTACTAATTGTAATAGAAAATTAACATTTAATTTATACACAGCCTTGCAGGGATATCGTCTTTATTGTGACATCGTCGCTGTATAAGAAACAAATACAATTTCCTCTTAATTTCCGCCAGCGATCTTATCTGGACATAACGACAGGCTTAACATTCAACCGGGATTCTTACTAAAACTTCGGAAATAGACACACTTTCATTGTTCCTGTATATTATATAGCTGTTTATGTAGTCATAGCTTTGACCCTGTGTTTAATTTGTATAAAATAGATAGGTACTCTTAATTAAAAGTCTATCACCAGCGCAACGTTTTAATAAATTTATTATAGTTTAAAAAAAGGGATGGTATAGCTAAACCACTCAATTGTACTTTTGCTATGTTCTATATGGTAGGCGTTAGTGCCATTAGTATAAAAAGACACGCAACATAGTCGTTGTCGTACATCGATCTATTTATTTTATTTCTATTTGGCCTGAAAATGGTCGCTCATTGTTTACTTTACAAGTACAAACAGAAAACCCTTGTTTACTTTGGTTCAGATTTATAGAAAATTCATACTTCAACACACAAAAACTGTCAGTAATTTGTATAACGGCTTTATCTCTATCACGGTGGAATTTACTAGCAAATTTCTAACCTATTGCTTTGCACAGTGGCCCATATTGGGGACCCCTGCCTTAATTACTGCCAGGTATGACTAACCATATCATTTCGATATATTTCCCAAAGAAATAGGTACTTAGGAAAAACACAAAACAATTTAATAAAATATACACTTCCAACGAAATGACAATCTGTATTTCGTACATTGTAATTAATAGAACAATATGAAATTAGATACGTAGTTAACTACGTGGAACAGATGAATTCTTAATAGAAAATCTGAACGGCAAAAGCACCCTGTTATTATTCGCCACTAAATACACGTAACAACTGCATTTCACATTGAAATTCCCACGCCAATTATTTTCTGTTTTAGCATCATTTAATTCCAGTATTTCAGTGTGTACAGAAGTTTACAAAATGTCAGATAAATGTTCGATTCAAAATGTTCTAAAGTTTCTCGAAGACCCTGAATATCCATCTATAGGGCCACATCTTAAACTCCTAGCATTTACTGGTCTTTGGCATCCCAATCGTCAAACCCTAATTGGGCGTTTTAAGCAAATCCTTTTCTATGTCACCATAACTTTCTTCTTCAGCCAGTACATCAAATGCTTCATTAAGTTCAATGCTGACTCTCTCAAACTGATTCTGCAATATGCTCCATTTCATATGGGCATCATAAAGTCCTGTTTCTTTCAAAAGGATTATAAGAATTGGGAACTTGTCATTGATTACATGTCTTCTGTAGAGCGAAATCAGTTGGCTAAACACGACAAAAAGCATGATGATATAATTCATGAGTACATTAAGAGGAATCGGAAGGTGTCCTACTTCTTTTGGGCGCTTGCGTTCTTCTCTAACTTCAGTATTTTCACTGAACCCTATCAGAAGAATCAGATTAATGTGAATGGGACTAGCATTTATTTGAAAATCTTTGATGGGTACACTCCTTTTGACAATGAGCCTCCTGGATATTACTTCTCGATGTTAATTCAGACGGTTTTGGGTCATATTGTCAGTGCCTATGTCGTGGGCTGGGATACTCTTGTGGTCTCAATAATGATATTCTTCACTGGACAGTTGAAGATCACCTGTATGTATTGTAGGTTAGCGATAGACGCTCTCGATTCTACTAAAAGCCATGAAAACATTGCGAAGTGTCATCGTTTTCACACCACGCTTGTCGAGTAAGTACCAAGTAACTGGATAAAATTAGGAATTTTGAAGCTAGAGAAATAACAATTAGACCCAGAACAGCCAAGAACAGGTCAATCCAAAGAAAAAGCCATTTATGCGTACCTACCTATAATTTTTTTTGGCAGGTATACACATTTATTCAATTCACTGATCTCACCGGTGATGTTCATGTATCTGGTCGTGATATCAATCAACCTGGGAGTCTGCATCATACAGATTGTGGAGGTAAAACCTGTTCAATCAAATTAATTAGTTTGTCATATACAAATAAATATATAAATCGGCAAAATATGCCTCATGCTAAGATGTGTGTCGCTGATTATCGCATTCTATTTATTTTATTTAGGAAGTTCTTTTCGAAATGCAAATATTCGATTTGTTCGCAGATCCACGACGACATCGCGACTTTGGTATCGAGCATTTTGTTTGTGGTCGCCTGTTTAATCCAACTGCTGCTTTTCTACTGGTTCGCCAATGAGGTTACTGTTGAGGTAAATACTTAAGTATAATATCTGCAATGTAATTTTAGAGGTGCTTATAGTTCTAAATACTGGATTTTCCAAATATGTATGTGTAGTGTAACCAAGTACTTTAATGAAGAAGATTAGGGGGGGGGGCAAAAATATTTTTAATGCTAAAAAAATCTACTTAAAAATAAATCATTTAAGTGTAGTGTCACTGCATTTGCGCACGATGCTCATGATAAAGAGTCCTTCTGTGACTCGAAACTAGTAGAGCTTTTCTCCATTAATGTGCATGAGTAAACCGTGATTTTTTGTTAATCATTAAAGTGTTATGTTTTAGAGTACTTTCGTAAGCTACAGCACTTTCGAAAGTGATTGGCCTCAAGCGAACAAGAAGTTGCAGAAAGAAATAGCGTTATTAGGCCTCACTACCAAGAAGATACTCGTCTTCAGAGCTGGACCTTTCAATCAGATGTCACTAACTACTTTTATTGCAGTAAGTAGCCGTTCAGAATGTTTTACACCAAATCTTAACTTGTAATGTGCGTACTGGTGAAATCTTAGAGTAAGTCAATTCTTTAGAAAAAAGTTCTTCGTTCATTTATACCTATTTTCTTTTACAGATCCTAAGAGCCAGCTACAGTTTCTACACTCTATTAAACTCCACAAATTAATAAAAATGTACATTAGGTACCAAGACCCACACCCCTTACTTACAAAATTGGGTTCCCAGAACTTTGTAGTAGCGACGTAGATCATTACATCAATAGAAAGAAATATTAGAAAAATTTGCTTTTTATCATTAATAAAATAAATCCACCCTCTAATTTCCTTATTATTTAAAACCTTAAATATTTACGGACATAACTGAAATTTGTCAGGAATTCTGTTGATAAAAATATTAATGAAAGAATAATAAGAAAAGGGTCGTTTGATATTCAAAATAATTAAAGAGACCCTTCTCTTTGACAGAACTCGTAAAACGATTTGTGTAAGTAAAGAATTTAATCAATTGAAAACCGAGCCTATTCGTTTTGTTTCATCAACAACCAGAGCCCGTCACTGTCTATCGGACTATGAGCCTACTCTAAAGAAGAGGGCTTGTAAAAAATCTTGGTGGGAAACGCAATTTAAACCATATTACCGTAATATCAGTAATACCACGGCCTCATAGAAAACCGACTTGAAATAACACTTGCATTGTGTATGTCGTGTGAGCGATGTTACGGGAAGCTAAATTACCTCCTCTCCAATCTCCCCAATCCTCAAATTCCTAACTCCCAAAAGTCCGACAACGTATTTGTAACCCCTCTTGTGTTTCGGGTGTCCATGGGCAGCGTTAATTGCTTACCATCAGGTGATCTGTCTGCATTATACTTGCTTAGATATCCCATAAAAAATCTGACCGGTAAGTAATTCTTTCAAAAGCCATTAAAGCCTAGATATAACACAGTTTGCACTTAGGTATTATAATTGGCATGACCACCAAATTCTTTGAACAAGGGGACTGGGTAAGTAATATGCGCTTGACGTATTGCATATAAGACTGGCGAACAGCCAAAACACTGCACAGGGTACGGATATACGGATGTTGTAATTGTTTGTTGTATCACACTGGTGAGAAGAAACTTTAATTAAAATAGGGATGATGATATTTAGTCAGTCAGTTAGGTCAGTTAGGAATAAGTCAGGCGTTGCACCACGGGAGCTCCGGGGTTGGTCTATTAAGAGGGCCCGGTGCCTCCTTCAGGTGCAGATGGTGGCCATCCCCGTCAACAAAAAAAAAAAACGGTCAGTTAGGAAAAAATATTAGACACGTATTTTTTTATATTGTCATATAGATAATACTTAGACAAAACGAATCAATGTTCAGGACTGGGAGCAAATACGGCATATTTGTTTCCGTAAGAAAATAAAAAGTACAATATTTTAAAATAATCTAGAAGACAGACATTAAATAATAATAATTAGTCATCTACCCTATTATACACAGATGGTAAAGGTTAGGTACCTTCTTATTTTCTTTCTTTTTAAACTTCGGTTAGCAATTGAAGTGAAATTTCTTTCGTGTCGTCCTTTCCTGGAAAAATCCCACCAGCATCTCGATTTTCCTCAATAAGGACCAAATAAAAATAATCAAATTTGATTGACATCCGTCCCATAATTAAAATTGGAATATACTTTCTGACGTCCTGAATACGGCTTGATGGAAATCCATCGGCGTTAGACCGGATACCCTACAATACGATACAATCAGACGAATATTAACTAACGCCAGCGAACTTCGAGAACTCCCAAGATTCCGTCTAAATCGATTAACGAGAAATTTCGAGCTTAATCGATTCTGATTCAGCGAGTTCTCGATTGCAATGCAGTTGCAGATTTGAATTCGATTAAACGCTGTGGTGTGGTATATTTGGGTGTTCCTCGTATGAGCTATCGCTGTCCTGGCGGGCAGTGCCTATGTTTTCAATTACCAACACGATTTTGTCACTCCTAAATCCCAAATTGATGAGCTTACTCGCCAAAGCTTTTCAGCAAACAGAGACGAATAACGTTCGGTGTTGTACTGGCATGCCGGCAACGTTCCACCTAATCTATTGTGCTGATCGGTGTGTAAATGGCTCGAAAATATTCATGTTCGTCGATTCAGGTCGGTCTCGTTGACACGGAACGACACGATATTGCCTCGTGCAATACCTATTGTTAAACTTAGTTTAATATTATTTTATAGGGCACAGATATTGAACTTGTAACGCCTCTGGTGTTTCAAGTGTCACGTAATCCGTCTGCCCGTTTACCAGCTTATACCATTTTCTTATGTTAACGTTACCCCACATTAGGATTTTCTCCTGTGTCGTGGGTGCGTTTACAAACATACAAGTTCACATACACATCACACCCAGACCCGAAACAACAATTTGTGGATCACACAAATAGTTGCTCCGTGCGGGAATCGAACCCGCTACACGTTGCACGGCAGCTAGTTGCCCAGCCACCGCGCTAACCGTGCAGTTTAACACTTTACTTTGAATTCTAAAATAATCAGCCGGTTTGAATGTGTACTATCCAGTGTATTCGTAATTACTATCTGCCTAGATTTAATCCAGAATGTAGCCATACACGACACCTTGGGTAAAGCCCACAGCTCACAGTAACATTTTCCAACTTCTCTGCCCCAGTACAATTTGTGTTCCCTAGCCCAGACTCAGTCTTAAACATAAATAGTCACTGTCACACAGTTGGGAAATGTTTTCGTATGGAATATTATAAATGGATCATTTCCTTTTTGTGGGACAACTTAGTAAAGTAACGATGTTACGGGTGTAGACTGTAGCGCGGAGCTAGTATACTTACTAATGTACTACATATACTTAGGTATAAGGTACTAAGGTTGCTTTTCCACCAGAGATTAGCTATGCTACGTTGCTGTGGATGCGTTTGGCTTCCACCAATCACATGGTACACATAGCATAGCACTGGTGGAAACAGATTCAGCTAAGCTATGTGTTTTATATGTGAAGATGCGTGCCACCACAAATGCGTGCTTTGGATGGCTTTCCTACTATCGGTGCATTGCATACTCAGGCCTTTTCCCAATAACTTCCAAAAACAGATCAGCCGGTTGGAAGCACAATAATGAGTACCTTGAAGCCTGAGAAGCAGGTGTATGTGTAATATGGAACTTCTAAATACCGCAATCCCGAAATGTTCTAAAATTGATAGATATGAAAACGTTTTCGGTTTTCCTCATCCCAATAATGTACGAGTAGATGATTCTACGATTGACAACGTGCCGGCTTGTTCGTGGTCTGGGGGCATTCGGCTCTAATTCGTTTGTGTACAGAACCCAGTCCATATCTACAGAATTAACATATAAATTGTTTTGAATCCGACGACTACACCGCGTTAAATTATTTCGCGAACTTCGCAAATTTACATAGTAATTGCTATAACTCAAGATTTGTTGTTGAATTCCTGATTGTGCGGTTAGACAAATCTGAGTGGAATTAACGAGTTAAGACTCGAGATCTGTTAGTCAGATTAGCTTGATGTGTTTATAAGAACCGCCGTTACAGAAGGGCCGTTAAGCGCATAATTTCGTGTTAACTGCGCCCTGCGTATAATGTACAGAGACTTTGGAAACTCGTTGCCGTGAATGTAATTATTCAGGGAATATTTTGTCTGCCTCAGCTTTGCGAGCTCCGGCCGTTTGTTAGCTACACGGCGTTTCGAATTTCAGAGAATGTGTAAAAGTAGGCACTAAACGTCACGTTCCCTAATTGAAGCTCATTAAAAACAGTCGAGTGCTGTTTTGACTTTACAGTCGGCCAGGTTAACTTGTTTAGACTCTATTGCTGCTCATGTTTTGTTTCTGAAACAATTTTAAATTGATAAATCTAGTTTGGAACTGTATGTTAGCGTAAAAAAATAATTGAAAGATATATTTTTTAAACCCGCTAATTTTTATTTACGAGATAAGAATATAGAATACTATTTGGAAACAAAATACTACTTAATACCATACCAGAGGCCAAAGCTGAGGCCAAAGTTAGAATCCCCCAAAACAAATGTGCACAAAACGGCTGACCAAAAACAGTCGTCATTCGCTAAACAACCGCTAACTCGTTCGAACTAACAAATTTTATTTACCTGCCAAGAGCCTACAAACTCGTAAAATGTTCCGATGCAATTGTTTGGATTCAATTAAAACTGTTACCCACTCCGTTAACTTGACGGCTAACTCGTTTTATTTAAACTTTAGTGTTTCGAAAGGAGTATGTAGGTACAACTTTTCGTAGAAATAAATAAAAGTCATAAACACTCACAATTTAAACTTTTAATACACTTGGGTTCCCAATAGGGCTATCAAACAGTTCAGTTATCATGGTCTGAGTTGCCAACACAACTTTCACTGGACGGCCACTGTATAAACATCCAGTGTATGCGACCCTGTAGACTCATTTTAATCGATTCAACTTATGTATAAGTGTACAAATTGTAAACTGCAGTACAACCACAGATTATTTCTGGGAGTTCACCACTATATACCTACTTCCAGTTTAAAAGGCTTATGGTAAAGGTTAAATAATCAAACAATTTCCAGAATGCATTTTAAACATACCACTTAAATTTTTGGGCAGGGCCGGACTAGGCTAGAATAACCGGGTCCCACGTTGGGACCCTCTCAAACTGGGCCCCGGTAGCAATTACCTTGACTATATTAATCTTTTGCTAGTTCAGCGTTATGCTATGTAAGTGCACAGTTGAAGATTCAAATGCTTTTCAAAATCTTTAAATTTTAAAACCCGATTTTTATTTCTCAAAAAAGAACTCAATGATAATATTAAGTAATCGAGTGGATTTTAAAATATAAAACGAGTGTCTATCAATCAGATTAGAAGCTCATTGATTCTACTTACAAAGACCAGGGATTTCAAGAAAATTAATAGCATCAATTTTAAAAGCTTTTCTGTTAACTAACTCTTCTTTATTTTTAACTAAAATAACTGTTTTAAATATCACATTCAGATATTTTTTCTCTCGTTTCATTTGATTCTTGACTTTAATAAATTAAGTGTTGAATAAATGCATGAATAGGGATGATGACGGGGTATGAAAATTAAAAAAATTGTTTAGTGCGTCAGTTAGGTAATGAAAAAATATTAGAGACATATTTTTTTACTTTGTCATTGTCATCTATTTATATAAAAATCAATTGTTGTTCGTTAGTCTCGCTAAAACTCGAGAACGGCTGGACCGATTTGGGAAATTTTGGTTTTGAATTATTTGTGGAAGCCCAGGAAAGGTACGAAGGCCAGCTAGTATACTTATATATTTAAAATCAATACCTACATCTACGAAAGTATTTGTTCCCGTCAAAAAATAAAAAATCGTGTCTAAAATATTAAAATACCTATATATAACGATAACGATGGTGTTCAATCATTGTACCTGATAAAGCCTATCCTTTATACCCACTCTGTTTCCAAACTTTACCCGTTTATAGAACAAACTAAGTAGATACCGACCGAAATCACTAGAAAATTCGAAATTCAATCAGAGAGTTGAGTATTTTGTAAATTCCTGGATACGACTAGATTGGCTTAGTTCGAGATTAGCTGTTGATGTAATTTAACTCCGTGGCACCTACACTGTAGATAAATAGCCTAATTTCGTTTACCTTCAGCGTAGATACCTAGGTACTGGCAGTTGTTAGTGTGTTTAGTCGAAGTTATAGCCTGATAAGGTTTGCTTAGACGTATGTAATCGTCTTTATGTAAATCTTGTTGGATCTTTGTATGTACTTATTAGTACTTATAGCTTCATCACTACATAGTATAAATAAAACAAAGTCGCTTTCTCTGTCCCTATGTCCCTTTGTATGCTTAAATCTTTAAAACTACGCAACGGATTTTGATGCGGTTAATAGATAGAGTGTTTCAAGAGGATGATGAGGTTTTTATGTATAATACTTGCATAATATATCAATCACCATTGCAACCATGCGAAGCTGGGGCAAGTCGCTAGTTGTCAATTATTTGTTTATATTTAATATGTTCTGTGTTCTCTCTCAACTTATGTCAATGGTTGAATGGTCGGAAAAACTACTATCGACAAGAATTCTAAGGTAAAATACCGGGCAATGGGTATTTTCAGTAATGGTATGAAGTCAAGTTGGCGCCCGGTGTGTGTGTAATAAAATAAAGACACTGTTTTATAAAGATCTGATGGCAGGCGACAGGTAAAAGCAAAAAATTACCCAAGCAAATACGTAAGTTTATTAATAATGTACTTATTCAACTAAGTAAAAATTTTGTTCAAGTAGTTTGTATGTATAAGGAAAAATCACTGAAAACCTGAAAACAATTCTAATAACAAAATAATTTTCTTAGAAACCATACACGTGCTTGTATTCATGTACTGACGTAAATGAAATAAGTTGTATGTGTGTGTTTTATATTTGTGTATCGAGTTGTTTAGGAATTGGAATTAATAATTTGTACTTACACAATTTCGTATTGTGAAACTTTTGTTGGTTTTATTGTTTAGAAATAATTATATTTTGATTGCTAGACACGTGATCGAACTGAAAGTACTACTATAATAGTATTGTAGTTAATATGACTTTGCTTAATGTCTCAATGTGTCTAATTTTTTGTATTTTTAACAGATTTCAGATACCTCTACCATGAGTTTAAAGCAATAGTATTTGTCGATAGTCGCAGGCGACGACGTAAATTGTTTGTATGTATGTCAAATTTACCGGTCACATGTGGAACTAAAATTTGCCATACAAAAAAATTACGTCGTCGCTAGCGACTATCGACAAATTCTATTGCTTCAAACTCATGGTAGAGGTACAGGTGAGCAAATAGACACGTTTTTGATTCTTATTTATTTATAGCTATGTTAGTTCCAAAAACAATCACGGACTACATTATTTTCTCTCAACTCAGGTATAACCACTTAAAATGGCATCTCCATCTCCCTTCAACTAAAATGGCGGCAAATTAAATTTCAAACGGGAGTCCACGTTGGTGACAGCTGACGAAGGTACAGTCCAGGGGCTTTTTTCAATTCCACTAGCCCTACACCCTACACATACCTTGATAGATTCTCCTTGCACATTTGAATCTAATGGAATTTGCACAAAATAAGTTTGTAATACAGCAAAGTGTAAAGTAATGTAAAGGACATACAGAGGCTTACATGTAATACAGTTTAATTAATTGTAGTGGTCTTAAAAATATTCCTTCGTAACATAAAAGTCGATTATTTTTTTTTATTTAGTTGACTTAATTTTTGTGTAGTACCTGAAAGTACGTTTATTTGTCTGATTATGGCTACATCTACTGAACTGTATTAAATTGAGAACCTGAACAGAGTTAAAACATCCACTGCTTCTGCTGAACATAATAACTTCCATTTTTTTTTTAAATTAAGGTGTTCAATATTGTGTAATAATTATAGTAGTAATCAACTGCTTAATGCTGATGTTACATGATTAACATGAAAACAAAAACGATGAAAATTAAAAATACCAAAAGACTTTTGTAGCGTTTTTCTGGAGCGTTCCGTTTACACCCTGTAAGTTTAGTTCATACCTGAAACTAAGCCTATATTTACATGTACCGTAACAAAGAACATAAAAAGTGTGTGTACTATCCTCGCATTTTTTATAAAGGTACGATTCCGGAATTTAGCAAATAGTGCCGCTCTGTCCATTTGAGTGTTGCGGAAAAAACAAAGGGTCAGAAGGAAAGTAAATCTAAATACCAACACCGCGGGTTCTTTTCACTTTTCTCACAAACTTGAAATAGTTTATTGGACTCACTTTGTGTTTTACGTAAAAAGTTTCCGTTTTTTTTTTTAAGTCTTTAACATATTGATGCAATAAATAAGTTGTTTAGTATTTCTGTGGTGTGATGAAAGGGATAATTTAAGGAAATAATTGAATTGAGTAGTATTTGATTTTTACCTCTAAATTAATAAATAATAAAAGTCAATATTCAAAACATAGTACTTAATTACTAAGAACTTTGAAAAGCGAATAGCGTTATAGAGCCCGATCGCTTCTTTTCAATAAAACTTATTGACCTCTCAACCAATGAGGCAATACAAAAAAATATAGAATACTTCTGTAATAAAAATACAAAATAAGGAAAAAAAATCTCTCTTCTTCAGAGATTCGTATGATGCAGTTGGCACGTTTTCCATTGCCTGTTTTGTAGCAGCACTATACACTTTGATTTCTTGTTGCACTAGCATAATTTGAGCGCAAATATTTCGCTCGACTTGTACAAATTCTCGGGTAACTCCCCACTAAAGTGACAAAAGACTATGCATTGTAATGTTATGTGAAATGCCAAGACCACTACCCTTTGTTTGGTGTATAAAGATCTCAACAAATAGCTGCTTGGTAGATTTACTTAGGTAGATGATGGGCAGTCTAACATTGGTCTATCTAGGTACTTAACTTAGCGATTTAGGCTGATCTTCAATGTTCTTACCTATTTTAATTTAGATAGAGGTTTTCCCAAGGGCCTTTAGATATAATTTTTCTTAACTTTGACTTAACTTTGACTTAACCGGTTTAACTGAAGAAAAAAGAAATCTTGAATAAAATTTAAGATGATCATAACCAGCATTCCGTAGGCCAATACTAACAGAAATATTTTAATGATCAGCACAACCACTACCAATAATAACATTCAAAACTATTTAACCCGCTTAATTTCAAACAAAATCCTTTACTTCTGTTATCACGAACCCTATTACATAAACGTACGCGATACACGATTGTAACCCAAATTCGAGAATACATAGTAAGGGTCGCTTGTTACAAACAGGAGATGAGAGTTTGTTTGCAAGCGAGCCGGAATCTCGACGTTATAATGTGATCCGGAAACGTCATACCGGAACGGAGACGCAGTCCTTTATTAGGTAAGCCCGGTGCTTGCTACTCCACACGACATCTTACTCAGCTTGAATAAGATTTTATATGTAAACAACCTGCAAAGACCTAGTTAGGTTACATAAACTAGGAAAGGAAACTTTTGTGTTACTAAGTTTCTATGTTGAAATTATGCTAATGGGTAGGAAATGATCATATTTTATCTGCTAGCTTCCTTCTTTTACGGCCAAATATCGCCAGAATTCTCAAACATGGAGAACTAACGTAATAAGTCTGCTCGTCAAAAAGATATCTAGGACAAAGTCTCTACTAAGTACAAATTCCGACGTGAAACAACGGTTGCGTTTTGTTTCGTTGTGTGAGTGATGTTACTGGAGGCCCATTTCCCCCCTTCCCAATTGTTCTAATCCCCGATTCAACAACCCTTAAATTCCTAACCCCCAACAGGCCGGCAAAACACTTGTAACGCCTCTGGTGTTTTAAGTGTCCATGGGCGGCAGCGATTGCTTACCATCAGACGATCCGTCAGCTCGTTTACCGGCTTGTTCTATCCCAAAAAAAAGTCTACGCTAATAAAATAAAATATAGGTAGATATCTTTGCCTTGTAACTTCAAATTTTCTCTTTCAAATCTAAACACACCAAAATATGACCAAGTTACGTAGTTAAAATTCGTTTACTGGTACAATTGTAGTGAAAACAATTTATCACGTGGCACAGCTAGAGTTGGTCGCGCTCGTCATAATCACGAGGCCACTAATTGGGAAACTTACCCGACTGTTCACAGTTCCCAAAGTCATTGTTTACCGTGTTACCTGTCTGTTAAACTGTTACCTAGGGCTTTGTTCTAGATACAGACTAAAAATAATACAACTATTTTATAGCAATACATTTTTTTGTGTTAGATATTTTGGTCACCATCTCGCCTGGTGGTAAGCGGTGATGCGATATGATGGGGCACGACTGCCTGTAAGCAACCTATTTACTAGGCCTATACAGAATTGCAGTTTCAGAAGGAACAATAAAAAAAGGAAAGTCCATCTGAAGTTAATAACTGACTATTTATAATGAGGAAGGAAAGAAAAAAAACGCAAGTGTATTTTCTCGATTGAAAATAAATTCGAAGCTTAAACAGTTTTTATTTTTTAAGAGGAAAACCTTTAGCGGTGACTATTTTGTACCTGAAAAGTGTTTTTATTTATTTTATCAAATATAATACTGAATACCGAACACATTTTAAACAGGGCCGAATTAGGGATGCAATTGGGTGCCTTTTGTAACTTTATAAAAAATGACCTATTTTTTATTTTAAAATCAAATGACATATAACATCACATTAAATACTATTGAGTAGGTATAATACTCACATGTGTACAATAAACAATGAACGAAACAAATACTTTTTAATAAGAAAAACCAGAAGAACTCGCCTTTTACTAACGTATTTCCAGTCTAGTTCGTTACAACAAAACATGAGCTGTAGCTACAAACACTTAAAGTCTTGATTGCCAAGATCCATCGGATCCCACAGGACCTAGTTATAGCGTGTGAGCAAACTAATGGTATGCTCTGTAATTGATTGAACGCGATCTCACAACGCGGAAAGGTTCGACGTTTCATTTAATTAAAACTCAGTTTAAAAATACATCCAGTATCGTCACTATCAGGCAGTTGATGAATTAATGGGATTTTCAACTGTTTATTAACTTTGTGTGTTTTGTAATGGATTCTGTGATGTATGTACAATTGTACATGTACTTTTAATTTGTGTAAATGTTTCGTTATTCCTTTTTGGGTGCAGTTTGAACTTTCAAGTTCATTAATTATGATAAGGTGTGTCACATTGAACGCCGTGGTGGTCACCGGTGACCGACGTTAGCGGAGGATTTGCCTTCAATAGTTTTCTATTGGCAGTCAAAGACTTAATAAAAAATAAATTAAATGATCTCCTTTATAATAAGTAACAAGTTATTTTGTAAAAACATTTTGATTCGAAAAACAGCTTTCTGAAATTCCCCACCTGACTCTCATATTGTCCAATTTATTTTTCACGGGGAATCGTCTGAATTCTCGCAAGGGATCTTGGTACATAATCAAATGGCGAAGGAGACCAATTTTCCGTGCGATCGCCCACTGAACGCCGTGCACCGCGCACCACCGATATCGGCCAAATTAACCCACTGGGCCGCCTCCACAGTAGACGTAGAAAAATTGCATTCGATTTAAAAAAGTTCGTGGTGTTACTTTTATTTCGGCTGAGTGTTTCCATAAATTGGTTTGGTAAAGAGATACACTAGAGAATTATGTCAGGGTATCATTTGTAACAGACAAAAATAAATTGCATACCCACAGTAGGAACATAAAGTTCTAAACTCCAAATTGAAATAATTAATTTTAAATATCCACTTCTGTTTTATTTTCCCGCATATTTCCAATCCCATCTAAATTTATTTTTTAATTTTCCTATAATAATGAAAAATGTGACGACATTGTAGAAAACTTTTCAATAGTCGGATGCGGTAAACGGATTGTGATGTCTAGTTAGAACGAATCAAATCTAGATGTAGGCGATCAAGAATCCAGCCTGAGCCGATCTCTATAATTGAACTGTTAGGCTCAATTCCAATGAGGATTTTGTGCTTTAATGTGCACTATTGGAACGTTTTGGTGGTTTCGCACTAACTCTTCGAAGAGTTCTCATCCATCATGATTTTTTAAATCTTGAATTGTCTTTTAATAAAGTATAACTACACTGCAGTTTTGACTGCAAGGTTGGCGCGGTGGCTGGGCCACCGACTGCCACGTAACGTGCAGCGGGTTCGATTCCCGCACAAAGCAACTCTTTGTGTTATCTACAAATTGTGGTTTCGGGTCTGAGTGTCATGTGTATGTTTGTAAACGCGCCCATGACATAGGAGAAAATCCTAGAGCATAGGGCAACGTTTTATTTAACCACTCTAACGTCCAGCCGCGCATGTATCCGAACCGCGCGCGACTCGCAAGTTCGTCGTAACAAAAAACCTATATAGCTACTGAACCGTAATGCCTAGAATAAAGAAAAGAATACCAAAAAAAGATTGAAGAATACTGATCAATCTTAACGATATTTTAAAATCTTTAGTTAATCTTTAAAATACAATAAAACGGGTTAAACATGAAACACAAAAAAAACAGAATTATTTCTACCTTTTTAGAATATACGGCACAACTATTGCATATTTTATCAATCAAATATTTTTACAACAAACTAGACTCATTACCCTTTCTTTTGATGTATATATGATTATATTCGGTTAACTCTAAGTATTGTAATTAAATCGAAAGAAAACACTACTCGTAATTTTACACATCAAAAAACCTGAGGAACACATTGACAATTATGGAATCTTCAATGAATTTAGTATATTTCTCTTTGAAAAATGTATTATTTTGCTTATTACGAAATTATTTCGATATTTTATATACTATTGTAATGCAAAGTATGTAAAATATGTATAAACAAAACTAAAAGTGGCCAACACCAGACCGGCCATTTTTTTCGAAACAACAATCGTTTGAAGTTAAATTAGACTAGATTTATCAGCTAAAACTGTGATATTTGTACATCATCGTAAAGCACAAATCTTCTAGTTTATTTTGATGTATTGCAAGATAAATTAAACAAAACTGTAGTATTTACGACATAATTGTTGGAACTCACAAAAACACTTCAAAAACGAGTCAACTAACTTTAAAAATTTATATTTTGTTTGTCAAAGCATATTACAACGCCATGTCTTATTTTTTCGTCGAACAATTTATTCAGCTGTATAGATAATCAGTCAAAACTCACCAAACAAGACCGTATTTTAAACTAGAGGGAGTTAAACAGAACTCGTCACTTTGGATACTATAGTATCCATGGACGTCAGAGTGGTTAAATAATAATAATAATTTATTTGGGCCCCTTTCAACATCACAACACTGCAAGTAGGTAAGTATTCTTAGTTTTAATTAAAATTAGAAAGCAAACTTCCTAATTCCCATCAACACGTTCTAAAACATAATAATCAGGCATATACAGATTGTACGTAGTTGTAAATGACATCATACCTCACACTGCACGGGTAGGGATTCATTATCTCTTGCTGATTAGAATCCGCGGGCTGACGCGTCGTGTTTTGATGTATTACCTACTTCACTACGACGGATTTGTGTGAACATGACTACACGAGACAATACGGCTGTCTTCAGGCTTGCTTCATTCAATAATGGTTTGTGCCTTGAATTTATTCATACATATGATTTTTAATTATGACTTGAATATTTGCTATCTTCGATGGATAGTAAAAGAACTTTAAAAGATCTAGCAACAATTTCTGCTCATATACTAGTTGAAAGAAATGAGAATATATTATGCGAATGATAAACAAATCAAAATGGAAATCAAGTAATATGTGAGGATTTATAGAGGGTTAAAAAGTCAATGTGGACGAAATTGAAATAGCCTATCTAAATCAAAAAGCTAGCAATACTTTATCTTGGATTTGGCCTGTGAGCAGTTCGTTTTAGAGTCGACAATAAGATTTATTTATCAAGTTTACATATTGATGCTTCAACCAAGACATTTAAATGGTATGCATTTTTGGGAACCCTTTTTTGTTATTAGATAAAATATTCTATTTTTACTACATAAAGTTTATTTTCTCTTGTCTAACAGTCAAATTCAGACGTGAATATTCGAGGACAATAATGTCTAGCTATATAACAAGGTTCGTCCACAACATATCGTACGTCCTTATAGCATAGGAGTCAAAGAACTGAACATAATTTACTTGAGACGTTAACTCACTGAAGTAGTGGAGTTATATACTCCAAGGCAAGAACCCTACATTTTACAGTGACGACAAACTCTCCCTGAAGTACCACCACTTAAAGGGTTCTTTTCCACCAGAGATGTGCTATGCTACGTTGCTGTGGATGCGTTTGGCTTCCACCAATTATATTCATTGGTACACATAGCATAGCTCGTGGAAACAGACTCATCTAAGCTATGAAAAAACATCGTTCTAAGGATGTGTGCTATTGATAAAGCTATCCATATGAACTTTATTGCGAAGAAGCCTGCGCACACCTAAATAGCTTAATATCAGTGGAAACGCTAATATAGTTTCACAGCTTAGCTACTACATTTTCGTAGCATAGCTACATAGCATATATCGGGTGGAAAAGCACCCTAAGACTTTTTAAAAGCGTGGAAGAATTACAACCACACTACTGTTGTTGTTGCACAACATTCTACTGATAACAAGGGTAACGACTATGGTTAAAGCTCTAAAAACCTCATACGAGATGTTAAATAGAATAAATTAGTTAAATAACCAATTAAGGCTCAAAAACCAACCTTCAATTTTGGAAAAAGAATGCGGTTGTTAGTAAGATGGTACCTATAAATCGAGAATACCAGATTAAAATGGACGGGACAGACTCATCATTTATCAAACTATTTAAAATATTGCACGAGGTATATTTCTGTTAACACCTAATTTATCTTACGTCCCTTATTCGAACTTTCTCTTTTACCCCATTAATAATATTCGAAACGTGTCGTGCTTCGCAAAATGAAGCCCAGTTGAGCCGCCAAATTGAAATCTCATACGACCGGGCCTTTATTAGGCAATAGCGAGCGATCGTTGTCGACTCGAGTCTAGAGGTGGTTTACTGACATCCCAATCGGGATAGGGTTTGCAAAAATTTGTATATGTATTTAGGAAAAAAATGCTATTTAAAAATTTCCAATAATAAAAGCTACCATTTAAACAAAATTCCGAATTTTTAGTCCTCGAATAATAACCTTTAGTAATACAATACCATCAACTTTTTTCTACGAGTCAAACATTTACAGTTCAATACCATTCCTCCCTAATGCATACAAACTTAGCTTATACGTGTGCCTTACACAGTGGAACTTTATGAACAAAACTAATGCACTATACTGCAACTCAATTTCAAATTGGTTTGTTTCTCGATACAAAGTTCAAATGCAGGTAAAACCCGAACCAGTTAAAACGTCACTGAAGAAAGTTTGGAAATTGACCTGTTCAGGTGTAAACGTGTGGTGTTTTGTAAAACTAAACTTAATTTAAAGTTCACAATCATGTTTCTGGGTCAAAATATTAATGTTTCATTTTACTTAAATAACGAAAGTGATTTATAATGTAGAATTTTCAGGTGGGTCAAATATTATTGGGTACATACCCTCCGTGGGTCTGTTACATATTCTGATGTTGATATTTCTTGTATAAACATAGTACGACATATTTTATACGCTTACTCCTCCTGACATTCACGAGACGAGATTAGTTACAGGATATTTAGCAACAGTGGATTTAAAACAGCTATGGCCAGTTCATATGCGGATCTTAAAGCAATTTTTTTGTTACCCAATATAAAAAAGTATGGCCATATTTTTTTTATTAGACACCCCTGAACACGGAGAACCAAACCTCGAGAACCAAACTCGTTAAGTCTAGTATACTACTAACGATGAGTAGAATCTAAGGATCGCAGGCTCGTCTCCACGGCAGGCATTCCTGACACCTGTCCAATTTGCGTCAAATCATCATCCACATGCATCCGATCTCGTTTCATTCACTGTAATGAGACGAGAAACGTCGCAGATGAAATTAAATACTTGAATTCGGTGCAAAATACTCCGCGATGGGAATTTGAATGTAAGCGTTTATTTGGAACAGGAATTAGTACCTATAGTAAGAACCATGGAGTAAAGAAATGGTAAGAACAGTTTTGGAGCTAACGGAAAACAAATTGTTAGATAATCACAATAAATATGCCATTCTCATTTTATGCTTTTCATTGAAGGTTATTTAAAAATTATTCTATTGAATAGTGGTAATTGTAGTAGGTACTTCGATATAGGTATATAATAAGTATAACATCCGCTCTTCACAGAAGAGAAGAAACACTACTTAAAATTTTTCTTTACACATATTAAATTTAATACTCGTAGGCGAGTGTTATAGCTGGTGCTAGCTGCATTACCTACCAAAGTATTTAGGTAAGCCAAGAAGAGCGTAATATAACTGCCTCCTTTAAAATTTACAAACCCATTTTGCTAAATCCATTTTGTAGATATAAAACAAACGATCTGTTAGAGAACACAAATGAATATCTACACGCTGCTGAACGAACATAAAGCTAAAGTAATGTACATAAATAACTGGTCTTGGGCTTAAAATTACTTTCAGGCAATTTGTCAGGAAAAAAAGTGTCCCGCGTGGTAACAAATGGGTCAACCTTTTTTAGACTAACGGAATTTTCTAATCTGTTATCCCTTTGCGTATTGCACGAAAATTAGTCCGGTACAAGGAGGATTTATATTGACAAATTACATATAAAGTTGGATGACAGTTGTTGTACATCGCTCCCTGGGTTACAATTTTTATGAGAACATAAATAAACGTTAATAGCGCGTCATGAAGAAATTTAAACCGAACTAGACCTCCAAACTTTGTACATTAATCCATTAGATTATCCAGGGGACACTCCTATACTAAATGAAGAGTAATTTAAGTAGCCAAAGCTTAGACAAATAGTTTAATATTGTCAGGAAAATCAATCGTCTGAATTGAATCTAAATTTGATTATCGACTTTTGATATGAATTTAACTCATACATCTTAATAAAAGATGGGCCCGTTGTCGCCCTAGTTCGGCCCTGTACATAGGAACAAAAATAGGCAGTCTAAGCAAGCATTGCATACCAAGAACAAAGATCTTTGAACCGAACACAGTAATTGAGTCTTTACAGTGTTTTATTACAATCATTACATTAACCCCTATTATTGAAACGTGGAATAAAATTGACAATCAATTGGCAATAAGAATGTCAATTAAGTAAAGTAAGTGCTTTACAAAATTGCTCCTAAAGAGAATAAACCAAGTCTTCTTTTGAATCGATTAGACATTTAAGAAAAGGTTTCTAGTAGATTCCTGTGTTTTTCAAAGAACCTAATTAATAATACAGGTTAGGTTACACCTTCTAGCATGTAGGTACCTACCTACTTAGGTAAATCTATCGGCTCATGTACAAATCATTCCACATTGGCCATCGGTCCAGCACTCTAACAGATTTTACGAGGCAGCAACACGACCCACGTAGTTACTCGAATATTTTTATGGACCAAGGTATCTGAAGGCACAATATTTCAATTGTTCAGTGGACCGGCAGAGTTTATAGGCCAGCGTCGAGTGACGTAGTAATACGGACACAAACATTACCCGTTTAAATTGAATTTCGCGCAATTTATCAGGCGGGCTTCGATAAAATACTGCGCCCTCCCACCTTCGGAACGATTTAATTCAACAAGAGTATGCGTGGAGTAATTTTGTAAGTGATGCTCCAACCTCCACGTGGAAGGTGAACGGTTATGGATTTTTGAAGGGTACGACCATAAAATAAGACGGTACGAGCAAAGTTGGTAGATATCAGTTGTGAATTATGTACTTTCTGTTTTATACTTCAGGCGACGCACTTCACACGATTTATGAATGTTGCGTGTTTAAGATACCTTACATTATACATACTTATTCATCGAATATCGAATGGATTTCCATGCTTTACTGCTAAGGAAGTGTTTAACAATAGTTTCTCAAATACTTACAAAGCTACTAAAGTAATATCTTTCATTACAAACTGGGAACAATGTAAAAACTACTAGAGGGTATACTTATTAGAAATAGCGGATTTAATAAAACACCAACACGCAACCATTAACCGCTAAAGACAGCTAGATTAAACATTACTAGCTTCCACCTAATAGAAATTACTTTAGAAACCACAATCGCGCCGACTTTGTCTGGGTCGCAATACGAAACTTCGCGCTGAAGTTCGCGGCAACTTCTAGTAATGCGATTAAAAGTCGAGTTGGTCGTCGGACGCCGCGACAATAGATGTTACTTTAACGTTGTTTGTCTTGCAACATCCTCGGACTGCGAGACTGCGACATTGACGCCATTATTATGTTGAAGTTTTCTTACTGTTTTTGTTTCGGGTGATTAATTAGGATTCGCTAACACTGTAACAGGGTGATATTTTTGGTTGTGTTTGGATTTGACCCGCTTCCTAATTTGAGGATTGTTGGATGAGGTGCTCAAAATAGATACGGAAATATGTTAATTTTAGACTGACGTTTTTAGGAATTAATTTCCTCGTCTTTACTTTGCATGCTTGATTGTAAGTTGAACTTTATTTAATACATATTACAGAACAGTTATATACCTACCAAGGTTTCTGTGCATCAGTGTTATAAAATATACCTAATGTAGGTAAGCAATACCTAGGTAGGCCAGGTACATACACACTTCCCTGTGTACTCGTGTAGAAGTCCGCTTTTAAGTGAGGATTGAATAACATTAAATAACTCCCTAAGTAAAGTGGAGGAGGGTCAGACTCTTATTGCCTAGAAATCACACTGTTCCATCCGTACAATGATAATTATTAAATATATCAAATGATAGTGCAAGATGTGCAATAATATAAAGGCATTTTCGTACGATCATATCCTCGAATCAACCACGTCCTACATTTTCAGAACTCGCAGCAACAATTTTCAATTTTTCGACGTTCAAAAACTAGCAACAAACTGGCTGGTCTTGGAACTTCCGCAAGTCTAACTTTGATGAGTTCGACACACGACGCCGACGCCGCGACGTAAGCGCCCCAACTTGCACAATGCTTCTTTTACATTCTTTTTATACTTTTGAATAAAACTCTCGGCCGAATTTACTTTGTCATCGCTTTGTTTGTTAGACTTTCATATGTATGTTCGTTTTAAAATACTTTGTAGGTACTTTTAAATCTTGATTTTCAAACTCAGGCAGAATTTATTTCAATGAAACAATCATGAATTTGATCAATACTTATTGATGATTTACTATTTCCTGACTAACACTAATTAATATATCGTTAAATCAAGTTACTATACCAGTATGATATCCTGATAATTTATTATTGTTTCAATATTAAGCCGGATAGTAGTACTGGTACACACACGATATTGAAACGACGAATTAAGACATAATTTTTTCACTACTTATTTACTAAGATAAACTCAAAAGGCCAGTTTCCCAACTTGATTTTTGTCACGAACAACGAAACGTAGCGAACTAGGGTGACGATTTGACGTTTGTTATGCCAAGTTGTCAAAAAAATGTCAGCCAACAAGGAAAATAACCTTGTTCAGGCTTATATTGAATTAAATAAATTCTGCCAAAGTGGTGACTATGATAGAGCGTTAAAAGCAACAGGCAAAGGTAAGGAATACATTCATGCAAAATTTGTGGAAAATGAGCTAACGATTCAGTCATAAATGATGAATTAAGATGACCACACTTTCTAACGATATCTCTTCAGTTATCTCTCAATTTAGTGTAACTATTGCTATACATTTACATAAATCTACTAACTAATAACCCTAATTTTTATTCTAATTTTATATTTTGTTCAAAAGTCTTATTGGAATCTTTAAAAATCGTCATTATGTTTATTGTATCCTATCGTCATTCAGAGCTCATTAAAATTCATCAGGTGATAATCAATGTCTAGATAATATCTCCACTGTCGTCTTTTCTTATTCTTTTTTATTATATGAACGAGATTTTACAATAAAAAGGTCTTAATTCTGTAGCATGTAACTTGTTTGACTGGTTGGTTCAATAATGATTGCTAAATGAGGACTACCAATCCATATGCTTTATTACCATATTGTGTTAATACTATTGTATTTCTGACTATTAAAAGTTATTAAACTGCTGTTTGTAATGTTTTTCCATAAAAAATATTTATGCATACCCTCACAATAATTTAGTTTCTCAACAGAAGTTATACAGTATATATTAAAGTGCAAAGCAACACATTACAACTACAAAAAACAAGTTTAAAGTATTTAAATCTTACTTAAAACCATTTTCATTTTGTATTTCAGTCCTTCAAATTGCTCCAAATGAGCAGAAGGCGTTCCACTGCAAGATTGTGTGCCTCATACAACTGCACAACTTCAAAGAAGCCCTAGCTGTTCTCTGCAACCCTAAAAATGCTGCACTGGCTGCAGACCTGCACTTTGAGAAGGCGTATGCTCAGTACCGTCTCAATTGCCCCAAGGATGCCTTGCAAACTGTTGATAATGCTCCTGAGCTGACTCCTGCTTTGAAGGAGCTGAGGTAAATATTAGTTTTGTATATTTTATGGAATGAAAAACGTGATAGTAAGTTTTGTCCTTCTTTTTTACAAATAAGTGTTATACAATTGTTATAGTAATCCTAATATTACCAAATTCATCTTGTTTCACTTACAAAATTTAAAAAAAAATTCTAAACCTCCATTATTACAAAAGTTTTTTTTTTCACCTATTTTTAATACCCTGATAATTCATCTTCCAGGGCTCAAATCTTGTACCGTCTGGAGCAGTACCAGGACTGCTACAACTTGTACCGGGACATTGTGAAGAACACCACCGATGAGTATGAAGATGAGAGGAAAGCTAACATGTCCGCAGTTGTAGCTAACTTGGCTGCACTCAACCCAGTAAGTTCTGCTCTAGTTTTATTGTATTTATAGGCTTTACTCATCTAGAGAAAAGATTTTAATATAATTTTATTGACCTGTGTCATTTGTAATTTTTCAAAGTCTTAGATGTCTGAGAACTAACTTAAACAAAATGTCAATATCTAGAGCTGCGGACTACCTAGCTAGCTTACTGGGGCTCTGGTTTGAAGGGCAGGAATAAGAATGTCAGTATCTAACATATTAAGGGTACACTCGACGATAACTTGACTAGTTTCAGACCACACTATGGACTCATAGTCATGGCGAGTGTTACGCAACCTCATTATTTTCATCAGATTTGAATAGACAAAAAACCAAACCAATCAACCAAATGTTCTCTAATTCTTCCAGTCAGCAGACCTGCCCCAATTTGAGGAGAATACGTACGAGTTATCGTACAACGCGGGTAGCACGCTGGCCATGCGCGGCAAGTACAACGAGGCGCTCCCCGTACTCAAGCGGGCAGAGCACTCCTGCTCCGAAAGTGTGCTGGAGGACGGAGGCACTGAGGAGGAGGCTAAGGAAGAAGCTGCTATCATCAGGTAATTCTTCAATTGAAAATCTTTTTCTTAGTCAAACAAGCAAATGGTTCGCAATCTGAGTTTGCTGCCCGTGGAGTCCCGCAGCAACAAAGGAGTTACAAGTGTATTACCAGCCTTCAACGAAAGTTTGCGACTCGGATAAAATTTATAAAATTCTAAGGAAATGTTTTGCATATAAAATCTCCAAAGGCGTTGGTAAAAGAATTTTAAGCGAGAATTTTAACACTAATTAACCTGAATCTTGTCTAGTCGTAATAGTATTATGAATTAATGAATTAATATTATTAAAAATATACATATTTACAGGGTACAACAAGCCTACTGCCTGCAACAGATGGGTAAGGAGAAGGAAGCTATGACCATCTACCAGAACGTGTTGAAGGACAAGCCGAGCGACCAGGCACTAGTCGCTATTGCCAGCAACAACATTGTTGTTATTAACAGGTATATGTATAAGCAGTTCATAAGTTGTTTTTCACCAAAATAGTTTTTTTTTTTTCATTTATATACTAGTATTCTCAATATAATAAGAAGTAATGGCAAAATCATTAGAACTTGCAATGAGATATTTACCATGTTTATTGATTTCTTTGAGTTTACATCAAAAAAGAGTAATGACCAAAATTTACACAATGTTTTAAAACTCAAAGAAAAAGCTTCAACTTTACATTAAGTTAAGTAGTCTAACAATTCTTTTTCAATCTTATTACTATAGCAATTAAGTTGAAAATCTATTAAATATTTTTGATAATTTTGGCTACCCTTTTCATTAAATAATATGTCCTGTGGAATTTATTCAGAGACGGCAACGTTTTCGACTCCCGCAAGCGTATGAAGGCGGCAACAGCTGACGGGCTCGAGCACAAACTGAACTCGAGACAACGAGCCGCCATCACCTACAACCAAGCCATACTCGCCATTTATTCTAACCAGGTATTATACAGACACCCATTAACACGTTAACCACTACGTCTGACAATGGTGACCGACGCTTAGCGGAGGATTTGCCTTCGACAGTTTTCTTTCGCCAGTTAATGCTTTAACTAACGTTTTAATAAAAAAAAATGCCCAATATGTTGATTTATATTCTGTTTACCAGTGGCGCCACTGTCGATTAAAGTATGTATTGCTGTCGATTTTAAACTTGAATTTTGTAGACAAATATAGTCAGTTTTGAAAAACCTTAGTTTATACTTCTACTTCAAGTAGCTTCCCAATTAATATTTAAAACCAAAAAGCGATGTCTACAAAACCATTTACCTTTAATTCTAGCCCGATTTCTGCAAGCAATGCTGTGTGAAATTAGTTCGTGAGTTCGGCGGTGACCGTCGCGCGGCGCTAGTGGAGGCCTCGTCGCTCGCGAAGGAGGGCAAGAGGCAACAAGCCGTCACTCTGCTACTCAAACATGGCGGGGACCTTACCTTGGCAGCCGCGCAGGTTTTACTGTCTCAGGTATGTACAATAATGTTTTTTGCTAAGATATAAGTTTATAAACTCGACAAAATGAAAACTATAAAATGCAAAAATGTGGAATGAGCTGTTGGCAGTGGTATTTCCGAACTGATACGCAGTGCCGGCGTTAGGGGGGCGAGATGGGCCGATGGCCCAGGGCGACAAAGACTGGGGGGCGCCGATAAAATTAAAATCTACTAACACTTGATATTGCTTCCCTCAAGTGGGCGCCACATTATTTTCGCCCGGGGTGCCAGTGGCCCTTACGCCGGCACTGCTGATACGATACGATCTTCTACAAAAGAGCTTACTCCTTTTTAAAAGGCCAACAACGCACCTGTGATTCCTCTGGTGTTGCGGGTGTCCATCGCTTACCATCAGTCATTTGTCCAAATTCTATATCCAATGACTCCATTAGAAAATATGTAATTCTTTGAGATATACATAGACATTTTGTTACACTAGCGATCCTAGGGTTTTGGCATTTCAATTGACATATACATTGACAATCTGATATAAATTTTTTCTCGCAGGGTGATCGTAAAGGCGCAGTGAAGTTGCTAGAAGAGAGCGAATACAAGTACCGGCCGGGTGTGATGGGAGTGTTATGTACGTTACTATCAGCTGACAATGAATACGAGAAAGCCTCACAAATGTTCTCCGATGTCTATGAACACTATAAGAACGATGACGAGGTAAAAAAATATATACTTTTGTGCTTTATGTATTTAAGTATACTCATAAGTGAAATTGGATTATAATAAGAGTAACGATTCTTATTAGAATAATTTTTAATTAAAAATTATTTAAGTCACACCACTATAGTTGGCCTAAAATAGTCCTATGCCTAATGCTTGCGTATCAATTAGAATGTAGTTATTGTTTGCAAGCAATACTAGTCATCATACAATGATGTTATTACAATAATGAAAATTGCATCGTGTTCTGTCTCCAGCGAGTGTCTGCCCTGGTGTCGGTATGGCGCGCGGCGGCGGGTGCGCACGGTCGCGCGGGGCGGGCCGCCGCCGCCGCCACGGCGCACGAGGCCGTGGCCCGCGCCGCGCCCGCTGACACGCGCAGCCTCGCCAGGCTTGTTAAAGCACTCGCACAGCACGACCCCAACAAGGCCAAGCAACTCGCGCAGTCACTGCCGCCGCTACATCAACTCGAGGTACGCTTTATTTACCCACTACAAAAAAAGAGGTTCCCAATTTGGCGTTGTATGTGTGTATGTTTGTGCGCGATTATCTCGCCTTTGACTTAATCGATTTTAATGCAGTATCAACATAGTCTTTTTCTGACTTAAGATAGGGTTTCAGGTATACGCCTGACTTAAAAAGTTAGTTATTATCATAAAACTGTTCACTCTAACTCTCTAACTCTAACTATTTACTGAAGATTAACACAAGACCATTTTTATTTCAGACCAAGATAGACATAGACGCTTTAGAATCATCAAAATGGATGATGGGAGCAAAGGTTGTGAAGAAAACTGTACAAAGCAAACAGGAACAATCGCCCGGGTAAATATTTTAAGTTTATTTTATGCAAATGCAAAATTCTGCAATACACATCAAGCAACGAATAAAATTACAAATGGTGTTTAATAAAACACATTCTCTTTATAAACAGAACACCTGGTTCGGAACTTGGAAAGAAGAAACTGAAACGCAAGCGCAAGACCAAGCTCCCGCCCAACGCGGACCTGTCCAGACCTCCGGACCCAGAAAGGTAAACTATTTAACTAAACTATTCGCTGAAAAGGACTCTTACGTTTATAAAAAATGCTACAAGTATTTATATTGGAGAAGTTTGCATAAATGAGTATCAACTCATTTTTTTTTTCACAGAATATGTCAGTCTACTCTTAATTTGCAGAATTTATTAAAATCTGCTTAATACATGAGTGATTGATAAGTTTAGTAATGAGTTAAAACCCATGCATAAATTAGTATTCATGCATGCGTCATTACTATAATGCGTTTTAATAATTTCCTTTATTTTCTCCACCTACACAGATGGCTACCGAAGTACGAGCGGACCGCGTACCGAAAGCGTCGCGGCGTAAGGCGTGACGTCATCAAGGGCAGTCAGGGAATGTCTACTACTGCTACTGATCAATAGTAAGTCATTACATTTAAACACTATCTAAAATATTTATTAGTCTTCATAAAAACTTCCTTTCCAAGGACCAGAACTGTCTTCACCAGAACTGTCTGAAAAGATGTTTAAAGCTGATACTCAATTACTGCTTTACACAAAGCAAACTTATACTAAAGGTACTGATAACTGAACTATGTACTGAGTATTATATATAGGTACTTATTCTTGTGTTAACAAAAAAAAATCAATCTGGAAAGACATTATCAGTTTAAGATATACATCTTAACTTTAAAGTATATCTCACTCTTGTAAACTATTCTAATAGGAATCCTCTATCAACACAAGATCACCCAAAAAGCTCTATAACATAATAATTAAAATGTAACATTTTCTTTTCCAACTCCAGTGACATGAGCAAACAGCAGACGACGCCGACGGCCGCGGCGTCGACCGCCAAGAGTCCGCGCGTCGACAAACAAGCCGAGAGCGCCTGGTCGCGCAAACAACAACAGAAGAAAAAGGGCAAGGGTCGCAAATGGTAGAACTATATAGATGTCAATATAATATAATTACATTTTATATTATCATATTTGGTGTTTTATTTCTTGTTTACCTTATCGGAATTTTTATGTTATAATGTTATTATAACTATCGTGAGACATACTAAATTAATTGTTACGTTATCGGCTTACTCACATAACTGTTTGGAATTAATGTTGTTTGGTTATTGTCAACCACAGGATGTCCACTGCTGAACATATGTAGGTAATCAACCTAGGAAGCAACCTGTATCCATTTGATACATATTGTCAGAATAAAGAGAACCTAACATCTAAAACTCTATCATTGTCTGTCTACCACTCTGGAGACGGACGGATGAAGATCAAGAGATGAGTAATGAATCTGATGAATTATAAATAAGTGTAATAAGAATTGAATGTTATTCTTTGTTAATGAGTTTGGATGTTATATTGAGGCTAAAATGTCTGAATCATAGCATTTAGGCAGTGGAATCGTTTCTTTCATAAATAAAATAGCAAATCATAATTTTAAGCAATCAAAAACACAAGTTTTGCAACAAAATTGGAAATGTTATTCCAAGTATGGTACAAAATTGGCTAGTTTGCTTACACAATTTGTGATGATATTTATCATAGAATAATTTTATGTACAGACTATAAGAGTAGCTAAAGGTCAAAGGATCAGCCCACGCTCATAAGCAAATGTCAATTACTAAATTAAATGTCGCGAACCACATCTGTTTAGAACATATTGTGTAGGTCTTAAATTAGTCATATGTAGCAAAAGAAACACATTATTATAGTAAAATATTTATTCTAAAACATAAAACTAAATGGATTCTTATCTCTTATTGTTCTTCCTTTTAGACTTTCCTGGCCTCTGGTTCTTCTTGCTATTTACCTTGAAAGATTTAGTTTTGAAATTCTTCTTCTGCGCTGCGTGGCCATTGAAACCTTCGAAGTTGTTGGATGACTCCCTAGTGTTTAGTTTAGAGCCTTTCTTTTTGCCACCAAATCCGAATTTCTTGTCTTTCATAGCTCGTCGTTTGTTGACTTTGTTTTGTGGTCCTTTGCCATCCTTTCCTTTATTATTGCCCTTATTGCTACCTTTATTGTCATCTAAGAATCCCAAGTCTGACGATTTTCCTTTCCTCACACGTTTTAATTGTTCCAACATTTCTCTCTTGTCTGCAGCCTGCTTCAGCCTTGCATCAGTCTGGAAAAAACATAATTTCTGTTAATGAAACTAGAAATGACTCACTAAAATGCACTTATGTAAATTGTACACAAAGAAAAACGCAATCAATAATTGTAAAATCCCATTTATGGAATTGCATGCACAGTGCACTATTTGTGGAACATGTATTCATACTACAATAGTATCATACTTTCTCTTTTTCCTGGAAATTACTGGACTGATGTTACTAAACAAATTAACATTACTGTATATTCATAAAGTAGTAACTACTCTAGCCGAGATTTACCTTCGTTTTCCTTGATAAATGGACAATATAACACAATTTTTTTTTTATTCCAATCAATAGCTAATTCTGTACCCTTACTTTAAATTTGCTTTACGTTTAACGAGATTGAAACGAGAACACATTAGACGATCTGAATAGTTGGGTCAATGGCAGGCTAATCAGTGTGCCGAACGCGCTTTCATTTCGTTTGTTAATGTAAGGGTACAGAAGATTAACATATTCAAACAACCATAGTCTTCAGCTTTACAATAGTTATATAAATTGAATATTTTACCTGGACCCTTTTAGCTATCTTTTTCTGTTCTCTCAGTTGTCTGACTTTCTCCGTGCGTGCCTGTGCTGCTTGTTTCGCCATCAGGTTCTTGCGTACCTTCTGCATGTGCTCATCAGATTTAGCCATCTCCGCAAAGTAATCATCAGGTCTGGAATTGAAATCAAAAATGTATTAGACAGGTTAGAATAAAATCATTAACTGCAAAAATGGTTTGTATTTGAAACATAATTGTTAGAAATGAATAATAATTTTGACCAACCAGCAGCAGACAGAAATAGCCTAGATGAAAAGGTAGATAAGATTTTTGTAAAAAAAGATGCTTTTTCACAAGAGATATGCTATGCTATGTTGCTGTGGATGGGTTTGGCTTCACATAGCTTAGTATTGGTAGAAACAAGTTTAACTAAAATATGTTTTTATATGGAAAGCTGCATGCTATGGATGTGTGTTATGGACATGCACTATCCATAGCAAGCAAGCAAGAAGGCAAGTAATCAGTGCAGCCAGATATCTCAACACCAGAAGAATATTAGTGTGAAGCTGGACTTTTTGTGTTGTTAATGTTTGTACTGTGAATTTTGTTGTGTCTTGTTTTTGGTGCATCATGCCTGGTGCCAAATAAATGTTTTTTCTTCCTTACTTTCTTTCAAGGAAGTACACATTTTTTTTTATGATTTCTTAGTTACATAGGTTAGGCTTGATTCTTACCTTCTTGTAGGGATACCAAGATCTTTAAGTTTCTTTATGCCTTCAACAACAGCAGCTTGAGCCTGTCTATGCAAGAGGTTCTCTCGTTTAAACTCATTAAGGACTGGGTCCTGAGTAGGGTCATAAACTTGATGTCCTTTGCTATTTTCTTTTAAATTCCTAGAAAAAAAATGCAATATTACTTATATTTGTTATTTTAATGTTGAATATTTGGATCAAATTTTGAACACAACCATTATAATGTAGTTTGTCAGTTTTTTGTTAATGTCAATATAATTATGTCAAATGGTTACTAAAAGACACTTTTAACATATTAATCAATGAATAAGTGGGTCCATCAATGGGAGGTCTTAGGGACGGATTGTTCTTACTTATCGAGTAAAAAGGTTAATAACATTGTTTATTGGTTAGGAATGACTGTGATGATGACCATGAAATAAAGAAATTTCTTCTTACTATACCAAAAAGGTTTAGTTGCCTATCTTTCGAGATATATTTTACAGTCAAATTACCAAAACAAAGCATTTTACCACATGTGCATGGGTGCAATGTTGTGAAATACATTTACCAAAACAATTAAAAAAAAGAACATACTTTCTTCGCTGTGCAGTTTCTTGCATTTGTAATGCTACGTCTGGAGCCATTGGGGCAACTGCCGTTACCAAATCTAACGTCTCGATCCATGGTAATTTTAACTGAATGTCTTTCAGTTTTAATTTTAAATCTGCTACGTTATTAACATAATTCTTTTGAGTTACTTCTATTTCTTCATTAAGACCAGGTTTCAATAAACCCTTGGCAAACGCCTCCTGCAGCTGTAAACAGAAAAGAAAGAGTCATTAAATATAAATTAATACGACTGATCTTTGCCGGAGTCACAACTTTTTATATCACTAAGAAACTTACTTCCTCATCAGAATCAACTTCTGAGTCAGAGTCGTTTAGCACAAAATCACTCATTATTAATTATTTAGAGTAACCTGGTAAAATTTTTATTTAATAATCTAGTTTTGTCCACTTTTTAACAACATAACCTAAATAATACAAAACGTGTATTTGACATTTGAAGTGCGGACTTGCGGAGGTATGTGTTTCACAGATAATTAATCTTATGTCTGTGTTTATAATCTGTGGGATCCGTATCAATAAGTAAACCATAGCCTCAATTTAGAATAGTCGAGAATAACTAGCTAAGTATTCTATAATGTCTACGGAATAAACCAAATTGTTTTATTTACAGGTTTTAATTTGTTTTTGAAATAAAATTATTTAGGTAGACCATTTTTACAGATTTGTAAAACCTTTTTAGGGTTCCGTAGCCAAAATGGCAAAAAACGGAACCCTTATAGATTCGTCATGTCTGTCTGTCTGTCCGTCCGTCCGTCCGTCCGTCCGTATGTCACAGCCATTTATTTCCGAAACTGTTGGGCCTACATAGTTGAAACTCTGTAGGTTGATGTATTTCGATAACCGCTATTCGAATTTTGAATACATGCTCCATACATGGAACTGATTAAAAAAAAATTTTTCAGCTAACATATCCGTGATGGGTGTCTATGGATAGGTCTTTAAAAAAGACATTAAGGTTCCTAAAACCATTTTTCGTCAAAATCAACCGTTTGAAAGTTAGACGCTTCCAAAGTGGAAAAATGAGTGTCCCCCCCCCCTCTAACTTTTAAAATAAGAGAGTGAGAAATCTAAAAAAAATATATGCTGTAGACTTCAATAGAAACTACCAACGAAAATTGGTTTGAACGAGATATCATTATTAGTTTTTAAGAAATAAAACATTTTCAAAAACCGCAAATATAACTTTGTCGTTCATACAAACACTATGCAAAACCAAGTTATTTTATAACTTTGATATTATGTCATATACTTGCTGCTACGGAACCCTTCATGGGCGAGTCCGACTCGCACTTGGCCGGTTTTTTAAACTAAAGGTTTCTCACATTGGTTGTAATTACAATGACATTTTAGGCAAATAGTGGTTCTAATCACTGGCTATTTTTTTTATTTTTTATTATGGCCCATGCTAACTCTGTTATCCAATCGTGTATCTAACGGCCTCACAAACTTGTACATGAAAGGAAATAAAAGAAATCCGTATAATTGCACCGGGCTGTGTGTATGTATGGCCTGTGGCTCGAGCTCGTTTCAGTATTCGAGGGCAAAAGGGTTCGAGTCCACGGCGCTGAAATATAATTCCGCCAGTGTGTTCAAGTGTGATAGATGATCTAATAAACATGATTAATATAATAAACATTTAACACAACGCAATTACAGCAAGGACATAAACAAACACCACATTCACATTATCAATTTATCATAATATTAATAGAAATTATACAAACATTAATTACAGCGGGATCCATGAGTAAGGTAATGGACTGAATACAGAAACTAGTTATCAGTGGTATTCTAATAATTATAAAATCTAACAGTAATTTCGCATTATTCCACTGATCCTGTCTTGACCTTCTGTTGCTCGGCCCTTTTGTTCTGCAGAATGCGACGGGCCTTTTGGTTTGGCACTTAAAAAGTGTAAAAATTATGGTATTTACCAATAAAATGGCTTTATATCAACTCTAAAGTAAATATCTATCTTGTCATTATTACTTTTCGTGTTTTATTATTTTTTGGCCAAATGAGAAAATAGTAGTTTTGGGCTATCCATAGACTAAATAGTTAGTTAATTATTTTGAACGCATTCGTAACATGTACTTTATTGTCTATTCTTTCCGAAAAATTAAAAAAAGAACTTTATTGTCTTTATAGTCTATCCATAAACAATAAGCTTGTACATTTACATACTTTTTAAATTAAAATAATGTTTTATTTAATTAAATACAAAATTGAAAAGCTTTAAAAATATTTTTTAATATTTTATTATGGATTTGGTTACTAAAACATTATTTTATTGACTGTAAAAAAATATTGAAATAAATTTTACTCGCTTGACCGGAAGCACTTAGTAGTTCGACATGTTTCATGAAACCCCCGTTGTTTTGTATCAAGAAAATGCAATGGCCGCCATCTTCGACTCTTGTGAATGTTTTGGTCGTAGTTACGGACTTTGAGGCCTATTTATTACGTGCTATGCAATTATTTGATGGAAATAGTTTCGCTACGTCCTACGTGTTGTAAAATTGCTTATTTACAGGTCAGTACAAGTTTCCTTCAGTATTTTCTCGAAAAGTGTTTACATCTGGATTTCATACTTCTTAGCTATTGTGATGTTGTCATTTTCTATAAATATTTAGTTTATTCCTTATTCCAATTAACAATTACTAACGTTTTCGGTATAATTAATTCATTATAATTTTATTGAGGGGATATAAATATACAAACCTCATTTTCGTATGTACTTATATTTCTGATGTCTTTGTTACTAAGGTGAATTAGTAGCACGGTAAAGTTAAATATTTCGAGTTAAACTACTATCTTACGGTAAGATTTCAGTTAAAAATATCTTATTAGTATTGTGTTTACTTTTTTTGATGTTTATTACCGAGACATTTCAGTTTCCGTGCTACAATAATGGCGGCAGTGGATTAACCTATTCGTTTATTTTACGCATTTATTCCTTTTCTCTTACGTTTATTATGTATTATTTTGGTGTTATACTTTATATTTTCTCGTAGGGTACAAAATAAAGTGACTTTCAAATAGTTTTGTGGAACAATGACCTCGGCGGTCGTATCCTATTTGTGGACTAAAAATATTTTACCAAGAACATTATGGTGTGCGACGCACGTATACCTGATCATTTTGAAGATATATGGGTAAAGAATAGATTTTCGGTTGCAGTCACATGAAATAAAATTTGGGGGCCGAGGTGCACTCCAAGGCGTCATCTCGGGTTTGACCCAAGATGATAGTATATACGTTATGTCAGCCACACCAGAATACGAACCAGCGGCCCGGCAAGTGAGTACAACGCATTTACTAACATTACACACACTACCAAGGTCCTAGATAGTCCTGCTGACATGGACACATAACCAGTCACCTAGCACTATATTTGTAAATATTATGATTTTGTAACCAATAACATCATGTTCCTACTCTGCTTTCCTACTTCCTGCACCACAAGTTACACAATTTTATAATTCCTACTTGTTACCAACTAACTGCATGTGAAATGCTTATGACCAGGTTCTTATTGTGAGAGGTATTCTATCTGAATATAGACTAGTCCTACCTATATATTTTTATGTGTACATAATGTAGTAAAAGTCATAACATGAGATATTTTTCAGCTCTTGGACATTGTAATAAATAAAGTTTTGAAAAAAAAAATCCACCTTGTATTCATTGATATCCTCTTAAGTTTTAGTTTTACAGGTTTTTGGTGAGTAACTTGAAAGTTGCTATATGTGTATTTGTGTCATAAATGAAGCAATATGATATTTTCTCAGTTTATAAATCCTGTTGGTACTTGATAGCCTGCAAAATATGTTCTGGGAATATAGTATCAACCAGTAGATTTAGGACCTTTTAATTCTATTTTATACCATCTCAGGATTATTCTGTTAGTGAGTCTATAGTGTAAAAATCTCAAGGAATAAAAGTCCACTATCAATTTGTATAGTTACTGTCAAGTGCTTGAAGAACATGTATTGTTGGTGAACAGTTGTATGTATAATTTGTTATGTATATTTATGCACATTATGCAAAACTGACACATTTCATTACAAATACGAAATTATGTGTATCATCTGTGTTACCTGAATTCCACAAAGATTAATTTGATTTAATGTTTTGTTATAGGATTACGGGCCGACCACCTCCAGTGAAAATGTTTATGAACATGTATTGGATCACAAATTAGCGAATATGAATGTATCTAGTGTGAGAACTCCTGTGTTGAGGGCCCTGCCCTTGTCTCCCACTCAAGGTGATCCTGAACCTGATTCTACAAACCCTGAAAGTATCATTCAATCTGTGCACAAAGTAGAGAAAGAAGTTGAATATCACATTGCTGAGAAACACTGTGATACTGACATGTCTGTTGATTCCCTCTGTGGTGGCATTGTAAGGCTTGGAGAGGCTATAGATAATGTCGGACGCCCAGCATACCCTATGTTACAAGAGACAGAAGATTCAAATGATGACAATTATGTAGAAAATCCCACAACCCTTATACAAGCACCACTGAGCACTGCAATTGTTCAAAATGTAACTAAATTGCCTCAGAACTTTACAATAAACGTTGATGCAGCTGTTGGAAACATTACGTCTATACAGAATGTACAAGATGTATCCGGAAACCAAACCCTATGGCTGCCTACAATACTTGCCACCAGTGCTGCTACAAATGACCCCAATAAGATAGATGATGAGAGATCACAAGCTGGTGTGTCACAAATCATTATCACTAGTGAGAGTTATGTTAATGATGCCAATCAACCAAGAAGAGCAAACATTGTCGCTGAGACTAACTTTATAAGCAGACCCAAGACTTCTAAAGTCCAAATATTAAGTAACATATCTATTCCCAAGAACCCAAATTACAATCAACAATATTTAACGGGAAAGGAAATTGCACCTGTATATGGAACTCAAAATCATGTTTACAAATTGGGCAATTCAGTTCTTTGCACTAAACCTCCGAAAAATCAATCATTGATTGGATGCTCTACTCTATCGCCAAATGTTGTGAACAATAGCCCAATTAAAAATACGTCCTACAGTCACAATTTTACCAAAAGCACAAACCTAAATAAAACATTGAATAAGGTAAACAATGGTGCTAATCTAAATACTATGGTTGCTGCCTCATCAGGTAACTCGCAATGTCATATATTGTCTCGTGTGGTTTCTGGACCCAATAAAATGTCTGTACATTCTGGAAGGAAATCTGTGAACACTTTTAAGGGTTCGAAAAGCTCTGGACAAGTTTCTAACCAAAAGAACCAATCAAGGCCAATAAAAATAATACAACAGACTGGGTCAATTAACAAATCAGAGGCAAAAACTTGGCCAGTTGCCAGTGTCACATACAAGAATCAGCAGCCAAGTTATGGAGTAACAGAGTCAAATACATCAAAAGTCATCCAAAAAGTAGGCAGTCCTACACATAAGAGTCAACCTCTACCTCTCTCAAAATTCCCTTCGAAAACGGAACGTTTAGTGTTACAGTCACCATGTGGACCTGTTTTGATTTCTACAGCTCCTATAAGTACCAGTTTACCTAAGGGACCGCATTATGTGCAGTCAGGATCTACACCTAATTTGCGATATGTTCAAACATATGGAACTGCAGAAAATCCAATATCAACAGTATCGCAAGTTACTAACCAACAGTTGACTGCACAGATATTGCAATCATTATCACAACCAAAACTGATGTTGCAATCAAATACTGCATCGGTAAATCATAACCTTACTCCTTTACCGCCTACACCCGAGGAACCAGTGGAAGTTAAACCAGTCAATCAAAAAAGAATTGTTGTGTGAGTATATATTAACTGTATACCATTCATTAATTATTCTAGAATTAAAATTTTATGTTAAAATTACCTTTTATTTTGTTTCAGTGGCGACAAATCAACATTACTCACTGAAGACGACATTATTGGCATGGAAGAAAGACCAAATCTTTCAGAAGAACTAAGAAGATATTCCTTCCAGCCCCTAGCCTTTGTGATGTTGGATCACACTTACGCTCAGCCCGCGCAGAAGCAGCCTTCAGCCACTCCGCCTACGACGCCGGTATCCACTGGCCCGCCTCCCACCATAATTTCACCCACATTAACTACATCTCCTATGAGTCCTTTAAAACGCAATTCACCCGTAATCATGTCCACAGCGTCTTATGAAATGCCTTTAGCAGTGCCTACTAGCGTTATTGGAACACCTGTACCAGTTTCTTCTATACAAATGGCACCGGTCACATATAAACCACCACCACCTCCGCCGCCAGACGACGACGCTGCTTCAGTTATTTCATCTATTGACGGAGACCGGAAAGCCAACAGGGGAGGTAGTGACACTGAAACTGCACCTGAAGGCGAGGAAGAAGGCAAGACAAGATGCATCTGTGACTTCACTCACGACGACGGTTACATGATCTGTTGCGACCGTTGCGGTGAGTGGCAGCACGTTGACTGTATGGGTATTGATAGGCAGAACATACCAGACGCATACCAGTGCGAGATCTGCCTTCCCCGGCCCATAGACCGACGACACGCCCGAGCTATACAGATGAGGAAGAGAGAAGAACTCAGCGCCCTTGGTGCGTCAGATACGGACTCGTCTGAAAGCAGCCGTCCTCCAGGACAGAGAAGGAAACGATTACTGACTGTCACCACATATACCAATACAAGTGGTTCATGTGTCACCACATACAACTCCGCTATACCAGTGCTTCCACCACTTCCACAACCATCGACACTAACTTTACCTAAGCGAGGACCTAAGAGGCCGAAGAAAACAGAAGTTGTGCGAAAAGGCACGAAAAGAAAACTATCGGAAAAACGCGTAAAACGCAAAAAGGAAATGATGCTTAACAGAAGTAAATACAGTTCAACCATGTCGAATCAGTCACATTTCCAAGACTCGTACGAACTTGCTGTGACGAACCATTACAGTCCAGAGTTGAGGGCTAAGATTATGAAATATAGCAATAAACTTGGTAATACTCCTAACATGGCGTATGCTATGAACGCGCATTTATGTACCACTGTGCCCCACGCAGGTGGAAAGATTCTGATTGCTACTAAGGACTTAAAAGAAAATACTCCAGTAATAGAGTTACGTGGCAAATATATGTTATCAAACCAGCATCGACCACAATTACAAAATACTGCTAGAGCAGGTAGCCAGAAACCGGGACCGTTTGTCTTCTTCTACAGGTTACCTAAAGATAACACGCAAATATGCATAGATACTAGAACATACGGGAATGAAGCAAGATTCGTACGTAGATCGTGTAAACCAAATGCAGAGTTACAACACTGCATAGTCAAAGGCACATTGCATGTTTATTTAGTTAGTATTGGAGTTATCCAGTCTAACACTGAAATAACTGTTGGACACGATGCTGATGGCAGTAAACAGCCATGTGCATGCGGAAATCCAAAACATTGCAAAGTGAACGGCCTCAACACGTTAGCGTCCCGAAAGAGTGTGGACTATCCGCCTAGAGAGAAAAGGAGCAGAAATAGATGCTTCAGTTCTTCATCACCAGTATCTCCACCGCTCCCTCCTGCCGCCACTACTCCAGTTAAAGAATATACTCAACAAATATCTGCGATGAAATCTGAGAAGAAATCTCCACAGCAAATTAAACATGAATACCCTCCTCTATCACCTGTCAAGACAGCTGTGATGGCATTAAACTTTGATGAACCGCCTAAACCTGAGCCGATAGAAGAAATTAAAACTGAAATAGATCTGATAGCCAAAGAGGAGATGAAGCCTGAAGAAGATGAACGTGACTTCTGTAAGTCGGAAACTGTTGAAAATAAATTTGAAGAAGTAAAACACGAGTTAATCCCACTTCCACCTGTAGAAGAACCCAGACCAACGATCATCTCGAAAGCAGAAGTAAAAGAGGTGAAGGAATTTAAACTAGAGAAGGAACCAGTGTATTCTGATGAAGAGAAACCAGAAAAGGTTGAAGAAAAGAAACCTAAAGAAGAAATAAAAATAGAAGAAGATAGACCAGTGACTAGAGAATTTATGGCCAAGTCAGCATGCCATGACAGATCATCGAGGTCCAGTCGGACAACTTGCGTGAATCAAGACTCTCTGGATGATAAAACTGATGATTCTCAAGATAAAATACAGACTAATAATAAAGAAAAAGAAAAGAGAAAGATGGTGAGTTCGAAAAACTCAAGTGAAACTCAGCCTCCAAGCCTTGGGACGAGACAAAATTCTAAACCTGTATCTAAATTACAGACGCGCGAGGAACGTAAGATGGAAGCTATAATGAAGGCGTTTGAACGCATGGAAAAAGCCGAACAGCGCAAACAGGAAGTGAAAGAAAGGCAGAAGAGGCGAGAGTCTGATCCACATCCTAATGCTAATGATAAGGATGAAGATGAAGAAATTCACAACACTACTAAAAAGAGGAAAAAGTAAGTATTCATCTTTGTGTAAAGTATTATAATTTCAAAGTTAAGCGACATTACAAAGCTGTTTACTAATATTGACATCTGCTTCTTGTATTTTAAATTGCTGTAATTATTTGCGAATATTCATGGTGTATGTATGATCAGGCGCAAGGGTCGTGCTCGCACGACGTCGCAGTCGAACCGGCGGCGCTTGAACTCTGCAGACAGCGACATGGTAACGTCGGGCGACGAGGCCCAGCCGCCTCCGCTGACGCCGCCGCGGGCTGGCCCGGCGCGCCGCGACCATGCGCTCCCACCACCCAACGTCGACCACGACCGCACCAACGATGGCCCCCATGAAGTATGTACAATTGGCATTATAATAAACAGTAATTGGGTTCTAAATCGTATGTTACTACATTGAAACTTTTCATTACAGGAACTCGGGTTGAGCTCTGCATGCTTATTGGTTGAAGCAGCTGTTGGTTCTGTTGAATCCGCCTTTAAATTACCAAAAACTAAGAAAACAATGGCGACTGAATGGATAGGAAGGTCGCCTGAACGTACACCATCACCTTATAGATCTCCTTACAGACCTACCTTGGTCGCCGCACCATCGTTAGAAAGTTTAGTTCGAGTCGCATCAACTATGATTGGCGATTTAAGTGGGGGAATGACTTGGAACATGAAGAAGACAGTAGAGCTTCGCCCCCTAGAACACCCGGGAGGGATCGAAATAAACCTCCGAAGAAAGCCAAGCGAATAACGAGGAGTACGCCGCCTGCCGAGGTGGCCGAGGTGGCGCCGCCCGTGATACAACAACACAGCGCCAAGAAGCGGTGGCTGCGACAGGCCATCAGCGAGGAGAGTGATTCGCCTGTTGCAGGTTTGTAATTCTGCTTGAAATATACATATTTGTTTCCAATGTTGAACCAGTAATTCTATGTTCATTTTAGATGTGTTTGTTTCAGAATCGCCTCCCAACGAAATGGTAACGCCATTAAAGAAACGACGACTAGCAAGAGAGTCGCTTTCTTGCGAACAAAACAATATTGTGCCTGTAAGTAGCTACTCAATAATATCTTATTAAAAATATTTTTAATATTGTATTAGTAGAACTAATAGAAGTGTTTTGTTATACAGTGTAATGACGAAACCTCGCCTATTTTAACGTCAGAAGACTCTCCGGTCAAAGATGACGTGCAGCCGTTGACGAGGCAATTTAAAGTCAGAAATATTATGTACGATAGTTTATATGCTAGAGATAGAACTCGTTCGGACAGCGGACAGGGATCTGATGACCAATGCACCATAGATAATGACATGTTGAATATGAATATAAAGGGTCCACATGACAGCGAGAACATAAGGAGAATTATAGGAGTTCCGACACCTGAAGATGAACTCCCACCTGAAATACCTAAACCAGATGACATAAAAGCTAACAACAATAATGTTGAAATGGATGAAAGTAATTACAATAAAGTAGTGCCAATGGAAATAGATACAACAATACCTGCACAGCCAAAAATACAAGAGTCTATCGATCTTAGCATAGACGTGAAGGGAATCGAGAGCCCAAATGATAAACTAAACAGCTGTCAGTCAGCAGACACCAGTGGGAACTCGTCACCACAACGCGACGAGATGGATGACATTCAGAAGAAAATACATTCATTCCACACAGAGAACATACAAATATTAAAGAGTAGAAATAAGAAACCCAAGGAAAAACGAAAGAAAGTAAACCTAAACTTCGACCTCAACATGGTGGATGATCAGATTAGCGTGCAGCTGAGAACGGAGAACGATACGTCGTCTAAATCCATAGAAATTAATGGAGACATTCACGACGACATGAGCAATTCAGTCCATGATGACGTCAAAGTTCATGTTTCACCCGAGAACATACCTCTGCCGCCTGTAGAGTCAATACCTCTCCGGCACCAGAGAACATACCTTTGCCAGAGGAACCGAGTCCGATGCCTGTAATACCGCCTCCAGAAACAATACCTCTACCAGAGGAACCCATGAAGCCTGTGAAGCCAACAATTCGCCCAGCATCACCTGTTGTAGAAAAGCTTGATAAAATTGAGAAACCCTTCTCAATCGACAGGCCGTCCGTGTTAGAGAACTCAACGCTACCGTTCTCGTCGCGGTTTAGTTCAACAGGACTTTTCTCCGGTATATTCAGCAATATGTCTCAGTCGTTCAACATGGACAGTTCAATAAATGAGAACGTACCGAACATGTCTATAATAAAGAGTGCAATAGATAGGACTACAAGTTTAGATAGTAGTTTGTTTGACAAGGACAGTATTACGCCAGCAGACGATCTGAAGAGCGTCCAGGAGATATTAACGCGAGTGAATAATATGGACTCAAATAACAGTGTAATATTATCAGGGGTGCTCAACAGTTCAAATAAAGCGAGTTTGTTAGCTCCATCCCCCAAACCACTCGCAAAGCCTTATTGCCCGCGAACCAACGACCCCAGACTGAACCCTCCGCCTGTAGAAAAACCTAAACCTGTAAGAAGGAAGGTGAGTGCTTGTTAAACACCCATTGTATTATCATTATATTGTACTTAGAGCAAGAGCTAAGTTTAAAATGTGTTTCATGTCCTTTCCTGAGTCTGAAGGCATTGGAAAACATAATAAAGTTGCCTACTAATTAAATGTTCAGAGCTGTTGTGTCAGAGCATGTTAAACCAGACCAAGGTCGCAGATTAGATAATGGTAAAAACTGATGTCCACGTGATATCCGTCCCACTGAGAACTTCTTTACTAAGCTACTACTATTAGATGTGTAACATGTTTTTATTTACACTTGAATGAGTTATGTAATTCATATCTAATTGTTTATTTATTCTAATCATTTCTTTATCTTTATGAATAGTTAAAGGTTACTTTCGATTATGACTCTCATTCTCAGTTGCTGATATTTCTTTGTAAAGTGTACAATATGAACAATATAATGGTATAGAATAGAATTTCCACTTTGCCGTGTGTTGGCTGTCGAGTATTTCAAAACAGTGCATCGACCGATACGGCGACGGATGTTATTCTAATGCTAGGGCACAGTTATCGGTACTCGACGAAGATTCGATATAAACTGAGCTTGTCGAATGAATATTATGAGTATGCTGGTCACACTTTATTGACACCGAGATGTCGTCGAAGGCTGGTAAGTTTGATCTGGAACTCAGCCAAGATTTTGTGATCATCGACAAAAATATGTTGGTTCTGTAATAAACACTTGAACAAATAGAGAAAATAAAACTGTACAGGAATGCGACAAATAACACTACAATGTTCATAGTGATACTCAGCTCTACTTGTCCTACCTATGCATAAAAATTATTATTCATCATAACAAGTTTTCCATTTTCTGTACTTAGTGCAAATTCATTTTATTAATTAAATATTCTATGAATAAATAGTAATAAGATGTATGTATGTATATGCACAGCTCTCTATAACGGAGTACCGTAAGCGGCACAAAGGCGGGTGTACGGAAGAGGGCGGCGGCGGGTCGTCGAGTGAGGCCGGCGAGGCAGGCGAGGCGGGCTCCGGCGGGGAGGCGGCCCCCGAGTGGTCGAGCGAGTCCTCGGGCGCCGCCTCGCTGTCGCCGCAGCGCCTCGACCAGGCCGCGCAGGCCGCCGCCGACGACCTCGAGCAGCGACTGCACCGGGAACTGGCCGCCTCCCACTTGCCTAAAGGTGATTTACCTGTTTATCCCCCAGCATTAACTCAATAACTCAGAGTAAATTCTAGTTGGTATCAATAGACTACTATACAATAATATCACTCTGGTATAAGTACACACGCAGCCTAATTTGAATTTAACTCTATAAAATCAGAATGTTATTATGAAACTGCATCATCGTATTGTAGACAATTATGTCGTCAAGTGGAGCACGCCGGCAATTAATTCAATTGGTAGTTGGTCCCGCGCATGGCTTACGTGCTGTCATAGCCAATTACCGTCGTGGCTTGTTACGCTTCCTCCGTGAATACACTTTCAAAAGGGAACTGTGGAAAAATGTAACTTTGAACATAATAATATTATTGAGTACAACCAATAATTATGTGGTGCCTTGAAAGCTATCTCTAGTCTCTACACAGAGACTGGTACTGATCCTTCGCAATAAATATTGTTGTATAAAGCGACAAGTACTTCGCCTAACTATCGTAGTCATTAATTTATAGCCGGTCGTTCGGGATCATTAATTATAGCGAACTACAAAGGGATCTGTGTAGCAGTATACGTATGTTATTATGAGACTATCACGCTAGCTGGCTAGCAACTTCACTATGTGTGCGTAGAGACCGGTCCTTACTCGCACCGCGCAACCGATGCATTGCGAATTTCTAATGCACTTTCATTTTACAATACACATTAAAATATACATACATTTTATTTTACTGTAAACTAAAGAATCATTGTATTTTCTCATAATGAATGCTTGCATATTTAATATCGGTGAGTCGCGGGTAAAACATAATGAAATGAACTTAATAATGAATTGTCGTGTAGTCATTTTCGTTATGCAATAATCGACCTTAGTTTATCGATGCCTCGTATGTTCTTGTGTTAAATTCATTGATAACAGAGTTTCATGCAAACTGTGTTGTTATGTCATGTATTTCCATAGCAACTTTACGCGTGTCTACTTTATCAATATGTATAAATGTATAAATTGTATGCGCGTGTAGGTAGAATGGCAATCGAAAGTAGTGTTTTAATAAATATTGTATAGTTGCAATTTCATGATACTGCTGTATTGCCGTGTCTCATATTATATAACATTTAGGTAAAATAGGATTATACAATGCGGTTCTAATTGCGTTGTTTTTTGTTCAATAACCATTAGAAGCTATGGTTTATTAAATATTCGGCACCTCAATTAAGTCCAAGGTCAAATGAAAACAAGTTGAGTTAAAAACAATGTTTTGTATTAGAGGCCCATAAAAGTTGTCTTGTAAACATAAGATATTTTAGCAACTTGTTATAAGGCATAAATAGTACTTAATCTAAAGGAAACATCTCAATAAAACAAACAGAAACTGTTTAAATGGTTAACACAAAGCAATAACGTTGGCCGCGCATATACGAGCGAGGAGCGCCGCAATAAAGACTAAAATCATTACCACTTCGACCTTGACTACAAGAGTGTAAACACAACTGCGCCGTACAGAATTCTAACTAATATTCATACGAGGATTTTTTATTTTACACCCACATGCTCACTCGGTGAGATAATCCGACACCTATGCTACTTATAAAGTTCTTATTGCAGTCGTAATCGCGAGAATTCATTTTATAGAATGCACCAGTGCAAACTATTTTTAAAGCCACCACAGCGTTTAATGTGTCGTTCGCAGAATGGGGTTACTGTTTTCAGTTTTAGCAAACCTAAAAAGTTCAAAGTTGGTTTTAGTAGGTTTTAGTAGACTATTTATGATGCAAAACATTTACTCTAAGGTTGTTTTTGCAATAAAACATTTGAAATTATGTAATTAAATTTGTATATTTAGGTACAGTCAATCTTAGTATTGTTCCAAAATTATAGTCAAATAATAAAGAATTGTCAATTGAATTTTCTTGCATTGAATGTATTACCTTCGTAGCTATTATTACGAAAATACTCAATAATTCGAGCTATTGTTTAAAACTCGTTTCTGTTTTTACAGGTGTGTTTGACGCTCAGCCAACAGCCACGGAGCGACAAAGGGAAAACCTAAGCTTACGATTACGACGGGAGTTTGGTCTTGCCTTACCTGATGACGAAGAGACGAGACCTCCTACCGAAAACACCGGTATGGCCACTTGGAGACATAACAACCTTATGGGATATGGTGGTGCCAGTTTGAGGCATTGCACTGGTTTACCTGATGCCCAATCGGGGCAGTACGATACAGCGAAAAATAGGGGGCCCCCACGACTCACTCCTGCCACATCCAACTGTCAAGAAGATCAGTGGAATATCAATATGTATAGCACAGCTTATGGGTACAAAACGGGAGTGAAGGGGTTAAAGTGGGGTAGGAGAGGATAGCCTATAAGAATTATATAATTATTATATACTCAGTAGTAACCTTATGTAGATTTAGGTAATGCACGCTACACGTTACGTAATGTGACGTTATTATTATGTGTCCCTGTCGTTTTGACACTAGGTTCGAACTTAACGTAAACATATTTTTTTCTATGATAACGTAATATTATTTTAACTTAGGTATTGTTTGGTATTTTACAGTTTATTTTGGTTATTTGTTTTGTACATAATACAGGTTTATTTATATTGGCACGTTGAATAAAACATTACTGCAAGTATAGCGTTGTCATTTCTAACCGCGTGTATGCTTTGTCCGGCAGATGGCGCGGGCGGTGCGAAGCGGTGCGACAGGTAGTGGGCTGTGGGCTGTGAGCTCACTATAAGACATTATTTTTGTAAATCTCAGACGGTGTCACGCCCGTCGCCTGTATTATATAATAACTAGCATAAAGGACTTTTCTAAGAGTGTACGTTAGATGCGATGCGCGCGTATTGTATATTTCCGTTTCACTTGTACGTTTTTATTTTCCACGGTTTTCTGCAAGTACAAATTGTTTTTATTTCCCTTTGTACATATTGTATATAGGAGAGTTAAGATATATTATAGGGAACCTAATGGGTAACGTATCTATGTATAATGGTATGAAAGATTTTTTATATATGTACAATGTTTATGTATCTTATTGATATATTTATTTATTATCGATTTATTCGATAGTGCGTTTAGGGAATGACGGCTAGGATTTTTGTACGCATAATGTTTAAGTAAATTATAGTTGTTTTTATTATTTGTTTTATGTTTTCTAGCATATATAGGG